>NW_016107595.1:3500454-3539236 GCF_001604975.1 Cebus imitator
TTTTGTAATGTTAGTAGAGACAGGGTTTCACCATGTTGGCCAGGCTGGTCTCCAACTCCTGATCTCAGGTGATTCCCCAGCCTCAGCCTCCCAAAGTGCTGAGATTACAGGCCTGAGCCACTGCACCTAGCCGCGTCTCATTTTTCTCAGGTGTAACCTGGTCTGCCCAGCTATGTCATGTGTGCAGCACAGGATCTCTCTCCAAATGTGCACCTATGAGACCTGCAGCCAGACCAGGCCACAGAAGGACCCCAGCCCTGGGGGATCCCTGAGCTCCCCACTTCTAGCATCCCTTTTTTTTTTGGAGACTGAGTCTTGCTCAGTCACTCAAGCTGGAGTGCAGTGGTGCGATCTTAGCTCATTGCAACTTCTGCCTCCCGGGTTCAAGCAATTCTCTTGTCTCTGCCCCCCAAGTTGCTGGAATAACAGGCGTGCCCCACCATGTGTGGCTAATTTTTGTATTTTTAGTAGAGATGGGATTTCACGATGTTGGCCAGGCTGGTCTCAAACTCCTGACCACAGGTGATCCGCCTGCGTTGGCCTTCCAAAGTGTTGGGATTACAGGTGTGAGCCACGGCGCCAGGCCGCAGCATCTCATTTTTGTATAAATATACAGCATTGTGGTGCCCTAAATACCACTGCCCGGGGTTGGGTCTCCTAATGTCATGGACTTTTGTTACAGCACATACATACCCACCCCAGCCTTTCCCGACAGAGGAGTGAGGAGGATTCCCCTCTGGTGGTGTGCTCTTTGTGGCCCTACTTTCATTGTTGAGTGAGCACGTGGTGCCAGGCCCTGCCCCCAAGTGCTCACAGCTGAGCTGAAGAGATACAACATGTCATGCCAGGATTTCTAGTTGTTGGTGAGGCCTGGGATAACCTGGACCCACTTAAGCCAGGATGTGCCAGGAGGACCTCTCTGAGAAGCAGCCTGCTCTGCAACAGAAGAGCAAGTGCACAGGCCCCTCTGTCCTCCTCCCCTGCCTCTTTTTTTTTTTTTTTTTTGAGATGGAGTTTCGTTCTTCTTGCCCAAGCTGGGGTGCAATGGCTCACCACAACCTCCGTCTCCGGGGTTCAAGCGATTCTCCTACATCAGCCTCCTGAGTAGCTGGGACTACAGGTGCGCGCCACCACACCGGGCTAGTCCCCTGCCTCTCCTGAGCCATGGTCCTCAGCGGCCCTCCCCCATCAGACCTACCTTCTCTGCTCCTGTTCAAGGCCTGGTGGCCCCAAGCCTGGCACCTGCTCCTCTCTCTGCCTTGCCCAGCCATCCTAGGACATGTTGGGCTGGCTCAGGCTGCTTTTAATCCACACCCCTCTTGAAATGACTTCCACTCCCACCCCCACTATCTCCCACACCCAGTTCTGTCCCCACTCCCTCCTGAGCCTAGCCCGCAGCCCTTCCCTTTTCATCTTGTATCTTTAATGTCTTTATTGAGATTCCCATATCATACCATACAATTCACCCATTTAAAATCTGTCCAATTTACTGGCTGGGAGCGGTGGGTCTTGCCTGTAATCTCAGCCCTTTGAGGCCAAAGCGGGTGGATCTCGTGAGGTCAGGGGTTCGAGAACAGCCTGGCCAACATGACAAAACCCTGTCTCTGCTAAAATACAAAAGTTAGTCAGGCTTGGTGGTGCACACCTGTAATCCCAGCTACTCGGAAGGTTGAGGCAGGAGAATCACTTGAACACGGGAGGCGGAGTGAGCCAAGATCGTGCCACTGCACTCCAGCCTGGTCACAGAGTGCGACTCTGTCTCAAAAATAATAATAATAATGAATTATGTCCAATTTGTTGATTTTGTTTTTTTTTTTTAGTATGTTCATAGAGTTGTGCAACCATTGCCATGATCAGAATTTAGACCACTTTCAACACCCCAAAAGAAACCCCATCCTCCCTCTTTATCAGTCATCCCACCCCTGGCAAGCACTAATCTGCTTCCTGTCTCTCTGGATTTGCCTGTTCTGGCCATTTCATATCAGTGGAGTCATAGACTGTGTGGCCTTTTTTTTTTTTAAAGACGGGGTTTCACCCTGTTGGTCAGGCCGGTCTTGAACTCCCGACCTTAGGTGATCCGCCCGCCTTGGCCTCCAAAGTGCTTGGTTTACAGGCGTGAGCCACCACACCCGGCCTCTGTGTGGCCTTTTGTCTCTGGCTGATTAATATCCATTGTGTGGCTGCACTGCGTGTTGTGTTTTCATTCATTTGTTGATGGGCACTTGGGTTGTCCACCAAGTTTTTAGCTGCTGTGAATACTTTAAGTACTGCTGCCATGAACATTCATGCTGTACAGCTGTTTGTATGGATGTAGGTCTTCATGTCTCTCACGTGAAATATCCCCTAAGAGACAAACCACTGGATCATATGGTTACTTCATGTTGACCATTTTGAGGAACTGCCAAAGTGTTTTCCAACTTGGCCGCACCATTTTCTGCTCCCACCTGCAGTGTGAGAGTTCCTATTTCACCACATCTCCACAACACTGATTATTTTCCATGTTTTTGATCATAGCCATCCTAGCACATGTGAAGCGGTATTTCATTATGGTGGAATTTTTTTATTCTTTTTGGGTTTTTTTCTGCTCAGTCTTCTGGGCATTGATCATTGATTTGCATTTCACTGCTGGCTGATGAGGTCGAACATCTTTTCGTGTGTTTTATTATTTTTATTTATTATTATTATTTTTTTCAAGAGATGGGGTCTCTCAGTGTTGCCCAGGCTGGTGTCGAGCTCCTGGGCTCAAGCCACCCTCCCGCCTTGGCCTCCCAAAGTGCTGAGATTCTAGGAGTGAGCCACACCTTTTCGTGTGTTTATTGGCCATTTGTATGTCTGTCTTGGAGAAATGTCTATTCGAATCCTTTATGTATTTTTAGTAGGTTTTTAAAAAAGTATTGAATTATTGGCCAGGCACGGTGGCTCACGCCTGTAATCTCAGTACTTTGGGAGGCCGAGGCAGGTGGATCACAAAGTCAGGAGTTCGAGACCAGACTGGCTAACATGGTAAAACCCAGTCTCTACTAAAACATACAAAAACTAGCTGGGTATGGTGGCTCGTGCCCATAATCCCAGCTACTTGGGAGGCTGAGGTAGGAGAATTGCTTGAACCGGGACCCGGGAGGCGGAGGTTGCAGTGAGCTGAGATCATGCCACTGCACTCCAGCCTGGTCTACAGAGTGAGACTCCATCTCAAAAAAAAAAAGTATTGAATTATTAAGTTGTAAGAATGTATATGTTGTCTTTTCAGCTAATTGATAGTTTCATTTATAGCATATAAGTTTTTAATTTCAATGAAGTCCAGGCTGGGTGCCGTGACTCCTGCCTGTAATCCCAGCACTTTGGGAGGCCAAGGGAAGCAGACTACTTGAGGTCAGGAGTTGGAGACCAGCCTGACCAATATGACCAAACCCCGTCTCTACTAAAAATATAAAAATTAGCTGAGGCGGGTGGATCACGAGGTCAAGAGATCAAGATTATCCTGGCTAACACGGTGAAACCCCATCTCTACTGAAAATATGAAAAATTAGCTGGGCATAGTGGCAGGTGCCTGTAGTCCCAGCTGCTCAGGAGGCTGACGCAGGAGAATCATTTGAACCCAGGAGGCAGAGGTTGCAGTGAGCCGAGATCATGCCACTGCACTCCAGCCTGGGCAACAAGGTGAAACCCTGTCTCAAAAAAATATATATAATAATATAATAATAATTTCAGCCGGGCGAGGTGGCTCATGCCTGTAATCCCAGCACTCTGGGAGGCCGAGGCAGGCAGATCACTTGAGGTCAGGAGTTCAAGACTAATCTGGCCAACATGGAGAAACCCTGTCTCTACTAAAAATACCAAAAAAAATTGCCGGGCATAGGGACGCACACCTGTAATCCCAGCTACTCAGGCTGAGGCAGGAGAATCACTTGAACCTGGGAGGCAGAGGCTGCAGTGAGCCAAGATCACACCACTGCTCTCCAGCCTGGGTGGCAGAGCGAGACTCCATTTCAAAATAATAATTTCAGTGAAGTCCAATTTATGTATTTTTCCTTTTGTCACTTGTGCTTCTGGTTTTATATCTAAGAAACCATTGCCTAGTCTGAGGTTACTGACTTTTACATTTTCTTTTTCTTTCTTTTTTTTTTTGAGATGGAGTTTTACTCTTGTTGCCCAGGCTGGAGTACAGGGTTGCATTCTTGGCTCACCAGAACCTCTGCCTCCTGGCTTCAAGCAATTCTCCTGCCTCGGCCTCCCGAGTAGTTGGAATTACAGGCATGTGCCATCATGCCTGGCTAATTTTTGTGTTCTTTATAGAGACAGGGTTTCTCCATGTTGATCAGGGTGGTCTCGAACTCCCGACCTCAGGTGATCTGCCACTTCGGCCTCCCAAAGTGCTGGGATTATAGGCGTGAGCCACTACACCCAGCCTACATTTTCTTCTTCTTTTTTTTTCTTAAGACAGGGTTTCACCATGTTGGCCAGGCTGGTCTCGAACTCCCGGACTCAAGTGATCCACCCACCTTGGCCTCCCAAAGTGCTGGGATTACAGGCGTGAGCCACCGTGCCTGGCCTGCCTACATTTTCTTCTAAGAATATTATAGTTTTAGCTTTTACACTTAGGTCTCTGATCCTTTTGAGTTAAATTTCGTGGATGGGAAAAATAAAAACAAACAAAACAATTCTGTGATTGGGATAAGGATCCTCATTCTTTAGCATGTGGCTGTCCGGTTATCCCATTTGTTGAAAAGACTGTTTTCTTCCCCATTGAATTGTCTTGGCACCCTTGTCCAAAATCAACTGACCATAAATGTGAGGGTTTATTTCTGGACTCTCAGTTCTGTTCCAATGATGGACATCTCTGTCCTGTTCCAGTGCCCCCCTGTCTTGTACACACAGCTGTGGGATAAGTTTTGAAATAGTGAAGTGTGAGTCTTCCAACTTGTTCTTTTTCAAAATTGTTTTGGCTATTCTGGTCCCTTGCATTTCCATATGAATTTCCCAACCTGCTTGTCAGTTTCTGCAAAGAGGAAAAGAAATGGTTGGGATTCTGGTGGGGATTGCATTTTGAATCTGTATCCGTTTGGAGAGCGTTGCCATTTGCACAGTGCTAGATACTCCAGTCTTTGAACACAGGATGTGTTTTTACTTATTTAGGTCTTCTCTAAGAATGGCCAAGGCTGGGTGCAGTGGCTCATGCCGGTAGCCCCAACACTTTGGGAGGCTGAGGTGGAAGGATCGCCTGAGGCCAGGAGTTCAAAACCAGCCTGGGCAACATAGATTTTGTTTGTTTGTTTGAGACAGAGTCTCTCTCTGTCACCCAGGCTGGAGTGCAGTGGCGTGATCTTGGCTCAGTGCAACCTCCACCTCCTGGGTCTAAGCAATTCTGTCTCAGGCTCCTGAGTAGCCGGGACTACAGGTGTACGCCATCACGCCTGGCTTGGTTTGTATTTTTAGTCAAGTTGGGGTTTCACCATGTTAGTCAGGCTGGTCTCGAACTCCAGACCTCAGGCAGTCCGCCCACCTCAGCCTCCCAAAGTGCTGGGATTACAGGCATGAGCCACCACATGCGGCCCTTTTTTTTTTTTTTTTATCTCAGAGTTTTCTCTGTCATCTGGGCTGGGAGTACAGTGGCGCCATCTCAGCTCCCTGCAGCCTTGACTTCTTGGGCTTAATTGATCCTCCTGCCCCAGCCATCTGAGTAGGCAGGACCACAGATATGTGTCACCACACCTAGCTAATTTAAAAATATATATTTTGGGTCTGGCAAGGTGGCTTATGCCTGTAATCCCAGCACTTTGGGAGGCCGAGGTGGGCGGATCACAACGTCAAGAGATCGAGACCATCCTGGCCAACATGGTGAAACGCTGTCTCTACTAAAAATAGAAAAATTAGGCTGGGCGTGGTGTTTCATGCCTGTAATCCCCGCACTTTGGGAGGCCGAGGCAGGTGGATCACCTGAGATCAGGAATTCAAGACCAGCCTGACCAACACGGAGAAACTCTGTCTCTACTAAAAATACAAAAATTAGGTGGGCATGGTGGTACATGCCTGAAATCTCAGCTACTTAGGAGGCTGAGATAGGAGAATTGCTTGAACCTGGGAGGTGGAGGTTGCAGTGAGCTGAGGTTGCACCATTGCACTTCAGCCTGGGCAACAAGAGTGAAATTCTGTCTCAAAAAAAAGCAAAAAAAAAAATCCAAAAATTAGCTGGGCTTGGTGGCATGCACCTGTGTCCCAGCTACTCAAGAGACTGAGGCAGGAGAATCGCTTGAACCTGGAGGCAGAGGTTGCAGTGAGCCGAAGTCATGCCGCTGCATTCCAGCCTGGCGATGGAGCGAGACTCCATCTCAAAAAATATATGTATATATATTTTGGACTGGGTGCAGTGTCTCACACCTGTAATCCCAGCACTTTGGGAGGCTGAGGTGGGTAGATCACCTGAGGTCAGGAGTTCGAGACCATCCTGGCCAAGATGGTGAAAATTAGCTAAAATTAGCTCTACCAAAAATACAAAAATTAGCTGGGTGTGGTGACGGGCACCTGTAATCCTAGTTCTATCAGGAGGCTGAGGCATGAGAATCACTTGAACCCAGGAGGCAGAGGTTGCAGCGAGCCAAGATCACGCCACTGAACTCCAGTCTGGGCGACAAGAGCAAAACTCCATCTCAAAAAGAAAAAAAAAAAAGAAAAAACATATATATATTTTGTAAAAAACGAGGCAGCTGATGAAACCTTCCATGTGCTGGGTGCGAGGCTGAGAGGTGGGAGCTGGCCCTGAGCACCCCAGGCCTCTCCAGAGAGGTTGCGCCTCTGAGCCCAAACCCAGCACACCCTCATTAGCTCTAGCATGGAAATGTCTTACTCCCTGACTGGGGCGTCTAACAGGTTGAATAGTCAGGTCCACACTTGAGCCAGTTTGTCATTTATCTCCGGGTCTAGCAGAGGTGTCCCACAAGCTCTATCCAGGAGCAGAGCTGAAGGCAGAACAGGGCAGGCACAGAGCAGGGCCTGGAGATGGCCTCACCCTTCACCTGCTGGCCATTTCCTGGGTAGAAATGGACCCTGGCCTGCCTGAGCTTGTCGTTCATCCCTGCAAGCAGGAAGTCTGCTTGGAGAAGAGACTGGGGCTGGAAGGATCTGGGGGCTGCAGGGTGAGCCCAGGAGCCAGACCCCAGCTAGCCCAGGCCTCCCTTAAGACCCCAGTGGGTCCCAGCCGTCAGTCAGGATTAGAGCAAAGCCCTGCTGGTGTTCAGTAAATATTCATGATGGCCTCTGTCCTCCCTGGGGTGCAGGGCAGGGGGCTTGACCCTGCAGAGCCAAGAGGTAGCACGGCCACCCCTAGAGCTCAGGGGGGTGGCTGGGCGGCCCCCACAGGGCACTGCCTGTCCCTGGCAGCTGTGTGCACCACCCACAGGGCAGCACACAGAATGGTGGCCCAGGTGGCTGGGAGCCCCCATGGAGCTGGGACCCAGCCATGGGCACTGTCAGAGCCGCCCTCCCACTTGGGGTCCAGCCTGCTGCCCAGGGTCCAAACAACCTTCTAAAAGACTGTGTAGCCAGGGTCCCCCAGCCACCACCATCTAGGCCCTCAGGCCTCCTGAGGTCACTGCCAGGCCTGTACCTTTCAGAAACCCCCGGTATGGGGGCAGAGGTGTCAGTCCAGGCAACCTCACTCCTGAGAAAACAGCCGCCCGTGTCCCCTGACTGCAGAGTGAGCAGGGGCAGCACCAGCCGCCTGGAGCTGCGAAGGTAGGTTTCCGGGGCGGGGCTGGCCCGCTGAGCACTGCCTCTCCCCACTGAGCACTGCCTCTCCCCACTGAGCACTGCCTCTCCCCACAGGCTATAGCATGCTGGCCCTGGGCATCGGGACCCTGCTCTACGGGTACTGGAAAATAGTTACGTGGAACCGCGAACGCAGGTAGGACCCCGGATGGGCGTTGTCTGAAAGTCCTCCAGGCCAGCTGTCGGGGTACAGTAGCATTCCACTGCTGCCCATGCTGGCAATGCGGGCACCGGCTCCTTGGACTTGGCTGTGCAATCCCAGGCCCCAGAAAGTGCAGGTCCATGCCCAGCACTTCATTTCTAGGCTGTCCTCGAGATGTCTCCACACCTGTAATCCCAGCAATTTGGGAGGCCAAGGTGGGAGCATTGCTTGAGGTCAGGAGTGTAAGACCAGCCCGGGCAACAGAAAAAAAAAAAGTTGCGTGTAGTGAGCAGGGCTGGGACCCACGAATCCAGGTTAGGACAGGATGTGAGTGGGGGCCTGCCTCGGGGCCTCTACGCAGGATTTTGTCAGAGGTGACCAGGCTTAAATCATAGTGGCCACACAGGGTCAGAGGAACTAGGGCCAGGCACCCCCCTCTCCCTGTGTCATAGGCTGGGCACTGCTTCCCTCCCACCCTCTGCCAGGCAGGGCTGGGAGATGGGGGTCATTGCAGGGAACTTGGAAACCGCCAGAAAGCAGGGGGAAGAAAGGAAGGCTGTGCGGCCCCGCCTGCCCCAGCCTCACACCCTGTGATTATTTTGAGATGAAGGGGACGTGGTTTTGTGAGGCCCAGAGCCCCGTGATGAAGCCTCCCCCCATCGAGATCATCAGGCAGTTATTTTTAGGATGAAGTTTTTAATTGAAAAGAAAAGATGAAGCCGACAGTCTTGTGGGCAGTCACCCATGCAGCTGCCCGCACCCACCCTCCTTCAGGCTCCTGGTGGGCTCTGCCCATGGCCCTTGCCCTGCCCTCTGCCTCCTGCCCACCCCCCCTCGCCTCTTCTCCCAACTCCCCCCTCCCTGCCTCTTCCCCCAGCAGCACCCTGGCTGGCTGAGGTCCACGCTGCCTGTGCTCCCACCACCCAGCCTAGTCTGAGCTGAGTGTGGGTTTTGGGCTTTCACAGGCGCCTGCAGATCGAGGACTTTGAGGCCCGCATCGCACTGATGCCGCTGTTCCAGGCTGAAACGGACCGGAGGTAGCGCCCCTGGGGCCAAGGTTGGGAGGTCACTGGCCTGAGGGCCCCAGGCTACAGGGCCTGACCTGCATCCCTGAAGGTGGCCAGAATGCACATGGGGGCCGTCACCATGTGCCATCAGCTGTGTCCTCAGAGAGACGTGGAGGCTTAATGGAGACCCAAGGGGCAGTGAACCAGAAGGCAGGGTCAGAGGGAGGCTTGAAGGGGTGCTGCCAGGGGCCCTAGGCAAGGGCCCCCCAGGGCACTGAGCCCCACCTCCACCACTGGCCCCATCCCTGCAGAGTCCTGCACATGCTTCGGGAGAACCTGGAGGAGGAGGCCATCATCATGAAGGACGTGCCCGGCTGGAAGGTGGGTCCCTGGATGGGAGGGCAGGGGTGCCAGCCGCTGCAGAGACAGAGCCCAGGGTGGGGGACCTCTCACAGCCTTCTATAGAAAGCCCGGGACCAAGGGGGTGGTGGGTGGTGGGTGCCAGGTCCCAGTAGGGGAAGGCTGGAGTGCCTGGCCGTGCATAGTGGCCACTGGTCCTGGGGGATGGGTCCCAGCAGGCTGTATGTGGGTGGCTGTGCCCCAACCTATACCCCACTGTCCCCACAGGTCGGGGAGTCTGTGTTCAACACAACTCGCTGGGTGCCCCCCTTGATCGGGGAGTTGTATGGACTGCGCCCCCTGGAGGAGGCTGTCTATGTCAGCCATGGCTTCATGATGTACACATAGGCCCTGCGCCCTCTGTACACCTGGACCCCTTCCCCTTCCCACTGAGACAGAATAAATGTTCTGCAGACCTGGCCTGCCTGTTTTCCTGGGGACTAGGGGAGAGATGGGGGAGACGACTCAGCCAGGCACCACTGGCTCACATGCAGCATGGGGATGCAGCAGATGTGATACAGGGTGACCTCAAAACACACCCAGGGGCTGCCCCTGGCTCCACCGCCAGGCTCGTCTCCGCCTGGATATACCTGGACTCTTCCTGTCTCCTGTTGAAACCCTGCCTGTCAGCAACCCACTCACCCCGTCCAGGCTGGGGGCCCCTGGGTCAGGTTTGGGTCAGACTTTCACAGAGGTCTGGGGAATGAGGGGAGCTTTGACCTCCCGGATGCAAGTGATCCTCCCGCCCCAGCCTCCCGAGTCACTGGGATTATAGGCGTGAGCCCCCATACCCGGCATGGCCCCGCTAATTGCAAGCATGGCGAGGGTATTTGGCTGCGGAAGATCTCCTTGCTCCCTGAGAGGGAAGCCCAGAGACGCGGGGATAGCTGCAGAGAAACTAAGTCGGGGAAGTCAACCAAGTTTGGCCGGGTGGCTCTGCAATGGGATCCTGGCAGTTCCGTTCCTGGCACGAAAGGGTTAAGTCCGTCTGAGTCCACCGACCAATGGTGACACGCAGCGCCTTCACGGCGCCTCCTGATTGGGGGGCATATGGTGGGCGGGAAGGAGGAAAGAGGAGGCGCCCCCTTCCCCCAGGGATGCGCTTAAAAGGCAGTGGCGGTGGCGGCAGCGCCTGGCGCCCCAGCTCACCTCGGCCATGAGCAGCGCGGCCGGCCCAGACCCATCGGAGGCGCCCGAGGAGCGGCGTTTCCTCAGGTCAGCTGGGGAGAGGGACGCTGGAGACGGGCATGGCTCGCATGGGGCGAGGACCGGCCCGTAGGACCAGAGGCAGGGGCACAGCTGGGACGGAATGGGGTCCGGGGACTGGAGACAGGCACAGCCGGGATGGACGTTCAGCGGCAGATGCGTGACCGCGGTGGGGAGCTGGAGGCAGGGATGTGGCTAAGACGGCCGGGGAATCCGAGGCCCACCTGGCATCTTGCTGGAGATACTAAGCTGCGTTGCCGGGGAAACTGCCTCCGGGGACAGCCCCGCCCCTCATGAATGATTCATCAGCAGCGCTGGTCACTCCCCCACCAAACCCCAACTTGGCCCACCTCCACTCACCATCTCTCCCAGGGACCTTAGAGCGGCAGGCCCCACTTCCCCGTATGGGAAGAGCTGAGCTTAGCCCAAATGCTACCACCTCCCTTGTCCAGAGGAGGAAACTGAGGCCTGGGGAAGGCAGTCATGGCTAGAGCAGATATGGAATGCAGGGGCCGTTTGCAGGGACTGGTGAGTTTGGGATCTGGAACCGGTGCGGTGGCTGTGACTCCAACCTCAACCTCCTCAGCCTTTGTGACATGGGACCCCAGGCAAGGCCGTGGACCTCACTGTGAACCAGATCCGTCCAGTGGCTCCTGCCCACTGCCCACCTAGCAGGGCACGTAGCCCATCAGCCAACGTCCAGACTCAGCCTAGGGGAATGTGCTAGGAGCTGGAGCTGTGACCTCACCTGGTGCAGGGGGCCTCAGATGCTAAGTGAGGGGGGTGAGGGGGCTCTACGGGGTGAGTAGGAGCCAGAACACAGTGGGGACCTGCTGATGAGGCTGGAGACACAGACGGGCCTTGTAGGTATGGTGAGGAGTCTGAATGTTCCCAGAGCCCTCGGGAGCCATCAGCAGGTTTGGGACTCGGTAATGCAATCTGGTGTTCAAGTTTTCAAAGCCCCCGAGGCTCGTGTTGAGTTTTGGGGGCAGGAGGCCACTGTGGGTGGCCAGGTGAGCCCCCCTGGTGGTCAGGTGGGCAGAGGTATGAGGTGGAGAGAAGCGGGTAGGACTGAGAGCAGGGCAAGTGTGGCATGGGCACCCTGGCCTGAGGTTTCCCAGAGAGCACCCTCCTGGAAGCATTTGGGGAGTGGCAGGCCCAGTTCCCTTTGGACCCAGGCCACCTCAGGCCTTCTAGGTCTGACAGGTGAATCCGTGAGCCTTGAAGCTTCCCTTTTTGCTGCCCCCCAGTTGGGGGCTGAGATTGGGGAGAGCAAAAGGCACCATTGAGCTCCCTCCCCCAGAATCCCACAACAGCAGAAGGGACCTGCCCTGCCTGCCTCCCGCCTCCACCAGGCTCCATTCCCACGCAGCCCCCGCCTCACCCCACAGCTGCTGCTGCATCCCACCACCAGATTCCTAACCTGGATGACCCCCTGCCCACAGAGCCCCCATTGTCACTCTAATGACCAGTTAGGCAGGAAGAGAATGTTCCAAATGGCTGCCAGAGACCAAAGCTTTGGGACAGAAGAGGCATGAATCGCCCTCCCACCCTCCACTGCCTTCCCGTACCCTCCTGCGGGGGCAGCAGTCAGAGCTGTCACAGCCGGAGGTGGAGGAATGAGCCATGTTCCCAGCCTGCCAGAATACTCACCACGAATGCAAATGCACCTTCTCCTCTGTGCTTTCCTGGGAGCTGCACTGGCCTGCCAGGGGGGGCTCTGTCTGACTTCACCATGAGCTTTTCCCCACCCGTTCCTTCAATTTCCTCCTGTGTCAGTCACAGACAGGCTGGGGTTTGAATTTGGCTCTGTATACTGGGATGTCCCAGGGCATGTGACTTTCCTGCCCTGAGTCTCCTGCTCCCCATCTGTGTGGACCTCCAAAGTGTCCTCCTGACCATGTTCCTCAGCCTGGCATTTGAAGCCTCGCCTGCTGTGTCCCCTTGATCACTCTGCTTCGGCCTCCCTTCTGCCCCTTGGACATGCCAGGCCCCTCCCCATCCCAGGGCCTTGGCTTTTGCTGTTCCTGTCCCTGGATTACCTCCGAGGATGCAGCAGGCCTCCTCCAGGAAGCCCTCGCTGACTCCCATCAGATAGCAGTCCTCATTCTCCTGCACTCTGCCCACCCAGCCTTATCATGGTGCAAAATGGGCCAGAGGGCAGTCATCTCCCACCAAAGAACTAAAGGACAGAACCTCAGGATTCATTCCCCCAAACCTCCACCATCTGTAGGTCTGGCTCTACATCTTTGCTTATGTCCTGTGGCTCTGGAGGCACCAAGGGGGAAAGACCCAGTTTCCCGAGTTGCTTCCTGTGTGACCCTAGGCAAGCCACTAGGCTTCTCTGAGTCATTAGTGGTTTCTCCAACTTTTCTAGATCTGGCTCTTTTCATTATTATTTATGTTTGTGTTTTTTACTTTAGAGACAAGGTCTCGTTCTGTCGCCCAGGCTAGAGTGTAGTGGCGTGATCATAGCTTACTGCAGCCTCGACCTCCCAGATTCAAGTGATCCTACTGCCTCAGCCTCCCAGGGCACTGGGACTACAGGTGTGCACCACCACACCCAGCCTAGCCCCACCAATTGTGTAGTTCGCCCCAATATTCAGTTTTGCTCTGAGAGGTGGAGAAGGACCCCAGTCACTCAGCGAAGGGGATGGCAGAGCTTCATCTCGAACTAAGTGGCCCCATCTCTCTGGCCGCAAATCTTTTTTTTTTTTTTTTTTGAGCCAGAGTCTCACTGTATTGCTCCATCTGGAGAACAGGGGCGAAACTGGGCTTATTGCCTCCCGGGTTCAAGCGATTCTTCTGCTTCAGCTTCCCAAGTAGCTGGGACTACAGGCATGCCCTGCCATGCCCGGCTAATTTTTGTATGTTTAGTCGAGACAGGGTTTCACCATGTTGGCCAGGGTGGTCTTGAACCCCCAACCTCAAGTGATCCACCCGCTTCCTCCTCCCAAAGTGTGGGAATTACAGGTGTGAGCCACCCCGCCCGGCCTGGGGTGATTATTTGTGGCCACAAATAATCTAATAATGTCACTGCCCCTGAAAAGGGATCACCAAAGGGGTTCATAGCCCCAGGCCCCAAGGCCATCCCACTGAGTGTGCCATCAAACTCTGCAGCCTTCAAATCCCGTGGCCCCCAGGTGCCCCCAGTCCAGCCCTCCCCTTTCAGCATCCTGAAGCTTGTTCAGTGGCTCCCACTGCCTGAAATCAGCCCATCACCCCCATCGAAGTCCTTCAGGCTCCATTCTTCTTTCCTGATTCCTTCCGCCTTGGGGGTTGGGGACGTCTATGTCCGGTTCTGTGTGCCACGGTTTGGAGCAGTGGAACCAACGCGCGCCGCCAGGGCATCTTCTGCCACCAGAGGGCGCCCGAGCTTCGGGCTTCGGCTCCCACACCGCGGTCCGCCAGGCCTCCTTTCGACCCGCGTGTCGGCTGGGGAAACTGAGGGCATCCCCAGCTCCAGGCAGCAGATGGTATTCGCGGGTACGGTGGGAAGGTGGCTTCGGGACCGGGTTCAGAAGATTAGTGGAACATTTCTGGCTCCATCTGAGGCTCTGTCTCTCTGTGTCTCTGAGTGTCCCATCCCACTCTGTCCCCAGCACCGCGGAGGCAGCCGCCCTGGAGAGGGAGCTGCTGGAGGATTATCGCTTTGGGCGGCAGCAGCTCGTGGAGCTGTGCGGTCATGCTAGTGCCGTGGCTGTGACCAAGGTACCTGACTCCCCAACCCTGACCCCAACCAGATGGCCAACCTTCCCGAGGTGCATGCCTCCTGTGACCAGAGTGGTCCAGACCTTAAGAGCCCTCTCTTTGCTTCAGCCTACCCCAGCCCAATGGGTAAACTGAAGCCCAGCGAGGAGCATGCCTGCTGCAGGCCTGACAGGGAACTGAGACCACTGGTATCAGCAAAGGCCAGGGCAGAGACTATTTGCAGAGACCGTGCCGGACCCTGGAAGTGCAGACACCTCCTGCACATGTGACCCGCCTGCTTCTGCCACCTCCTGAGTCTTGGGTACCAGGGACATCCGCTCCTGTGGTCTGAGCACCCCCAAACAACCCCTGCAGGTGGGGAAACTGAAGCCCAGAGGTGGCGAGGGGCCTGCCCTGGGTCACGGGGTTGGAAGCAGAGCTGCAACCCAGGTGGGTCTTGTGTGGACCTCGAGGGGCCAGGAGGATGACACAAGGGTGACAGCAGTCATGATACTATGGAGTGCTTCACCATGCAGCCGGCTTGCTGGGCCTCAGGTTCCTCCTCTGCAACGGGGTAATAAATGGTACTGACCAGTCAGTCCCTAAACGCACACGCTTCAGGAAAGAGTCCCATACAGTTAGGGCTCTAGTGTGACTCCCCCCTTCCTCCCCTGCCCTCGGAGGCCCCCTTGCCTTTCTCCTCCTCCTCCTCCTGCCCCCTCCTCTCTCCCTCCTCCTCTCCCGTTTCCTTCCCTCCTCCTCCCCTCTGCCCCTTTCTCCCTCCTCTCCCTCCTCTCCCAGTGCCCCTCCTTCCCCTCCCCCTGCTCTCTCTCCTTCCCCCTCCTCTCCTCCTCCCCGTTCTCCCCCTCCTCCCTCCTCCTCCTATTTTTCTTATTGCCACTGTATACTTTTTTAAAACTCACTGTTTTTCTTGATGTGGACTTAAATGTTTGTATTTCCAAATGAAATAGATCCCGGGTGAGGTGCCCAAAGGAGAAGGAAAGTCAAAACCCCAGAAAGAAACCCAGGTAGTCACTGCTGGCCTGGCGCCCAGTGGCCACCCATCCCATTTTGCACTGAAAGCCCGTTGTCTGTCCCGAAGCCCCTCAGTCCCAGTCTTGGGTCTTGGGCTCTGGGCTGGCGTGGCTGGGGTCGCAGGCGTGTTCATGGCGGGTCAGGACCACGCTGAGCCCTTGGGGAGGAGACTTGAAAAAGCAATCATTTGCCGTGTGTGTGGTTGGAGCTTAAAGTACAACCGAGGCTCAAGAGATGCCCAATGTGCCTGTCAGGTGGTGTCACTGTCATCACATTTGATAAAGGCCAAACTGAGGCTGGGGGAGGAGAAGGGGCTGGGGCCACACATAGTCAGGGCAGGGCTGAGGTCGAAACGCCTGCATTAGAAACTCATACATGCCACAGAGACAGCCAGAGACATGGAGCCTCAGAGACGCAGAGACAAGGAGACTTGATGGGGAGAGACACTGAGTCTCAGAGATACAGAGAGAAAGACAGCCAGCCAGAGACAGCCGGAGAGAGACAGGCCCCAGGGCGTTGTGGGTGGGGTTGGGCTCCCCCACTCTGGGGCCTCCAGGAGGGGCTGAGGTCTGGAAACATGGCGGGGGCGGGCCAGCGGTGAGAAAGGTGGAAGAATGTCTGCAACTCCAGCGGAGAATAAACAAACCGCACTCCAGGAGACGGGCGGTGTCTGGGCGCACGTTTTTCCTGCAGACCTGGCAGAGCCCGAGACCGGGATTCTGCTCTCCGATGGGGAAACTGAGGCCCTAAGAGGCCCAGCCCCTCATCCAGAACGCCTCTCCTCCTGTGCTATCCCGTGGCCTCCAGGCCCAAGCCCCATCCGTTGCCCTACTCGGGGCCTCAGTTTCCCCTCTTGAGCACGGAGGAATCTGGCCCGTGCCTGTGCCTTTGCTGTGCCCCTACCAGGCGTTCCCGTTGCCCGCTCTCTCCCGGAGGCAGAGAACGGTGCTGGTTGTGTGCGGCCCGGAGCAGAATGGGGCGGTGGGGCTCGTCTGTGCCCGGCACCTGCGTGTGTTTGTAAGTAGCAAGGACCCCTTCAACATCCCGAAGTCCCCGCCCCTGCAGAAATCACCTCCTTGTTTTCATAGTGTCCCAGGGGGACATCGACGAAGGGCCAGGTTATAGAATATGCCCAGTGCTCGTCCCCTGCAGGGTCTGGTGCTAGTGGCCAGATCAGGGGAGGCTGGGAGGGCCCCCAGCCTTGAACCCCTCCTCTTCCCCCACCCCAGGAGTACGAACCCACCATCTTCTACCCCACGCGCTCGCTGGACCTGCTGCATCGGGACCTGACCACCCAGTGCGAGAAGATGGACATCCCCTTCCTCAGCTACCTGCCCACCGAGGTCAGGGCCGGGCGGCCAGCGAGGGGGACATGGTGGGCAGTGGCCCCCGGCCGCCCTCACCCTGCCTGCCCTCCCCAGGTGCAGCTCATTAACGAAGCCTACGGGCTGGTGGTGGACGCTGTGCTGGGCCCCGGCGTGGAGCCGCGTGAGGTCGGGGGCCCCTGCACCCGTGCGCTGGCCACGCTCAAGCTGCTGTCCATCCCCCTCGTGAGCCTGGACATCCCTTCAGGCATGCCGGATAGAGGGGGGCACATCGGGGCCTGGGGAGCTTGGGTGAAGGCCCTTGTGCCCCAGCTCCTGGTGGCCCTTGCCTGTCTGAACCTCAGTCTCCCCAACTGGGATGGAGCCACATTCGGCTGAGGCTGAGGGTGACGCCCATCCCTTGGATGGGGAAGATCAAGGCTGCCACCCCAGGTGACCCCAGGTCCCCTCCTTCCCTCACCCCAGTGCCCAACCCACATGCCCTCTGCCCACCCCTGGCCCAGTTGCCTGGGCAGACGTGAGCTCACTCGGCAAAGGCTGCACCCGCCCTGGCTGCCGCCCCACGCCTGTTGGAACCATTAGGCGACGGGCAGATGGAACAAACAGCCGCTGGCCAGCTGGACCCTCCATGGGGGTAGCTGGACTCCGGGGGATGTCCCCTGGCTTTTGGGATCCCAGGGACATCCCAGCAGGGTGCTGCAGAACAGGGGCACTAAGGGAGGAGATGTGCTGTCTGATCTGAGAGGGAGGCTGCAGGCTCAGCCTAGGACAGAGAGGGTGGTTAGGAACCTCTAGTCTGAGGATGGTGGCTAGGGTCAGAGAAGGATTAAAGTCTAAGGGAGGATCCAGTGGCTTCTGGTGAGTGGCCCCAGAATCAAGTCAGACATAGGAGAGAAGGCAAGGCTCCTAGACTGAAAGCGGAGGCTCATTCGAGAGTTGATGGAGGCCGGGCAGGGCTCATGCCTGTCATCCCAGCACTTTGGGAGGCTGAGGCAGGTGGGCCACCTGAGGTCAGGAGTTCCAGACCAACCTGGCCAACATAGTGTGAAACCCAGTCTCTACAAAATACAAAAATTTGCTGGGTGTAGTGGTGCATGCCTGCAGTCCCAGCTACTTGGGAGGCTGAGGCAGGAGAATTTCTTGAACCCAGGAGGCAGAGGTTGCAGTGAGCCGAGATCGCGCCACTGCACTTTAGCCTGGGCAACAGAGGGAGAGTGTGTCTTAAAAGCAAACAGGCTGGGCACGGTGGCTCACGCCTGTAATCCCAGCACTTTGGGAGGCCAAGGCGAGCGGATCACCTGAGATCAGAAGTTTGAGACCAGCCTAACCAACATGGAGAAACCCCGTCTCTACTAAAAATACAAAATTAGCTAAGCATGGTGGTGCACACCTGTAATCTCAGCTACTCGGGAGGCTGAGGCAGGACACCCACTTGAACCTGGGAGATGGAGGTTGCGGTGAGCCTCAAAACAAACAAACAGGCTGGGCGCGGTGGCTCACGCCTATATTCCCGGCACTTTGGGAGGCTGAGGTGGGTGGATCACCTGAAGTTAGGAGTCTGAGACCAGCCTGACCAATATGGTGAAACCCCATCTCTACTAAAATCATAAAAATTAGCCAGGCATGGCAGCGTGCCACTGTTGTCCCAGCTGCTCGGGAGGCTGAGAAAAGAATTCCTTGAACCCAGGATGTGGAGGTTGCAGTGAGCTGAGATCACGCCATTGCATTCCACCCTGGGTGACACAGCGAGACTCTGACACACACACACACACACACACACACACACACACACACCCCAAAAGGTAATGTCTAATCTGGGAGTGAGGGTAGGGACCATTGGTCAGATGGAGGAGTCTCTAGTCAAGTGGGGAAGATGGTTGAGGATGGCATGTCCTGTTAGAGGCAAGAACCTGGAGCAAGTCTGACAGCAGAGGCTTGCCTGAGGCTGGAGGCCAGTCTGTGGTCTGAGTAGAGGCTGGAGATCTAGTCATGGGGGAAAGCTGGGATCTGGCTGGGAGGTCTGGGAGGAAAGAGGCTTTAAGGTGGAGAGGCTCTAAGCTGATGGGGAGGGAGTGTGGGGACAGGTACCCGGTCAGAAGGCAGAGGCCTGGCTCTCGTCGGAAAGGGCAGCAAGTGGAAATGATGTCTGAAGACAGGCTGGGTCAGATGGAGGAGGGGGGTGGAGTAGGATGGGAGCAGAAGTAAACGTCGAGTGCAGAAGCTCTGGTCGGATTTGGAGGGAAACACCTCCAAGGACCGGGAGAGACTTGTCTGAGGGTGGAGGCAGAATTCTCTGGGGAGACACGTCTGACCAGGACCCACATGCCAGAGAGAAGAGGCTGGGTCTGATGGGGTAGGAGAAGCGGGTGTGTGCAGCAGGACTCTGGTCTGAGGGCAGAGGCTCAGCGTTGGAAGGGAGGGGAGGCAGGACAGGACGGACTGTAGGCTGAGGGCGGGCCACCCTCCCAAGGTCCTAATTCCCCCGGACCCTTCTCCCTCAGGCTGGGACGCAGAGACTGGCAGCGACTCAGAGGACGGGCTGAGGCCCGACGTGCTGGTGTCGCTCGCGGCGCCCAAGCGCTGCGCTGGCCGCTTCTCCGGGCGCCACCACTTCGTGGCCGGCAGGTTCGTGCCCGACGACGTGCTCCGAAAGTTCGCTCTGCGTCTGCCGGGATACACGGGCACCGACTGCGTCGCGGCCCTGTGACCGCCACCCGCGCCCACGCCGCTGGGACCCGTGCCAATAAACAGCGCTCCCACCACCAGCGCCTCGCCTCCGCCTCCTTTGTGCACCGGCGCGCCGCGGGGGTGGATACACTCGAGGAGGGACTTCCCACGGTCCCTGGGTGATCCAAGGCGGGAGGATGGACACGGGCCGTGGAGTGGGGCTTCCCGCTGGCCTCCTAGAAAACTCGAGCTAGGGCTGGGGGCGGTGGTTCCCGCCTGTAATCCCAGCACTTTGGAAGGCCGAGGCTGGAAGATCGCTTGAGGCCAGGAGCTTGATACCAGCCTGGGCAAGAGAGCGAGACCCCGACTCTGCAAATTAAAAAGAAGAAAACTCGAGCCAGAAGAATGGGGGGTAGATTAGGGGTGGGAGTTCCAGGCGGCTTGGGGTGGCCTAAAGCCGATAGAGTCGAAGTTAGATGCGAGGGAGCACTTGCAGCCGCCTAGAGCGTGAAAGTCCGAGCACCTTCAGGCTGGATTCCAAGTGGCACTTCCCGCAGGCAGCTTGGGATGCAGCTTGGAGGACGAAGAGTGGGCTCGGGAGGGACTTCCAGCTGGCCTCGGGAACCCAGGCCGGCCTGAGGGCGTAGGCACAGCCGGACGCACCGAGGGGGCGCCCCAGAGGGGTTGCTCGAGCGCCCGTCACCCAGGGCCAGGGGGCGTGGTCGGAGTGGGCGTGGCATGGGCGGGGTCTGCGGTCGCTTCCCGCCCCCAACCTCACTCCCAGCGCCCGCCAGACCTGCCGGAGTTGGACCCGAGCGCGCCGCGGAGCCCGGACCCTCCCTCGAACTCTCTGCCCCGGCCATGGCGTCGTTGCTGTCACTCCTGTGTGTCTGTGTAGCCGCCGCGCACCTGACGGGGGCACGAGGTGAGACGCCTCCAGCCCCCGCGCCCAGTCCCCGAGGCTCCCGAAGGCCTGTAGCCGGCCTTGCGTGCAGCCGCACCCAGGAAGAGAACCCAGGGACTCACGCACTTCCCCAGGGACTGGGTCCCCTTCACCAGTCGGATCCTCGGGACCACCTGGGGCGAGGAGGGGGCCTCATCCATTTTCTTCCTCGGCTAAGCCGGGAGTGTGGATAAGAACCTAGGGTTCCTCCCGGGCTTTGGACTCTGAATCACCGGCCAAGTCTCCTACTCTGGACTGAAGGGGTCGGAACTGGCCCCTCCCACCTAACTCCCTACACACCCACTTACTCCAACCGCTGGAGAAAGAAATAAATGCCTATCCCTGGAACACTGGATGGGGCGGGGGACGGGCCCACTTCTCAGCTTAGGAGACTGAGGCCCCGAGAAGGAAGGGGCTTATCTGACCTCATCACTCTGCAGGGAGTATCTTGGACAGCTCCTATCTTGGAGAAGCCAGTCTAGATTCCAAGGGCTTCCGATAGGGAGCTCGGAACTCTAGTACAGGAATGGAAGGTAGACTAAGGGAGGGACTTCCAGCGGGCCAAGTGGATGAGGGGGAGCCCAGCCTGAGGGCAGAGGCAGAGCTGGCTAAACTTGATTAAACTCATGGCAGCTGAACACAGAGGGACAGAGCCTCTGGCCTAGGGGAACTGGCTGGTACTCGGACTTCCCCAGCCCAGGGGTTGGGGCTAGGTCAGAGAGGGGGACTTGGCTTTGGGAGCCTGGTGGTTGTAGTGGGCAGTGCACTGCAGGGAGTGTGCAGCAGCCCCCGGGGGCTAGAGCTGGATTCTGGCCTTTCAGAGACTCAGTTTTCCCTCCTGTTACAATGGGGATGATCGGCCAGCGGGGTGGGGGGGGGTGCTTTCTCGCGCCTGTAATCCCAGAACTTTGAGAGGCTGAGGCGGGTGGATGACCTGAGTTCAGGAGTTCGAGACCAGCCTGGCCAACATGGTGAAACTCCGTCTCTACTAAAAATACAAAAATTAGCCGGGCGTGAAGGCGCGTGCCTGTAATCCCAGCTACCCCAGAGGCTGAGGCAGGAGAATCGCTTGAACCCGGCAGGCAGAAGCTGCAGTGAGCCGAGATGGTACCACTGCACTCCAGCCTGTGCGAGAGAGAGACTGTGTCTCAAAATAATAATAATAATAAAAATAAAAAAAGGGGGGGGAGGATGATCATGGCTGCACCGTGCCTTAAAGGAGGCTCCCAGCGGTCCCCACCAGCGTGCTTCCTTCTCCCCACTCCTCACCCCCAGACGCCACTTCCACCGAGGAGCCCACAGCGATTGCATTGGGCCTGGAAAGAACGTCCGTGCACCCCGGGCAGCCCTCACCGGCCCTGGAGGACTGGGAAGGTGAGTCAGCTGGCCTGGAGTCCCCTTTCTGCTGCGGGTTTGTTGCGGGGACTTGGGCTGCTGGGTCGTGTGAGGAGGGGGCGCACACTGGGCGAAGGGCCCGGGGCCGTCCTGGTCCCTGGACAAGACAGCCCCTAGAGATGATGCTCCGAGTTCAAGGTCTAAGTGAGGGGCCGGTCAGACAGCGGCAAGATCTCAGTGCGCAGGGATGGACCAGGTCAGGCCCTGGGCGGCAGAACTGGGGGCGTGGGGAGCCCAACCTTCCCTGCACCTGATTCAGGCCGCTGGCTCGGGTCGTGGGCATGCGCGGCTAGCCCATGCTCACGGGGGGAGGGGGTTGAGACCGCAGGTAAGGCCTTTGCACGCACGGATGGGGGCCTACAGGCCGCCACCTCGGTCCCAGCGCGTGCGGTGCCCGCAGAGGCCAGCGAGTGGACATCCTGGTTCAACGTGGACCACCCCGGAGGAGACGGCGACTTCGAAAGCCTAGCCGCCATCCGCTTCTACTACGGGCCAGCGCGCGTGTGCCCGCGACCGCTGGCGCTGGAAGCGCGCACCACGGACTGGGCCCTGCCCTCTGCCGTCGGCGAGCGCGTGCACTTGAACCCCACGCGGGGCTTCTGGTGCCTCAACCGCGAGCAACCGCGTGGCCGCCGCTGCTCCAACTACCATGTGCGCTTCCGATGCCCACTAGGTGAGGGCGGGGCTGGATGGTCGGAGGCGGGGCTTGGAACCGCCGATGCTGGCAACCGCCAGGGAGGGTAGTGGGTAGGGCTGGGAGGGGCAGGACCGTGTGGATGTGGGCGTGGCTAGGAAGAGCCTGCGGGACCCCTAGACATACGGCCATGTGAGGGGGCAGGGCCATGGAGGGACTTTTGAGGAGAGGTGCTGGGAACAGCTTGGGGCCCAGGTGCACCTCCAGGAGACCCGGCGGGTCAGGACCCATGTCCCACTCCCTGGAACGCATCTCCCTCCCGCTGCCCTCGTTTGCGCATCTGTGGCTTGTAAGAGCTCCGTTCTTGAGCCCAAATGTGTGCAGGATGCAGGGAGAAGAGCAGGACTGACCCCCAGGACCTTATGCGGGGGTGGAGAAGTGGGGCAGTACCTGAGCTATGTCTTCGACAGGTGCGCTTAGGGGAACATGGGTGGGGCAATGGCAGGTCTGCCCTCTGGAGTGTCCGCCCTAGGATGCACGTGTGTGAGGAGGTTAGGGAACAAGGACGCTTCAGTCCCAGGTTACCCGGGGGCGCGTTTCCTGGGGAGGGCGGCCGCCTGATCTCCCTCCCTACCTTCCGCAGAGGCCGCATGGGGCGCTTGGGGCCCGTGGGGTCCCTGTTCGGGGAGTTGTGGGCCAGGGCGTCGCTTGCGCCGTCGCCACTGCCCAAGCCCCGCTGGGGATGCGTGTCCCGGACGTCCTCTGGAGGCGCAGAAGTGCGTGCGGCCTCGGTGTCCAGGTAGGAAGGGGCGGGGTCTGGGGGTAGGGGCCCTGCACAGAGGAGAGGGGAGGTTAGGAACGGAGTCTGGTGGAGGGGGTGAAGTTAGAGGCGGGACCTGGATGTAGAGAGGCGGTGCCTCTTGTGAGCGACGCCTAGAGGGGACGAGCTAGTTAGGGGGCGGGGCTCTTAGGGGTGGGGCCTGGTACGGGGCGGAGCCTGGAGGATCCAAACTGTAGCCAGGGGGAGACCAGCCCTTCCTTCCCTCCTGGTCCCAAGGAGCACTGGTGACTATGCACATCTGGACAGGTGGACGCCAGGGGCCTCGTGTGCAGGCAGACATGGGCAGATCAAAAGGGGTGCTTCCCCTGTGTGCATGCCGGAGTGTACGGATGTCTCCGTGGGGGAACAGAAGTCAGTTCATGCACTCAGGGTGCACACATGCGTGGAGTTTGCAGCCCCCACCTCCGTCCCCCACGCCCACACAGACACGCACTCACAGCCTGGCAAACACGATGCCTAGGCCCTCCCAGGGCCAGACACCGAGCAAGCCAGGAGGAGACTGGAAATTCCGCTAGCTCCTGGGCTCCACAAACACGGTCTGGAGGCTGCTCCGGGGATCCCGTCACAGGGTGGGGGCACATGATAGCCAATGGGGCGTTGGGGTCCCCACCCCATCGCGCCTGGCTCTGCTCTCCCGGCGCCGGTTCCTTGAAGTTTCCAGTGGAATTTTCCATTTTATAGAGAAACCGCGAGATTGGGAAGGGGAGTAGTTGTTTTCAGCCCAAGATCCAGCCCCTCGCTGGGCCCCAAGCCCCTGTCGACATTTGCTGCTGGAAAGGGCAGTGCCGTGTATTTTGAGACTCACCTCTCCTGTCCCCTCCTTTAGGACTTCTTCTGTACGTCTCTGGAGCTCAGTTCATGCCCCCTGGCCCAGCCCTGACCACTCAGCCCATCTCCCCCTCATACTAGGGACCACTCCAAGCAGGGCCACGCTGAGGCCTCTGAGAGACACCTCATGGGGGGAGGGGGACTCCAGGTATGTTTGTTGAGTGGCTGAGTGGAAACCCCTCTTCAGGAGGGAGTGTGGAGGTGCCTTTGGTCTGCTGCCTCTCCATATCCCCCCAGGGTGCAGCCTTGACACCTGTGAGTGCCCAGACCATATCCTCCTGGGCTCAGTGGTCACTCCATCTGGACAACCGCTGCCAGGAGCCAGGGTCTCCCTGAGAGACCAGCCTGGCACCGTGGCCATCAGCGATGCTCAAGGAACCTTCCAGGTGCCTGGTGTCTGTGCTGACAGCCTCGCCAATGTCAGGGCCCAGATGGATGGCTTCTCTGCAGGTGTGGCCCAGGCCCAGGCCAACGGATCCATCTCTGTGGTCACCATCATCCTTGATAAGTTGGGTAAGTGCTCTTGCAACATAGGGCACGAAGGGGCTGAGGATCTGGGGAGGAAGTTATAGCACTCAAAGTCAAGGGAGGAAGAAATAACAGGCATGAGCCACGGCTGGGCGCAGTGGCTCATGCCTGTAATTCCAGCACTTTGGGAGGCCAAAGTGGGTGGATCACAAGGTTAGGAGTTCGAGACCAACCTGACCAACATGGTGAAACCCTGTCTTTACTTAAAAAATGAAACACACACACACACACACACACACTCATCCGCAAAGGTTCAGGGTGAGCCAGGGCATTTCTGGGGGAAAGGAGAGGATGGGAACCTTGCTCCTGGGAAGGGTCCGTGGGAGAAGCTCTGATCTTTGCCACTTTTGACTCCAGAGAAGCCGTACCTGGTGAAGCACCCTGAGTCCCGAGTGCGAGAGGCTGGCCAGAATGTGACTTTCTGTTGCAAAGCCTCTGGGACCCCTATACCCAAGAAATACTCCTGGTGAGCACCCACCCCGGGGCCAGGGGCATCTTCTCCAGCTTTGGGGTAGGATTCAATTTCATGTCATTTTGTGGTGCCTAAAGGACAGTCTGGAAGCAGATTCCAGCCTCAGTTTCCCATCTGGAGAGTGGGGAAAGCTTTACTGGGGAATGAATTGGGCGGGAGAGGGGCGACCAAGGAGGCTGAGCAGGGCCAGTCTTGCTGGAGAGGAGGCTGACTTCGGTGAAGCCTCTCTGTAGCTCCTGGCCTGCAGAGTGGGGGCTGACGCAGCCCCTCCCCTGAGTCCTATGGTGTCGCCCACCCACCACCCAGGTTCCACAATGGGACCCTGCTGGACAGGCGAGCACACGGGTACGGGGCCCACCTGGAGCTCCGAGGGCTTCGCCCAGACCAGGCTGGCATCTACCACTGCAAGGCATGGAACGAGGCAGGTGCCGTGCGCTCTGGCACCGCGTGGCTCACTGTACTTGGTGAGTGTCCTTGGCCCCATCCCTGAGAAAAGCCTTCACTCCAAATGGAGCCCCAACTGTAGCTAAGCTTAACCCCAAATGAGCCCCCACTTCAGACTGATCCAATCCTAAGCCTCCACTGAGCCCCCATACCATTCTGAGCACCAACCTTCAGTCCTTTCCCTGGGCAGAACCCTGTCGCTTAGGCTGCGTCCTTGACCTCAGACGGTGCCCCCAGCCTTGGCTTCCATGAAGTCCTCCTCCCTGCCCTGACCTGCGTGTTTTCTCTGTCCCCAGCTCCAGGCCAACCAGCCTGTGACCCCCGGCCCCGAGAGCACCTGATCAAGCTCCCTGAGGACTGTGGTCAGCCAGGCAGTGGCCCTGCCTACCTGGATGTGGGCCTCTGCCCTGACACTCGCTGCCCCAGCCTGACAGGCTCTGGTCCCCGCTGCGGGGACACCGGCTCCCGCTGCTGCTCTGTGCGCCGCCTGGAGAGAAGGGAGATCCACTGCTCTGGCTACGTCCTCCCGGTGAAGGTGGTGGCTGAGTGTGGCTGCCAGAAGTGTCTGCCCCTCCGGGGGCTGGTCCGGGGCCGTGTTGTGGCTGCTGACTCTGGGGAACCGCTGCGCTTCGCCAGGATTTTGCTGGGCCAGGAGCCCATCGGCTTCACCGCCTACCAGGGCGACTTCACCCTAGAGGTGCCCCCCTCCACCCAGCGGCTGGTGGTGACTTTTGTGGACCCCAGCGGTGAGTTCATGGACGCTGTCCGGGTCTTGCCTTTTGACCCTCGAGGTGCTGGCGTGTACCACGAGGTCAAGGCCATGCGGAAGAAAGCCCCGGTCGTCTTAGATGCCAGCCAGAGCAACACGATCCCCCTGGGCGAACTGGAAGATGAGGCGCCCCTGGGCGAGCTAGTCCTGCCTTCCGGCGCCTTCCGCAGAGCCGATGGCAAACCCTACTCGGGGCCCGTGGAGGCCCGGGTGACCTTCGTGGACCCCCGAGACCTCACCTCCGCGGCGGCCGCCCCCAGTGACCTGCGCTTCGTGGACAGCGACGGCGAGCTGGCTCTGCTGCGCACCTACGGCATGTTCTCCGTGGATCTCCGCGCGCCCGGCTCCGCGGAGCAGCTGCAGGCGGGGCCGGTGGCCGTGCGGGTGGCCGCCGGCCAGATCCACATGCCCGGCCATGCAGAGGCCCTCAAACTATGGTCGCTGAACCCCGAGACCGGCTTGTGGGAGGAGGAGAGCGGCTTCCGGCGCGAAGGGTCCTCGGGCCCCCGGGTGCGCCGGGAGGAGCGAGTCTTCCTGGTCGGCAACGTGGAGATCCGGGAGCGGCGCCTGTTCAACCTGGACGTGCCCGAGCGCCGCCGCTGCTTCGTGAAGGTGCGCGCCTACGCCAACGACAAGTTCACCCCCAGCGAGCAGGTGGAGGGCGTGGTGGTCACGCTGGTCAACCTGGAGCCCGCCCCCGGCTTCGCCGCCAACCCCCGCGCCTGGGGCCGCTTCGACAGCGCAGTCACTGGACCCAACGGCGCCTGCCTCCCAGCCTTCTGCGACCCCGACCGGCCCGACGCCTACACCGCCCTGGTCACTGCCACCCTGGGCGGCGAGGAGTTGGAGCCCGCCCCTTCCCTGCCCCGCCCACTCTCGGCCACCGTGGGCGTCACCCAGCCCTACCTGGACAGGCTGGGGTACCGGCGCACGGACCACGACGACCCCGCCTTCAAGCGCAACGGCTTTCGCATCAACCTCGCCAAGCCCAGGCCGGGCGACCCGGCCGAGGCCAATGGGCCTGTGTACCCGTGGCGCAGCCTGCGGGAATGTCAGGGGGCCCCGGTGACCGCCAGCCACTTCCGCTTTGCCAGGGTGGAGGCAGACAAGTACGAGTACAACGTGGTCCCCTTCCGCGAGGGCACACCCGCCTCCTGGACGGGCGATCTCCTGTCCTGGTGGCCCAACCCGCAGGAGTTCCGGGCCTGCTTCCTCAAGGTGAAGATCCAGGGCCCCCAGGAGTACATGGTCCGCTCCCACAACTCGGGGGGCAGCCACCCGCTCACCCGGGGCCAGCTCTACGGGCTTCGGGATGCCCGGAGCGTGCGAGACCCCGAGCGTCCGGGCACCTCGGCGGCCTGCGTGGAGTTCAAGTGCAGCGGGATGCTGTTTGACCAGCGGCAAGTGGACAGGACGCTGGTGACCATCATGCCCCAGGGCAGCTGCCGGCGCGTGGCAGTCAACGGGCTCCTTCGGGATTACCTGGCCCGGCACCCCCCACCGGTGCCCGCGGAGGACCCGGCTGCCTTCTCCATGCTGGCCCCGCTAGACCCTCTGGGCCACAACTACGGTGTCTACACGGTCACTGACCAGAGTCCACGGCTGGCCAAAGAGATCGCCATTGGCCGCTGCTTCGACGGTTCCTCCGACGGCTTCTCCAGGGAGATGAAGGCTGACGCCGGCACAGCTGTCACCTTCCAGTGTCGGGAGCCACCGGCCGGAAGACCCAGCCTCTTCCAGAGGCTGCTGGAGTCCCCGGCGACAGCACTTGGTGACATCCGCAGGGAGATGAGTGAGGTGGCCCAGGCACAGGCCCGGGCCTCGGGTCCCCTCCGCACCCGCCGGGGCAGGGTCCGGCAGTGACCTGGGCCTGGGGCCTCGCTTTCCTGCCTCCCTCTGGACGCCACTGTCCCCAGGAAGTTTTGCCCCTCCCCAGGTGTCTGGCCCCCCTTCCTCCTCCCCTGCCCAGAACTCAGAGTCAGACAAGAACCCGGAGCGTCCGATGGTAGAAACACCAGGGAGGTGATTGTTGCTGTGTGGCATGGAATGGAGTTTGCTGTGACCCTGGGGTCAGCACCCTGGGGACCACGTTCAACCCCAGCCTGGAGGGACCCGCTCCCGGCTCAGAAGCCGTCTCTGACTTCTCGTGCGTATTTTGACCCTGACTTCAATCTTCCACCCTTGGGAGTTCTGACTTTCCTCACAAAGCCCCCTCTGCCTGCTTGGACTCAGCGCTAGACCAGGTCCCCTGCCCCAAGTTTTGTTTTTGGGGTTATTTATTGAAACAAAGCGTGGGGAGCTGGTTGTGGGTGTGAGTGGGGGTGCAGGGTCCACGCTGGGCCCAGTGAAAAGGAGGAAGGGGCTTCTTGGGGTTCCCATGCGAGGGAGGCTCTGGGGCTGAGGGGAACAATTCTCTCGTGTTTGGTGCTTAGAGACCTGCCCGGGGGGTTGGGGTGGATGTTCCCTCCCTCGGGGGCTCAATTAAAAATGCTTTATTTCCAACGCTTGGTGTCACGCTCCTGGGAGGAAGGGTGGAGGCTGGGACTGCCCGGCCTAGATGCACCTTTGCAGGCAGAGACACGCGGAGGCACACGCGGGCACCGGGGCAAGGAGCCCGGGCGGCCGTGACCGCTGGGCACAGTAGCAGTCACCGCCCGGGCCTGGCCTCCTCAGCTGTGCCTGGCCGTGTGCCCCGGGGCTACAGTGGGTGGAGCCGGGTCCTGGCAGGGGAGCCTCTGGGACAGGCGACAGCTAGCCAGGCTGCCCTGGACCCTCCTCAACCAAGTCCACAGCAGCCCCGCCCCAGGCCCCACCCACCTGAGCCCCGGCCACACCTCGGGTCGTGACGAGGTTGCCCCAGGCCAGGGTTCTCTGACCTTGCCAGGACCCTCGGTCCAGAGGCGGCAGAATCATGGCTGGCTGGAGGTCTGTGTGCACGTGTGTCCTCCTGGGCCCCACGGGGCCGGCGCTGATCTGACCACACCCTCACTGTCCAGACAGAAAAACTGAAGTCCTGGGATCTGGTGTGAATCCCAGCAGCCTTGGGGCCCCCTCTAGCTCTAGGTGTGTGATTTCCCAGGGCCTGAGGATGAAGGCATCACTAGGGCAAGGCTGGAGGGGCCTCCAGGGCACCTGGGCTGGGAGACTTTTCCCTGGCTGACATACCGCAGGGAGTGGGGGTGTGGATGGTCCTTGAGGTTAGGGCGCGACCACCCATCCACTTCCTCTTCAATCTCCCACCCATCCACTGGCCCCCTCCCCAGATGCTCGATCCCGTCGCCCACCCATCCAGCGTT
This sequence comes from Cebus imitator, assembly GCF_001604975.1. Taxonomy (NCBI): domain Eukaryota; kingdom Metazoa; phylum Chordata; class Mammalia; order Primates; family Cebidae; genus Cebus; species Cebus imitator. The sequence continues at coordinate 3,529,837 of NW_016107595.1, forward strand.
TAGAGGCATCAGCTCTGCGCCGGCAGCCATAGGCTGACAGGTGCGAACCCCAACACGCCCTGGGGCCAGAGCTCCACACACAAGGTCCCTGGCTCTTGCCCGTCGGCCACGCCCCTTTGTTGGCTGAGGTCTTGGCAACTCTGAACCTCTGCAGCTCTCACCCCTTCACTCAGTGAAACACTTGGGGGCCTGGAGGCACCAGGAGGAGCTCAGCATGCGAGGCATCACCGCAGTCTCAGAAGGTGGGTCCAAGGGCTCTGCTGGAGTTTGGGTTTGGGCAGCTCCAGACATCGGCACCCCAGCCTCGCCCTCGATAGGCTGTGATAGGCAAGAGAGGGGAGGTGCTTCCAGGTCCCTGAGGGAGCTGGGCGTGGTTGGGGGGAACGCCCATTTATCCAGAACGTACGGCCTCTATGCCTCCAGCTGACGGACAGGCTCAGAGGTGCAGGCCCCCAACCCAAGGCAACCTAGGGTCCAGGCCTGCCTGCCCCAGAGCCCTTGCTCAGGGCTACCTGGTGGGTTCCTAGGGAGGAATGGGAATGGGGGTGCTCCCATTTGCGGAGGGCAAAGCTGGCTGCAGCTTCCAGGGGGAGGATGATGAGGTGTCAGTCTCCGTGGCCAAATACCTTTCATTGAGAAAGTGTTGGGGCCTCCGACGCTGCCAGACCAGGGCGGCCAGCCAGGCATGGGGCAGGCACCTGGCCCAGCCCTGTCCCCTTCCCTAGGGTGGGGCAGGGGTGGTGGGCATCGTCTGGAAGACCCCTCCCCAGTCACCCTGGCTGGGCCAGGAAGGGCATTTCAGGAGCAAAAGCTGGGCACTGCACGGAGGCCAGAGTCTAGCTGTCCCCACCCCTGCTGATAACTTTGCAAGAGGGCAGCGTTTGACCACAATTTCCAGATGAGGAAACTGAGGCTCCAATAGAAGGAAGCCATCACTCCTGAGTCAACAGCCATGTGCCTCTTGACCCTGCCTGTCACCCCCATGGCAGCCTTCAAGCCAGGAATCCCACCCCGTCCCTCTTGGAACCCGGGCTACCATCTGCTTCCTGGTAAATCCATCGTCTACCCCCCCCAACCAAACTGGGGCTGCCAGACCACACCCCTTCAGTCTGGGGGCAGTTGGGGGGGCAGGAGACCCCCCCGGGGACCCCTAGCTGCAGCCACCCTGGGTCAGCTCAGGGCACAAAGAGGCCTTTGGTCCCGCCCACGGCATTTTAGACTTTTATAATTTTAGAACCAGGGGTTCTTAAAATTCCTAGCACCATGATGGGGAAAAAATCTTGGAACAGTAAAATGTTTAAAACAAGAGTCTTAAAACCACAGAATCCAAGAGGAGGGGATAAAAATGAACACACATGGAGCGTTGACTGAATGGAAGCTTCTGAGCCAGCCCCCGCAAAGCCTCACTCACGACAAGGGCAATTAGTGTCTGTCTATTGCCTGGGGATCCCCAAAAGATGTTTTTAGAGAGGATGATTTTTATTCTTATTTCACAGTTGAAGGAATCTTCTCAGGGTCACACAGCAAATGAGGACACTGTGGACTTGGGGAAGGGCAATGTTTCCTGGAGAAGGGGACCTAAGCACTGGGGCTTAAAGGATGTGTAGGAGTTTGCCAGGTGGCCAAGGTACGAAGGGCATTCCAGGAAGCTGGAAAGGTGTATGTGAAGGCTGGAGGAGGGAGATCCACAGAGGGCAGCAGCAGAAGGGAGACGAAAAGGAGGGGGGGTGGTGAGCAGGGCATTGAATGCCGAGTGAGGAGCCTGCGTTCTCTGGTGGGCAATAGGGAGCTACGGGAGGTACTGGAGCAAGAGAGGGTTACACAATATTTTGTGACAAGACTCCCCTGGAGCTGGTGCAGGACTCAGCTTCTTAAAACGTGCTTCTTTCACGGAACTGGGGTCTGCTCCCTCCCACTTAGGGGCCCCTCCAGGGTCCAAACCCTGCAGCCCAGCACCCTCTCCCCACCAGCCGCCTCCCATCCTGGCTGAACATCCCTGGCTCCTCCATCAGGGCCTCGTGGACCTGGCGCGGCCACCCACCACTTCCCCGGCCCCGTCTGTCTCTCTCATCAGCCCTTGGAGTTGGATCTGGCCCAGCCTCAGACCCCAAAGACGGGAGCCAGCCTGGCGGGGAGACCTGGCGTTGGTCAGGTGGGGGAAACGCTTGTGCTTTAATGGTGGAAACAAAGGCAGGGTGCCACAGGGCGAGAGCAGACCAGGTGAATGCCATGTCCCGGTGCCTCAGCCCTCCCAGGGCAGGAGCTAAGGCCAGAATCCTGGGCCTAGGGTGGAGGGGGTCTGGGCAGGTAGGGGGAAGGAGACCCCAGCCAGCAGGGAGTTAGCAGACCCTGCAGTTTGGAGGTGAACGCAGGGAAACATATGGCAGGGCGAGTGTGTCACACAGAACCAGACACCCTGTCATCAGTCTCAAGGTCACACTGCCCTCATCACGCCGGATCCTTTCCCCTGTAGTCAGGAGCATGACTCCTTCCTTCCCATCCTTCCTAGCCATCTTCTTGTCACCTGATCAGCGACACTGTCACCCTTAGGACAGCACATAGGCAGTTGCACTCGGAAAGATCACAAGGCCGGACACGCCAGACCCTCGGGGCACGTGGACGCTGTCGCCGCTTGTCACAGCCGCACAGGCAGACAGATGCACCCTCAACCCAGAGAAAGGCCTGTGCTTCAGGCTCAGGCAGCGGTGCGTGGGGCCGCGTGCACCTGCGCATACCTGTGCACACCTGTGTGCACCTGTGCCCAGCACCCCCTTGACCCACCCATCATCACCCCACACATCGGGACACGCTTGACCCCCAGACTCCCGGCCGGCCCGAATCAGGGCCAATCTCAACCCTCCCATGACCCTCCACAGTTCAGCCCCGCCAGACACAGAGCAGCACCGCCCACTCTTGGGGCCCTGGGGAGTGAGTCGGCCCTAGGGTTGGGGACTGGCAGGAGGCCTCAAGGTCTCAGCCGCTTTTCCAGGGAAGTCCTGAATCCCTTCCTGCTGACTCAGCCCTGGGGGCTGGCTAGGCCAGGCGCTGCCAAACCTCAGGTATGTCCTTGAAGGCTGCCTGGCGGGGCCTCTGAGGCGGGGGCGGGCCTCCCACTCGGGACTCAGTCCTTCCCCGGGCCCCAGCCTCCCCCCTTGCCCCAGATGGAGCTGGCGCTTTAACCGTGGTGCTCAGGGCATGGGGCCAGCATGGTGGAGCCTGAGGCTGGTTGCTCCCACCCCAGTCCCTCCAGTTGAGGGTTGGTGGAGGAATAAGCTCCCAGCTGAGCCAGAGTATCCCAGCCTGACTGCAGCCTCACAAAGACGACACTGTCTGGTGGGATGTGGCCTGGCCGCCCCTCCTGGGGCCCGGCACAGGGACCCATGCACACACAGTGGGTACACACATGCGCCATGTGATGGCTGCATGCAGACCTGTGGATGCGGATGTGCATCAGGCAGAAACTCGCCCCAGGACTAGCCCCCACAGAACTCCAGTCAGGAGGGGAAGGCAGCACTGGCCACAGATACCCCAGTCTGCAGGGTCAAGGCTGGCCCAGACTGAAGGCCTGGGGCTGCGAAAACTCAAAGGAGGACCCAGGGAAGGCTTTCTGGAAGAGAGAGCTTTTTGACTTGGGCTTTGAAGGGTGAGTAGGAGTTTGCCAAAGCGAACTCAGATGTCCAGAAGTCTTGAATGCTGGTTTTGGAGTTTGCCTTTTGTCTGTGAGGATGTTGAGCAGGGGAGGGAGACAGACAAACTCCACTTCGCTACTTTCTTTTCAGGACCCAGGCTCTGCCCTCAGGGAGCTTCCAGTCAGATGGGGGAGGCAGCACCAACTCAGCCAGGAGGGATAGAAGATACCTCAGCTTTGTGAAACACCTGTCATGCGTTAGGTTGGATCCTGGCAACCCATAGGGCAAATTCTATTATGATTCCCATTTTACAGCTAAGAAAACTGAGGCTGAGAGAGGGACATACCTTGCTCAGGGGCCCACAGGGAGGCAGAGCTGTTCACCCGCAGCCCTGGTCGCTGACCTGCAATTGTGGCCTCCAACCTGGTCCCAGGCTGACTCGAAAGTTTGTTTTTTTTTCTTTTTTTTTTTTTTTGAGACGGAGTTTCGCTCTTGTTACCCAGGCTGGAGTGCAATGGCGCGATCTCGGCTCACCGCAACCTCCGCCTCCTGGGTTCAGGCAATTCTCCTGCCTCAGCCTCCTGAGTAGCTGGGACTACAGGCACGCGCCACCATGCCCAGCTAATTTTTTGTAGTTTTAGTAGAGACGGGGTTTCACCATGTTGACCAGGATGGTCTCGATCTCTTGACCTCGTGATCCACCCGCCTCGGCCTCCCAAAGTGCTGGGATTACAGGCTTGAGCCACCGCGCCCGGCCTCGAAAGTTTGTTTGCCGGCCAGAACGGTGCAGCTGAAAGAAGTCTGCATTGGCAGAAGTTGCATCTTTGCACCTGGAGTCCTGGCCAGGCCGGGAGGCCCCTCCTCCCGGGACACACAAGATTCCCCTGGGACTTTTCAGTGAGATCGTCCCCTGTCCCTTGTTTTCTGGCTGCTGAGTGGCTTTCACGGGGTAGGGGCTTCTGGGCAGAGGGATGTCAGAGTGAGGGCCTGGGGGTGCTTCACCAGGCCTTCTGGGAGGCCTGGGTCCCCGGCCTCGGCCCCGCCTGCCATCTGGCCCAGCTGAACACAAACACTTGGACATGGCCGACCCAACGGAATCTGGGTTGTGGTCGGGCCGCGGCTGAAGAAGCCCATGGAAAAACACGCAGTCCACGGGGCCAGGCCCAGCTTACGTTTCACCAGGCAGGAGTGGCCTGCCCGGCGCCCAGAGCCGAGGAATGTCCGTTTTCTAACCCTTTGGAAGTTTTCTGACCGGGAATCCAGCAGCTGGGCGGGGCCATGTCAGTCCCCTCTGGTTAGGGTGTGACTTACCTCCTGCTGTGTCCTTGAATAATCAGGCCTCTTGGCGTGGCCCTCTGGCCCAGCCCCTGGCCAGCTGCTGCTGAAGAGGGGACTGAGATGGCACCACCCAGCTGCTGAAGACCCCTTGTCAGCTTGCATACCCCTGATGATGGAGAGCTAACTCCCTTCCAGCTGTCATGCTAGGCAGCCGGAAGCCTGTAACTAGGCTGATTTCCTATGCGAAGTTCTGGCTTCCTTGGCCACAAAGAGGGGACATCAGTGCAGCCTGGGCACTCTCTCCTTTCTCTGGGTTCCCACCTCTTCCTGGATCTCCAGATGTCCCGTCAGGCTCCTAGGATTCAGCATGTCCTAAATGGACCCAAGTATCTCATCCCAAAACGTGTTCCTCACCCTGTAGCCATGTCTCAGGGCTATCCATCTGTCTGTCTAAGCTGCAGGCAGGGCAGGTGGCCCACGCATCCATTGAGCGCCTACTGGATGCTGAAGCACCTCACTTGCATCTCCTCACTGACCTCTCCCGGGGAGGCTGGTCCCATTAGTGCCCTACTTTGCGGGGTGGCGGGGGGGAACGGAAGCTCAGGGGGTTTCTTTCACGTCCTGAAGATGTGGTGGCAAATTGAAGTAGATGCCAGTTCCCGGCTGGCTCCCAGACAAGGGCCTGAGAAACCTCGTTTGTCAGGCTGGGACGACACCTGGTGGCCAAAGGGAGAGCTGCAGCCTGGGCGGGCCTCAATGTCCCTGGCTTAAGGCTGGCTTGGGTTCCTCCGCTGCTCACACGCCCTCCATGGCTCTCGTAGTGTCCTCAGTGGGCACAGGGGTGCTACATGAGCCCCTCCTGGGTCATTACAGAGACTTCTGACTACAAAACCCAGCCTCTTGGGTCAGACCTAAGCCCTCTCCTGACTCAACCTCACAGCCTCAGTTTCCCCAGCTGGGGACTAAACCAAATGGCCTCTGCTTTTCAGGAATTGGTGACTGCAAGGCTGGCATGCATTAGGTGCTCTATAACTGCAATCGTCACCCTCAGTAACACACAGGAGAGGGGCAGGGACTTGAGCTGGCAGCCTCAGTCCCGTTCCCTCAGCAATTGCTACCCATCCCCTCAGGACAAGGCATCCAAATCAGGGTCTCAATTTCCTCCCTAGAGTGTGGGGGCCTCCAAACTTTCTTGAGGGTCCTAGTGTGTGGTCTTGAAATGCCCGCTGAAGTCCTACGAGAACAGAAATATTTACTAGGGAGTGGGTATAGGGCCTTGCCAAGCACTGAGGAAGGCGCCCTTGAAAACTTCAATTTTTTTTTTTTTTTTTTTTGAGACAGGCTGGAGTGCAGTGGCGCAATCTTGGTTCATTGCAACCTCCACCTGCCAGGTTCAAGTGATTCTCCCGCCTCAGCCTCTTGAGTAGCTGGGATTACAGACGGGAACCACCACGCCCAGCTATTTTTTGGTATTTTTTAGTAGAGATGGGGTTTCACCAAGATGGCCAGGCTGGTCTCAAACTCCTGACCTCAATTATTTGCCCACCTTGGCCTCCCAAAGTGCTAGGATTACAGGCATGAGCCACCTTGCCCTGCCAAAACTTCCATCTTGAAACTATATGAGTCAATTCTAAATCTTTCAGGATAAAAAAAATTATATATATGTATATATAAAAACATATGAGGAAGGCCTTGAAACTCTGTGTAGGGGGCATTGTAACTGCATATGGGGGCCTGGAAGCTGCCATGGCGCACCTCACCTGGCACGCCTCTGTGACCGACCTGGGTTTGGGGCCCTCTAAATCTCCCCATGCATGGTCCAGGGGATCTGGAAATGTCTACTTGGGTTTGGGTACGGACAGTCTGAATTCCCATGTGGGGGAGGTTCTCGAAACTCCTCCTTTCTTTTCCTTCTTTTTTTTTTTTTTTTTTTTTTTGGTTTGAGACAGGGTTTTGCTCTATCAACCAGGCTGGAGTGCATGGGTGCGATCTCAGCTCACTGCAACCTCCACCTCCCGGGTTCAAGCGATTTTCCTGTTTCAGCCTCCCAAGTAGCTGGGATTACAGGTGCCAAACACCATGCCTGGCTAATTTTTGTATTGTTAGTAAAGATGAGGTTTCACCATGTTGGCCAGGCTGGTCTCGAACTCCTGACCTCAAGTGATCCTCCTGCCTTGGTCTCCCAAAGTGCTGGGATTACAGGTGTGAGCTACCGCGCCCAGCACTGAACTCCTATTTTCAAGGTCCCATACTTCTTGGCGGCCCTGGGAGGGTGTGTGGTTGTGCCCATTTTTTGAGGTTGCAGGGGAACCTGAAAGGGTTTTGGACCTAAGCCTCACTGGCCCAGGGCCTGGGGAAGGGGTCTAGGGATCAGGGATAGCAGCCAATCCTGCCCCCAGGGCTAGAACCCCAGTTTCTGACCCTCCCTCTGTCCCAGGTGACCCTGATGGCTTCCCTTGAGGTGGAGAAGGCTCAGAGCCAGAGCAGGGTGTTAGAGTGGAGGGGGATGGGGGGCGGAAAGGGGGCGGGGCCAGAACACTAGTGGGGCGTGGCCGTACGCGGGGCGGGGCCAGAGTCAGGGTCTAGAAGCAAAGGGACAGGGCCGAGGTCCCACAGAAGGCCGGGACGGTGAAGGGTGGATTCCTGGTGGCCCGAGGCCGCGTGCCCACACAGTGGTCGTCAGGTTCTTCCTTTCTCCCAGGAGAGATCGCAAAAGTAAACCGGACTCTGCTGCTAACTTCGACCTGGGACCCACGTGGGGTGACTGAGGCCAGAGACCCCCTCCCCACACACACCACGCCTCTCGTCATGCCTCACCCCTCCCCGGGACCCGCTTCTGTCCAAAAAAACCCCCATGGGCCGCAGCCTCGTCCCTCAGGCCACATGGCCCAGCCCTCTCCCCCGTTCCAGTTGAGGTTGCAGCCAGCGGACATTGCGATACTGCACTACAGCCTGGGCAACAGGAGTGAAACTCCGTCTCAAAAAAAAAATTTTTTTTTAAGGGCAAGTTTTAAGTTATGTATATTTTGCCACAATTTAAAAGAAAAGAGAAAAAACAGGTCTCTCTTGGAAACTGGCCCTGAATCCACCACCCTACTTTTGCATGTGTTTCTGATAACTTCTGTCGGGAATGCAGCTCACGAGAGCAGGGCCATGTTCTCTCTCTGTGAGCCTTGGGCTGCAGGGGGCCATGAGGCAGGCAGGCAGACTGGATGTGACAACAGAACTTAGGGTGGGGACAGGAGTTACTTTCATCTCCTGGCTGCAGATGATAAAGCCCAGCAACAGGCTGGGCACAGTTCATGCCTGTAATCCCAGCACTTTGGGAGGCCTAGGCAGACAGATCACGAGGTCAGGAGTTCGAGACCAGCATGACCAACATGGTGAAACCCTATCTCTACTAAAAATATTTTTAAAATTAGCCAGGCATGGTGCTGCGCGCCTGTAATCCCAGCTACTCCAGACGCTGAGGCAGGAGAATCACTAGAACCCAGGAGGTGGGGGTTGCAGTGAGCAGAGATTGCGTCACTGCACTTCAGCCTGGGAGACAGTGAGACCGCCCAAAAAAAAAAAAAAAAAAAAAAAAGCCCAGCCACGCGCCACCATGGAGAGGGAACCCCATGCCAGGGCTGTCTTGGTTATGAGCAGGGGACAGGCAGAGGGGCCACCACCCCTCACTCCACGTCTCTACTCCCTGGATGCTCCTTTCACCCAGTCACCTTGGACCCCGCAACGCCCCAGGCTGAACAGAGCCCAGGGCCCTGGTTCTCGGGGGACCCAGCACCCAAACAGGAATTGGGGGATGCCAAGCTCCAAGCCGTGCACAGCAGTGGGCCAACAGGATCTCAGACACACCGTGCAGGAAAAGCATTTGGGAAGTTTAACGTCTTTAATGACATTTCAGCTGAAAACAGAAAGCAACAGCAAAACAAAAAAAAGAGCAAAACCCCAAAAAGGTGCAAAACTAATTCCCAGTAAAACTCTGAGCTCCGAACATATAAGTAAACACATACATTTGAGACAGAGTCTCACTCTGTCACCCAAGCTGGAGCGCAGTGGCGCAATCTCAGCTCACTGCAGCCTCAACATCCCAGGTTCAAGCGAATTTCCCGCCTCAGCCTCTTGAGTAGCTGGGACTACAGGCATGTGCCACCATCATCAGCTAATTAAAAAAAATTTTGGTGGGGCTAGGTATGGTGGCTCAGCCTATAATCTCAGCACTTTGGGAGGCCGAGGCAGGCGGATCACTTGAGCAGATCACTTGAGCTCAAGAGTTCGATGGGCCGGGCGCAGTGGCTCACGCCTGTAATCCCAGCACTTTGGGAGGCCGAGTCGGGTGGATCACAAGGTCAAGAGATCAAGACCATCCTGGTCAACATGGTGAAATCCCGTCTCTACTAAAAATACAAAAATTAGCTGGGCATGGTGGCGCGTGCCTGTAATCCCAGCTACTCAGGAGGCTGAGGCAGGAGAATTGCCTGAACCCAGGAGGC
>NW_016107595.1:3539666-3546955 GCF_001604975.1 Cebus imitator
AAAATTCTGTGGCTGGGCATGGTGGCTCACGCTTGTAATCCCAGCACTTTAAGAGGCCAAGGCGGGCGGATCACGAGGTCAGGAGATGGAGACCATTCTGGCTAACACAGTGAAACCCCATCTCTACTAAAAATAGAAAATTAGCTGGGCATGGTGGCCGGCGCCTGTAGTCTCCACTACTCGGGAGGAGACTGAGGCAGGAGAATCGCTTGAACTCGGGAGATGGAGGTTGCAGTGAGCCGAGATCGTGCCACTGTACTCCAGCCTGAGTAACAGAGCAAGACTTTGACTTCTGACTCAAAAAAAAAAAAAAAAAAATTCTGAGAGCAGAGTTTTTTTTGTAGAGACAAGGTCTCACTATGTTTCCCAAACTGGTCTTGAATGCCTGGGCTCAAGCAGTCCTCCCGCCTCAGCCTCCCAAAGTGCTGAGATTACAGGCGTGAGCCACTATGCCCGGCCAGGACATTTTAAAACCAGAACAGAATGAGATGATCCCACAGAAGATAGTGTCAGGAGTTGGTGCCTGAGTAGTGCAGATGAGTGGCAGAATCACAGCACACATGACACCACAGCTGTGACCGGTGTCAATTACCACCCAAAACAAATCTGGTGAACAGACATCGGAATGAAAATAAGTCAAAAATTTTAATGGGAAAATCTGTGCCAAGTCCTAGAACAGACAATTCATACCATTACCATAAAATTACTATCAAAAAAACGAACTGAGGTGGGAGAATGAGTGGCGTTTCAGGCCATCTCGAGTCCCAGCAGACACAAGTGCCGGCGCCACGGGCCAGCTGAGGAGCAGGCACTCATCTGCGTTTTCTGAGGTCATTAGCGGCACGTGGACTAACCGCGCGAGGGCCGGCCACGCGCAGCAGCTCAGGCGGCGGCGCTCTTTCCTGCTTATCCCCAAAACTTAATTAGCCGCGTTGGAGTTGATGCCGCCAGGGTCTCCAGCAGGTGGCGCAGTTGCAGGTAGGGGGGTGGCCCCCTGCCAGCTACCCTGGGCCTGAAACGACAGAGACCGAGCATCAGAGGGGACAGCCATGAGACTGGCGACTTTCCAGCCCATGTGCCGCAAGCGGAGGCTCCAGGGGTCCCTGGGAAGGTTTGGAACAGGTCCTCAAGATGACCTTCAAGTCACGTGAGGAGGGGAGGGGACGGAGGAGCCAGCCCTGGATCACAGATGGGCTTGCCACCTGAAATGGGACATGGACCAGCTTCCCCCGCAGGAAAACTGGCCTCTAGCGGCTTCCCTGAGGCTTCGGCAAAGGACTAACCAGCACTGGGTGCAGCAGGGGCTCCTACCCAGCGAGGGGCAGGGAGGCAAGGTCAGGCCTGGAGCCCATGGCAACGGCCAGTGCATCATCGAGACTCGGTGGGAGGAAAGGGCTCTGGAACCTAGCCCAACACTGGCCCGGCTGCGCGGCAAGGAGGGCAGGAGGCATCCGCTTGTCTTGAGGGATGGGGGCTCTGTCTGGCACAGAGATGGTGTCAGGCCCAAGGGCTCTAGGACATTTGTCCACAGGACCCACCCTCATATGGTGGGCACGATACAGGCTAAGGAAGTGGCTGGGACTGCTCTGCCCGTAAGCGTGTGAGCAGCTCAGACGGGTGCGCAGCCTGGGGGCACTCTGCCCTGGGGTGGACGCAGAGCTGCTGGCACATAGTCAGGTCCCAGGGGTGCGAAGGGCAAGGTGAGGTCCCTCACCTGTATCCCTGGCTGGGGGGGCTGCATGGTGATGGGGGTAGCTGCCACAGCAGGGCAGCGTGGGATATGCACTTCCCAGGACCAGGTGGGACCCCATAGATGGCACAGGGGGCATCCGTTCTCTGAGCCCCTGGGAGGGAGTGGTGAGTCAGGAGTGGGCACCTGGCTCTGCAGGGTCCTGGCACACACTGCACAGCCTCGCGCCTGTGCTGGGCACGTCACATCCGGGCCTCCGCAGTGTCTTCAGGACGGTCCCCACTCACAGCCTCCCCTGTGACCACCAAGGGAGGGGGGAGCCCGCAGGGCCTGGGCTGGGGGTGAGGGTGGGTGTCAGCTGCCCCAGACCCCTGGCTCCTTTCCTTCTCAGGCGCCAAAATGAATCCTCGCTGTGGCCAACCAGGGCGCCCTCACCTCCACATCAGAGCAGCAGGAGAGGAGGTGCGGGCGCAAGACCCGCCTTCCTGGCCAAGAGGTGACACTGAGGGCGCCAGGTTTGAACCCAAGGGAAAGCCCCTGTCTCTCCTCTGGCCTCTGCTCACTGCCTGCCCCTCCCTCTCGAGGGAAGGACGCATTTCCTCCCACACTTCCCCAGGAGGTGCCCTTCGCCTCCACAGCCCACTGTTCCCAGCAGCTGTCGTGGTGACAGGTGGAGGTGGGCGCGCAGCATGGCCTGTGTGGGTGCTGGGACACACGTGTGGCTGCTGAGGGGTGGCTGACAAGATGGTCCTTTTCTGAGGACCTGCCACCCACCTGGGTGCTGCGGGACGGTGCCCAGACTCACCTGGGACTGCAGGCAGCATCCGCCAGCAGGAGGCTGGAGAGAGGCCAGTGTCCGCAGGGTGAGGAAAGCGTCTCCAGCGCTGGGCAGTGGGAAGGGTCCAGACGAGCCTGGAAGAGGTGGGAGCCGGGGTGGGCAGACTCACGGCGCTTCCGCGGGTGGGACTTGCCCAGCCCCTCGGCCCGCAGGAGGCTGTGAATGTGGCTCCCCGCTCCTCCTCAGCATCTGGCCTCTGCGTCTCAGCCCCGCACCCCAGGGAGGCCAGCGGGGCCCTCCTTACCACACCACTAATGTCCTTTCACGTCTTGCCTTTTTTTTTTTGAGATAGCGTCTCGCTCTGTCGCCCAGGCTGGAGTGCAGTGGTGTAATCTCTGCTCACTGCCACCTCTGTCTCCTGGGTTCAAGTGACTCTCCTGCCTCAGCCTCCCAAGTAGTTGGGACTACAAGTACCTGCCACCATGCCTGGGTAATGTTTTTTGTATTTTCAGTAGAGACGGGGTTTCATCATGTTGGCCAGGCTGGTCCCAAACTCCTGACCTCCAGTGATCCACTCATGAGCCACCGCGCCCGGCCCTTTCATGCCTTTTCTTACCGGTATCGCCATTATGCCTCCGAAGCACAGGTACCACCTGCGGGTATCTGTTGGGTGGGATCATGGCCAAGAGGAACAGAACTTTCACAGTTGAAACAGGAAAGAGCTGGTGGGCGCGGTGGCTCACACCTGTAATCCCAACCCTTTGGAAGGCCGAGGCGGGCAGATCACGAGGTCAGGAGTTCAAAACCAGCCTGGCCAACATAGTGAAACCCCGTCTCTACTAAAAATACAAAAATTATCGCCATTGTGGTGGTGTGGGCACTGCAGGTGTGGTGGTGGGCACCTGCAGTCCCAGCTACTCGGGAGGCTGAGGCAGGAGAATCGCTTGAACCTGGGAGGCGGAGGTTGTGGTGAGCTGAGATTGCACTATTGTACTCCAGCCTGGGCACCAAGAGCAAAACTCCATCTCAGAAAAAAAAAAGAAAAGAAACAGAGGAAAGAGTTACACAGAGTTGACCACTGGGGGAAGGGCGGTACAGTCCCACCGAAACCTCCCCAGTGCAGCTCAGTGGCTGTCCACGCAAGCACAGACGACTGTCCCTGGGTCAGCCTCACTCACCGGAGCTGGGTGTTGACAGGCAGCTGGTGTGGTTCCCTGGGACCCCAACTTCGTTGGTATCTACAGCCGTTTTTCCCGTGTAAATGATAGCCTCTTCCTGAAGCTTCCCCATGTTCTTTTTATACTGGATTCTTTTGTTGCCGAACCAGTTAGAGACCTGTGGACACACAGGAGTCATGGGAGGAGCTGAGCTGATGACTTCTGAGACACGATGCAGTCTGTGGGTTCCCCTGGGATGTCCACTGCTCCCACTGCACTGGAAGACAACACTGCACCCTGGGTTGTTAAGAGACCGGGACTGAGAAGGTGAGGCCCTCTGGACCACGGACTCAGGGAGATGTCCACGTGGGCTGAGGACACCCTGGAGACAGTGTGTCTTAGAACCTGGACCTGGGACGGGGCTGGAAGGAAAACAAGAACACCTGAGATGAGCCCGGGGGGACAGTGCCTCTGGCTGTCCAGCAGGTTACATTCTGTGTTCTCTTCAGGAAAAGTGAGGGCCAGGGAGACTTGGGGACCCAGTAACTGCAATCAAATCCCAGACTTACCAAATGAAAACAAGGTGAATTCTGGCCGGGCGTGGTGGCTCACGCCTGTAACCCCAGCACTTTGGGAGGCCAAGGCGGGCGGACCACGTGAGGTCGGGAGCTCAAGACCAGCCTGACCAACATGGAGAAACCCCGTCTCTGCTAAAAATACAAAAAGTTAGCCGGGCATTGTGGCGGATGCCTGTAATCCCAGCTACTCAGGAGGCCGAGGCAGGAGAATCGCTTGAGCCTGAGAGGCAGAGGTTGCGGTGAGCTGAGATTGCGCCATTGCACTGCAGCCTGGGCAGCAAGAGCGAAACTTCGTCTCAGAGAGAAAAAAAGAAAACAAAGTGAACTCTGAAGGAATAGTTGGAATGCTGGGCTAAGCACTCCTCACATATTCATATATTTTTCTTAATTTTAATTAAAAAAAACTTATTTGGCTGAGCATGGTGGCTCACGCTTGTAATCCCAACACTTTGGGAGGCCAAGGTGGGTGGATCACCTGAGGTCAGGAGTTTGAGACCAGCCTGGCCAACATAGAGAAACCCCATCTCTACTAATAATGCAAATATTAGCTGGGCGTGGTGGTGCACGCCTATAATCCGAACCTGGGAGGCAGTGGTTGCCGTGAGCCGAGATCGCGCTGCCGCACTCCAGCCTGGGCAACAGAGCAACTCTGTCTCAAAAAAAAAAAAAAAATTATGTCCTCTACCTCTCTGCAAGGAGGCTCCTCAGAGGCCTCTTGCCTTAGACCACTAGGGGGCGGGCAGGCAGGCAAGAGACCTGGGTTCGAATCTCTGCTCTGTCATATACCAAGGGTGCTGGCCAATTCTCAAAACCTCCCTGGGCCTCCCCTTCTCTACAAATTGGGAGACCCAGGGGTTCAAGCGATTCTCCTGCCTCAGCCTCCGAGTAGCTGGGACTACAGGCATGCGCCACCACATCCAGCTAATTTTTGTATTTTTAGTAGAGATGGGGCTTCACAATGTTGCCCAGGCTGGTCTCAAACTCCTGGGTTCAAGAGATCCTCCCGCCCTGGCCTCCCAAAGTGCTGGGATTCCAGGCCCAGCCTCATATATCATTCTGCCTCACCCTCATGAGGACCTGGGAGGAGGCTGTTATTGCCCCTGCTATAAGAAAGCAGAGGTGCCGGGCGCGGTGGCACGTGCCTGTAGTCCCAGCTACTTGGGAGGCTGAGGTGGGAGGATCGCTCGAGCCCAGGAGTTCTGGGCTGCAGTGCGCTGTGCTGATCGGGTGTCCGAACTAAGTTCAGCCTCAATATGGTGACCTCCCGGGAGCGGGGGACCACCAGGTTGCCTAAGGAGGGGTGAACGGGCCCACATCGGAAACGGAGCAGGTCAAAACTCCCATGCTGATCAGTAGTGGGATCGCACCTGTGAATAGCCACTGCACTCCAGCCTGGGCAACATAGCGAGACCCCGTCTCAAAAGAAAAAAAAAAAAAAGAAAGCAGAGGCAGGAGAAAAAGGAGCTGGTCCACGGCCAGGGTAGAATCAGCCCAGCCCTGACTGCAAGCCGGCACTGGAGTCCCCCAGGGAGGGGCTTGTCACCTTTGGTGGCACTGCTGATGCCTTGGCTCCATCTGCTCTGTGGGGGCCGTCCTGTGCACTGCAGGGTGCTGAGCAGCATCCCTGGCCTCCACCTTCTGGGTGCCAGGAACACTCCCTTCCTCCAGTTGTGACAACAAAATGCCCCCTGGGCAGATTCACACGGGTGAGCACCCTGGGGCCAGCGCCTTGCTACAGGCATGATGACATCCTGAGATGTCCACCCAAGGCCACATCTTAATATCCCAAAGCAAGTGAAATAAACACATAGTGTAATAACAAACAGAAATGAAACAGCTGAGGGACAGGGGAGGATTGTGGATCACCTTTGCTCCTTCAAACACTTTTTTCTTTTTTTTTGAGACAAAGTCTGGTTCTGTGGCCCAGGCTGGATGCAGTGGTGCAATCTCAGCTCAGCTCACCGCAACCTCCACCTCCCGGGTTCAAGTGATTCTCCTGCCTCAGCCTCCCCAGTAGCTGGGATTACAGGCACACGCCATCAAGCCTGGTTAATTTTTGTATTTTCAGTAGACATGGTGTTTCACCATGTTGGTCAGGCTGGTCTCGAACTCCTGATCTCAGGTGATTCACCCACCTCAGCCTCCCAAAGTGCTGGGATTACAGGCATGAGCCACCGTGCCTGGCCAACATTTTTTTCTTTGGTGTACTTACATTATCCTTGCA
This sequence comes from Cebus imitator, assembly GCF_001604975.1. NCBI lineage: Eukaryota > Metazoa > Chordata > Mammalia > Primates > Cebidae > Cebus > Cebus imitator. The sequence goes on from NW_016107595.1 coordinate 3,546,094, forward strand.
GTGGTAACTACAAAAAGAAAGATCCCTGTCTGTGTGCTCTGTTTCATTATTAAAATAATGTCTGCCTGCCCCCGGGGTGTGAGCAGCCTTCTCTTGATCCACATGGGAGGCCCCGGAGGCCCCATTCTGGTTGGAGCGGCCCTGGCCCTGGTTGTCCTTCAGATAGTTGTTCCTTGGAGGCCAAATGCCTCACGCTTCTCCAGGGGCCTTGAAGACCCACAGGTGCGAGCCCTTGTTCCAGCTCTGGCCTTGTTTCTGATGACACCACAGCAGATCCCGGTGAGCAGAGTGAGATGTGACTATGACCCCAGGATGTTTTGCTGCCTGCATGACCCCGAGGGGTTCTGATTGCTCTCTATCACAGAGACTCCACTGGACATAGCCTGGGTTGGGGCAGAGCATGATGGCGAAGAGCTAGAAACTCAGCCCCTCCAGCTGCAAAGCAGGGAGGGCTGTGGTGACATGCAGCAAGCCATGGTGGAGGTCAGTACCTGCCGTTACTGCTGCCACAGAGGCTGTGGGGCTGTGCCTGCCCAGGGAGGAGGGCAGCACCCAGGCCCTGTTCCACACACTCACGCTGCTCCGTGGGTATGGCCCGGACTGGCTTGCTGCTGTAGGCTGCTTGGACTTGCTCCCACGTTAAAACCTTCGGAAATGTTTCTTAGCCTCTTTGTCTTAGTGCCTCCCTCCTTCACCCCCAGTTCCACAGAGGACACTGGTGGCTGCCTACTAGGCTATAGAGTCAGGGAGCTCACACTCCCTACTGCATCACCTTAGGGAGTTCACTCTCCACAGCATCCCTCAGGGAGCTCACACTCCACCTCAATCAACTCAGGGAGCTCACACTCCACCTGTATCCCTC
>NW_016107595.1:3549579-3552264 GCF_001604975.1 Cebus imitator
ACACTCCACCTGTATCCCTCGGGGAGCTCACACTCCACCTGTATCCCTCGGGATGCTCACACTCCACCTGTATCCCTCGGGATGCTCACAGTCCACCTGTATCCCTCGGGATGCTCACACTCCGCCTGTATCCCTCGGGGAGCTCACACTCCACAGCATCACCTGTGGGACCTCATCTTCCATCCACATCCCTCAGGATGTCCCCATGTCTCTCCACGGGTACACTTGCACTTCTACCTCACAGATGAGAAGGGAGAGCACTGGAGACCCACATTCCTAGAGCTGGAGACTTGGCTTCTGTTCCACACTTCGTTTGTTTTTCAGAGACAGCATCTCACTTCCTCCCCAGGCTGGAGTGCAGTGGTGCCATCATAGCTCACTGCAGCCTCAACCTCCTGGGCTCACATGATCCTCCCACCTCAGCATCCCAAGAAGCTGAGACCACAGGTGCACACCACCAAGCCTGGCTAATTTTTTTTTATTTTTTGTAGAGAGAGTGTCTCACTATGTTGCCTGGGCTGGTCCCGAACTCCTGGCTTCAAGTGACCCTCCTGACTCATCCTCCCAAAGCACTAGGATTTCAGCACCCATGCCTGGCCTCTGCACACATTGAATGAACTTCCCTGGGTATCCCTGATGGGACTTAACCATCCACCCCTCCCAGACGTGGGGAGTCACCTGTGAGACGGTGATGCCGCCCTTCCTGGCCAGCTCTTCTTTGGCTTCTTCGCTGGGGTAAGGGTTGCTCAAATGGGAATAAAAATATTCATTCAGCACTTCCGTCGCCTGCTTGCTGAAATTCTGCCGCTTGCGCCTGCAAAAGCAGCCAGCCTCAGTTGGCATTAAAATGCTGGGACTCCAGGACCACCCCTGCCTCCGGCTGAGTGATTTTCCAGCAGTTCTGAAAACAGCAATCAATCACTTGAGGTCAGTAGTTCGAGACCAGCCTGGCCAACATAGTGAAACGCTGTCTCCACTAAAAATACAAAAATTGTCCAGGTGTAGTGGCGGGTGGCTGTAATCCCAGCTACTTGGGAGGCTGCGGAGAATTGCTTGAACCTGGGAGGCAAAGGTTGCAGTGAGCCGAGATCGCACCACTGCACTCCAGCCTGGGCACTAGAGTGAGACTCAATCTCAAATAAATAAATAAATAAGAATAAAATAAAAAGATACAAATAAATAAAAGTGAAAACAGCAATCAATACTCCAGGTCTTCTTCCCAAGAGGCTGTGTGAGGCCTCCCACCCGCAACCGCAGACACAGCGTCCGGGGCTGTTTTCAGCTTCAGCCAGCACTGCTTCCCTCCAGCACCGTCAGAGCCGGCCCTCGGGGTCTCAGGCGCATGTGGGCCCTGAGATGATGACCTGGCATCGAGCAGCCGCGAGCGCAGCATCATCACGGCCTTGCAGGTGCTCTGCTTCAATTGCATCTGGATGGCACCAAACTTGCCGTGGATGGCGCCGACCATGCGCTCAATCTCCTTTGGGGAGACGGGCCTCATCTTGCTCTGCTCCTGGAGGAGGTTGGTGACGTGTGTGGTGAACTCACAGCAGGCCTGCGGTGGGAGCACAGACACGCCGGCCTGTGACTAGGCGGCAGGGTGGCACGGGGCAGCAGGTTCCACAGTGGGGCGGCTGCCTGCCAACCCTTGTGGCTCACATACCGGTGGGTGACTGTTAAGCAAACGGAAAGGGCTTTCAGTGAAAATCAGCCACCTCTGCAGTGACCAACTGCATGGGCTCCCTGTTCTGTGCCATGAAAAGAAGGTAGTTAGCGTTCTATGTTTCGCTTTGACGAACGCGCATTCACATGATAGAAACTCTTCTATGCAGAAAGATCACCTGTTCATATTTCTCTAGCTCAGAGTGGTAAATCTGTCGTATCTGGGACAGCCTGGCCCTGTAGTCAGAGTGCTCAATGCTATTGTCATTTGGACAGCCACCTGGTGTTGCTGTGCCGTTCCCGGCCACCGCTCCTCCTCTTCCTGTCTTCTCAGGCCTGCACACGCCCTCGGCCAGCAGCATGTCACCCAGTCTCAGGAGCTGGGCGTCAGGGGGATCGTCGTCCTGAATGCCACAGATGCTTACCACTAGGTAAGAGAGACGGGGGCAAATCACAATTCATTTTCTGGAGAGAACAAACCATGACAAAACGCGAGCACTGGCGTTATGTCTGAATATTTTGCATAGAACCCTTCGGGAGAAAGGAAGGCTCCACTTTATCACCAAACTGGGTGCTGGACACTGAGTACCCCATTGAGACATGGGTCCAACTGTCATCCTCAAGTGCAGTCTGGGGAAGAATGGGGAGACAGAGGTTGCAGTTTGGTGCAGCCTGTGAGGGCAAACCTTGACCACAGCTGTGTGCACGCAGCAGGGCCAAGCAGGCGCCCACTGCTGGGGGCATCTGAACCCCTGAACCGAATCTCCAGAGGTGCTGGGGAAGAGAAGGCACCTCAGATGCTGCACACGGATGGGGGGCAAGTGGCAGGCTGGCATCAGCAGCGTGGTTGGCCCGGGCCCAGGACTATGCGGCTGTGGGCCTGCTGTGTGGCTGGAGGGTTGGGGGGTGTGTGTCAGGGTGTGGGTATTGTTACAAAGCTGAAGAGGAAAAGCCTGATGAAGAAAGTGCCAGAAAAGATGAAATAACCCACTGAAAGATTTTTTTTTTTTTTTTTTTTTTTTT
>NW_016107595.1:3552574-3553862 GCF_001604975.1 Cebus imitator
AGAGACGGGGTTTCACCATGTTGACCAGGATGGTCTCGATCTCTTGACCTCGTGATCCACCCGCCTCGGCCTCCCAAAGTGCTGGGATTACAGGCGTGAGCCACTGCACCCGGCCCCCACTGAAAGATTTTAAGCAGAGAAATAGGATATTGGGCCCTACAATTTGGAAAAGCCATCCCAGCTCTGCAGAGCGGGCACCTGCCCAGGGGCAGGGCTGGACTGCAGGGAGGGAGTCGGAGGGCAGCCACCGTCGGGGTACACACAGCTGTGGGGTCTGCAGGTGAGCTACAGGGCAGTCAGAGAACCACCAGGATTCATGCCCCTGGACATGGGTGTCAGAAAAGGGAAGAGTCCAGTATCATTCCCAGATTCCGCCTTGGGCAGCACAGCCAATGAGACCACGTTCTCCCAAGTAAAAAGCCTGGAGCTGCCGCTTGTGCAGGTGGGGCTGGGTGAAGAGGTGGCTTCAGGGCCGGGCACAGTGGCTCAAGCCTGTAATCCCAGCACTTTGGGAGGCCACGACGGGCGGATCATGTTGGTTGAGACCATCCTGGCCAACATGGTAAGACCCCATCTCTACTAAAAATACAAAAATTAGCTCGGTGTGGTGGCATGTGCCTGTAATCCCAGCTACTCGGGAGGCTGAGGCAGGAGAACTGCTTGAACCCAGGAGGTGGAGGTTGCAGCGAGCCAAGAGCGTGCCACTGCACTCCAGCCTGGGGACAGAGTGAAACTCTGTCTCAAAAAAAGAATTAAAAAAAATATATATATATATATATATATATAAATATATACACACACACACACACACATGATGGTGTCCCACCTACTCCAAAACTGTCTCTTACTCAATTAAAATTGGAAAAAGCAGTGTGAGAAAAATGGGAAAATTGAAGAAGAATCCACACAATCCGTTAAACTTTCAAGGCAGAATAGACGGAGGCAGGAAGTTAGACACTTGCAGAGATTACAAGTACCCAGGCGGTGAATGTCCACGCCACAAATCAGCCACGCAAATTAGACACAAATTTGTCTAATTTGATAAAAGAAGAAACTATCACAGAAACAGCCAAAATAGCTAACACATGAGATTGGTTAAGTAAATTATAATAGATCCATAAAATAAAGCCGCCAGCAAGTCTATTTTCTTTTCTTTTCTTTTTTTTTTTCTGAGATGAAGTCTTGCTCTGTCACCCAGGCTGGAGTGCAATGGTGGGATCTCGGCTCACTGTAACCTCTGCCTCCTGGGTTCAAGCAATTCTCCTGCCTCAGCCTCCCAGGTAACAGG
>NW_016107595.1:3557672-3559258 GCF_001604975.1 Cebus imitator
GTAGCTGGGATTACAGGCACGCACCACCATGCCCAGCTAATTTTTTGTAGTTTTTTAGTAGAGGCGGGGTTTCACCATGTTGACCAGGATGGTCTCGATCTCTTGACCTCGTGATCCACCCGCCTCGGCCTCCCAAAGTGCTGGGATTACAGGCCTGAGCCACCGCGTCCGGCAACTTTCTATTTTTTAAACCACCCAGTGTGTGGCATTTTGTTAGGGTGGCCTGAGTAGGCTAAGCAGGAATGGAACTCCAAGTCGCTTTGGTTTTTCTCCTCAGGAATAAAGATGTGAGAAAAACAGAAGGCTCAGAGGGGGCCCTCCTTCGCCCTGACTTCCCCAAGCTGCTCACCTGCCCCCTCTCTCTCTCAGTAGTGCCCTCACTTGGCAGTGGGCTGTGCTCCCGCTTCCTTCCCGCAGTGGGTGGGAGCCATCTCCGGGATCCTGGTCCCACAGGGAGAAGCCTAACCCATGGATTAAGTCAGGTGCCCCGACTGGCCCCGTGGGTCTGCCACTTTCTGATCCTGTGGGTGTCCACGGTCACTCCGCTGGCTGCAGGCCCCAGCTGTGAATGGAGCTGACCCGGACACCCGACTGGATGGAATTACATAGAATCCCAGGGCTGGCGCAGAGCCCACCAGGGTGTGGGACTCAGGAGACGCTCACCTCCCACCCTCCCTGCTGTCTCAAATCAGCACACACATGTCCCCAAAAACTGTCTCTCCCTCCTGTTGGCCCCATCTCTCTAACCTATGGCCCCAAGGGTGCGTGGCTGTCTCTGCCCCGCCCCGAGTCTGGAACTGCCCTGCTCACCTGGAAACATCCCATACCCTGCCTCACAGAATCATGCTCAGAAAACAGGAGCTTGTGCTAAGAAATCTTTCCCTGCCCACATGTGAAGGACACTGGGCCATTTTATAAACGAGTGCTACCAGGCTCTCAAAGAAGGGAGGATCCTTTTCTCCAACAAACTGGCTTGAGAGCAGAACTAGGAAAAACCACCCAATCATTGAGTGGGGAACTTTGCTACGAACTTAAGGCAGAGTTGGAGAAAATCATAGTCCAGTCTCATTCATGACTGAAATGGCTAAATCGATGCTCAGACTGAAGTCGGCAGCCTCTGTGTGTGTATAAATAAATCATAACCATGAGGAATTATCTCTGCGTATAGGTGCTTTCAAAGTCTACCAGTGTACATCATCAATGTAAATGAAAATGAATGCAAAGGAATGCACATGAAAATCATGTAAATCACTGCAGTGAAAGGAGAAAAGCCACAGCTTAAAAGATACAGAAGGCCGGGCACGGTGGCTCACACCTGTATTCCCAGGACTTTGGGAGGCTGAGGCGGGTGGACCACCTGAGGTCAGGAGTTTGAGACCAGCCTGACCAACACGGAGAAACCCCATCTCTAAAAATACAAAATTAGCTGGGCGTGGTGGCAGGTGCCTGTAATCCCAGCTACTCAGGAGTAAGGCAGGAGAACTGATTGAACCTAGGAGGCGGAGGTTGTGATGAGCCGAGATTGCACCATTGCTCTCCAGCCTGGGCGATAAAAGCGAAACTCCATCTCAAAAAAAAAAAAAAAA
>NW_016107595.1:3561973-3566569 GCF_001604975.1 Cebus imitator
AAAAAAAAAAAAAAGAAGTAACATAGGACTTTAAAAAGAATAACCCTTAACAAACACTCATCAGTTTCTGAAATAGTAGCTGCCACACACTAGATATTCACCCACCTGAAGGATTATCACATTAGGCAAATTTCCATCATCTCTAATTAAAATGCATGACAGCCGGGCGCGGTGGCTCAAGCCTGTAATCCCAGCACTTTGGGAAGCCAAGGTGGGTGGATCACGAGGTCAAGAGATCAAGACCATCCTGGTCAACATGGTGAAACCCCGTCTCTACTAAAAATACAAAACATTAGTGGGCATGGTGGCGCGTGCCTGTAATCCCAGCTACTCAGGAGGTTGAGGCAGGGGAATTGCCTGAACCCAGGAGGCGGAGGTTGCGGTGAGCCGAGATCGTGCCACTGCACTCCAGCCTGGGTAACAAGAGTGAGACTCCGTCTCAAAAAAAAAACAAACAAAAAAATATGACAGCCAGTCACAACTGAAGATGCTGGAACCACAATCAAATATGCAGATTTCATTTCCACATGTTTACATGTTTGTTAATTAAAGCCCTGCAGTTCTGAAAAACTACCAGGTGATTTTTTTTTTAAGTTCCTACTGTTCTGTATATTTAAAAAATAAATAGACTGAGTGTGTGGTGGCTCATGCCTGTAACCCTAGCACTTTGAGGGGCTGAGACGGATCACTTAAGCCCAGGAGTTCAAGACCAGCCTGAGCAACATAGCAAGACCCCCCTCTCTACCAAAAGTACCAAAATTAGCTGGGCATCATGGCTTGTATCTACAGTATTGTAATTGTTGTTTGAAACTGGAGCATTTCTTTGGATGAAAAATAAAATTGGGCCACGTAGTGGCTCACGCCTGTAATCCCAGCACTTTCGGAGGCCTAGGCGCATGGATCTATTGTATCTACTCAAGAAGCTGAGGTGGGAGTACCACCTGAGCCTGGGAAGTCTACGCTGCAATGGAGCCATGATTACGCCACGGTACTCCAGACTGGGTGACAGAGCAAGACCCTGTCTCAAAAAATAAACAGACAAACAAACACTTATATAAACTGCTGATGCCAAGTAAAAATAATATGTGGTTTAGGCTTGTTTTTGTGTGACTGTCCTTGCATTGGTGGCAACAGGGCAAAAGGAAGAGAGCAAAACACTGTAACCTATAGTGCTGTAATATGTATTTTTCCAGATGTGCCAGGCAGCACATCTGGAAAAACAAGCCCCTATGAGGATTTGCAAACATTTAAGAGCCATAGCTAAGAAAAGCAGCACTCACTGATGGCGTCTGTCTACCATGAACAATTTTCTCTTTCTTTTTGATTTTTTTGAGATGGAGTCTCATTCTGGTGTCCAGGCTGAAATGCAGTGGCATAGTCTCGGCTCACTGCAACCTCTGCCTCCTGAGTTCAAGCTAGACTCCTGCCTCAGCCTTCCGAGCCCGCCACCATGCCCGGCTAATTTTTGTATTTTTAGTAGAGATGGGGTTTCACCATGTTGGCCAGGTTGATCTCGAACTCCTGACCTCAAGTGATCCACCCGCCTCGGCCTCCCCAAGTGTTGGGATTATAGGCGTGAGCCACTGCACCTGAACACACATTTTGCTTCTCTAGTTATGGACATCAGGTTGTTTTCAGATTCCTTAATCTGTATATTTATATATACAGATCCACTTGTTTGTCCAATAGACAGAAACTTTGGCAATGATGGAATGTTCTAGACCTGTCTAACTGGTTAATTGCATTTGGTTGTAATTAATTCAAACGTAAACAGCCCTGTGGTGAGTATCAGGAGCCACATGGCTGATGAGATTCAGAGGCTCAATTCATGAGTTACCCTGAGGCTGAGGGGAGGACAGGACACTCCAATCAACCTGGAAAATAAGTCCCCTGGCTCCTGGGGGGCTACTCCCAGAAGAACGCTGAAGAAATGTGCATGGGACTCAGTCCCACCGTACAGCTAATTAGAAAGAATCTCAGTTCCAGAGAGGTGACTTGCAGGCCTCAGGGTGACTGTTGGGACCCAGGAAACCCCCGTGAGCACTGTGATACCCCAGCTTCCTGGCTGAACCTACAGAACCGATTCTGTGATTGCAACAGACTCAACCAGCTGACGAGGAAGGGAAAGAATAGGGGTAGCTTACGCCTGCCAACTACTAGCAAGGCCAATCATCAGTCAGGAAGAGAAAAAGGCATTCCCTGTTGTTATGCATTATTTACATTCACTCCTCTGAATGGGGCTCTGTGCACTCTGGCTGAGAAACTTCATTCCCCAGAGACAGAGTCACAGGGTGGAGAAGGCAAAGCAGGCCCCTTCTGGACAACTGCCCAGGACAAGATGGCCGGGTGGGTCTGCAAGGGGCCTCTGGGGCTCAGCATGCCGTCTCGGAGCTGCCTACACACTCAAGATCCAAGATCCGAAGCTTTTCATGCAACTTGGCACTCACGCTGATGTGGAGGCAAGGCCTGACCCGTTCCAATGTGCCAGGCTGTCCCTGCTCTGGTGCCAAACACCACTGTGTGAATTCAGGCCACGCCTCAGTCCTCACTGGGAACATCAACGTGACAAACCTTATTTTTTATTTTCATTTTTTTAGAGGCAGAGTCTCACTCTGCTGCCCAGACTGGAGTGCAGTGGTGCAATCTCTGCTCACTGCAACCTCCACATCCTGGGTTCAAGTGATTCTCCTGCCCCCTGTGTAGCTGGGATTACAGGTACCAGCCACCATGCCCGGCTAATTTTTGTATTTTTAGTAGAGACAGGTGGTGGGGGGGTGGTTCACCATATTCGCCAGACTGGTCTTGAACTCCTAACCTCAGGCCATCTGCCTGCCTCAACCTCCCAAAGTGCTGGAATTACAGGTGTGAGCCACTGCACCTAGCCAACATGATAAACCTTAAATCCAACACTTTAGAATTCTGCAACATACCTAGTCCCAGGGTCTCAGCAAAGGGCCAGTGGCCAGTATCTGGTCCTCCCAGCTAAATTCAATGCTCTGCAACTAACAAGGATTTATTTCATTCTCCTCAGAATAGCTCCTCCAGACACCAAGGAGGACAGCTATTTCTGGGAAGGAGGGTTTGGAAGGAAATGCACACGCTGAGGGTGTCTTTGGCCTTCAGAGACCACCTCGGGGCAGGAACGCCCGGGCACTGACCCCAGGAGACAAGCTTTGAGGACCTGCCTGCATCCCTCCAAAAGGCTGTTCCTCGGATTCGCCAGGGAGCACTAGCAGTGCCCTCGGTGATGCCAGGTTTACACAGAGGACCACTTTCTTTTCAGGCTGCTGTGAGTGATAAGCCCTGGGTTCTGAGTTAGGCCCCCAACACTCAATCTTCTGAATCTCGTCAGATGAACTGGATGAAAGGGATTTCAGTGAATATGTATCAGTCACCAGAAACTGTTTTTTGTTCAACAAAAACAGAAAGGCACCAGGACAGACCCTGAGAGCACAACGCATCCTAGACCCCGCGCTGGCCAGGAACGGTCATTGTTCAGATGACACAGGTGGGTGTGTGGGGTCCATGAATGCAGGTCATGAGGGACGGGCCCTGGGTCCCTTTCATGAGTGACGGGCAGCATGCAGCCTCGCTATGGGTAACAGGCATGCCCTGGGCAGGCCGCTGTCTCTTAGAACTTCCCACTGCCCATCTGCAAAACAGGAGAAATGGTCTGCCCGAGGCTGTGCAGGGCTCTAGAGAACAACTCGAGGAAGCCCCGAGCTGCCTGCCCAGGCTCTGTCAACACCCACCAGACTTAATCTTTTTTTTTTTTTTTTTCTGTTTTTCTTTTTTTTCTTTCTTTTTTTTTTCTGTGGAGATGGGGTCTTACTATGTTGCCCAGGCTGGTCTCATATTCCTGGGTTCAAGTGATTCTCCCACCTCAGCCTTCCAAAGTACTGGGATTACAGGTGTGAGCCACCACATCCTGCCACAGCAGGCTTTAAATGCGCTGTGGAAGTTTGGTCTTTACTATAAAGCGCACGGGTACCACAGGGTGCAGGATTAGGATGGTGAACAGTTTCCTCTGGGCTGAGGCTTGGCTATCCCTGGTCACGGGATGGGGACAGATGGAGCAGAATCGAGATCTTGTTTGCTTTCCTGCCACTGGCTGGCTTGTCCCCAGGACTAGAAGCCTGAGCTGTTCCTCACATCAAGGCCGGTGGCCCACAGGTAGGACACACAGCACTCAGTGACTGCACTTCCTGATGGGAAACACACCTGGACACTGTAGGTGACACTCAGGAACAGATAGCCCCCGGCTCCGGGCAACTGTGGATGGCTTGCGTGGTTTGGGAAGGTGCAGTTGTCGCATCCCTGCCCCACTGCACCCCAAAACATACCGCATACCCAGACGTTTGAACCAGTCAGCGGGAAGAAAGCATTAGTTTCCAAGGAAATGCCCAGGTGGCTGATGCTCTGAGCCCTGCAGCGGCCTTGGGACTCGGCCTGGAGGAGTCAAAAGTCCTGAGTGGCCAGGTGGAGGGGGGCATGCCTGTAACCCTGCACCTTGGGAGGCTAGGGCAGGAGGATCGCTTGAGCTCAGGAATTCAAGACTGACCTGGGCAACATAGTAAGACCCCATATCAAAAAAAA
>NW_016107595.1:3566579-3568823 GCF_001604975.1 Cebus imitator
AAAGTCAGGTCAGGCGCAGTGGCTCACGCCTGTAATCCCAGCACTTCGGGAGGCTGAGGTGGGCGGATCATGAGGTCAGGAGTTTGAGACCAACCTGACCAACATGATGAAACCCCGTCTCTACTAAAAATACAAAAATTAGCTGGGCGTGGTGGCAGGCATCTGTAATCCCAGGTACTCAGGAGGCTGAGGCAGGAGAATTGTTTGAACCCAGGAGGCGGAGGTTGCAGTGAGCCAAGATGGCACCACTGCACTCCAGCCACTGGGGAAGCTGAGGTGGGAGGGTCGCTTGAGCCCAGGAGTTTGAGGTCAGTCTGGGCAACACAGTGAGGCTCTGTGTCTAAAAAAAATAAGTAAATAAAAACTGTCTGGAGCAGGGACCTCGAAGACTAGGAGGATGGGGCGGGGCCGTGCCAGGGGTTGAAATGGACAGACATCTCAGCTGCACTGGCAGCGGTTGGTATCAACTCGTTTTCCCTCCTGAAACTGCTGAGTTTGAGACTGACAAACTCATGCAGTAACATCCACACAGGGGCAGACGGAGCGACAAAGAGGCGTGCCCAGGCGGAACACCCACACTCTGGAGAACTGGTTTCTTGTTTAGCCCCAGCAGCTCACTGGTAGGAAGAAGGTCGAGAATGACAGCTTCCCGAGACTACAGCTGATTAAAGTATTTTCTTTTTTGAGACAGGGTCTCACTGTGTCGCCCAGGCTGGAGTGCAGTGGCACAATGTCATCTCGCTAACCTCCGCCTCCCAGGTTCAAGCCATTCTCCTGCCTCAGCCTCCTGAGTAACTGGGATTACAGGCGTGTGCCACCATGCCCAGCTAATTTTTGTATTTTTAGTAGAGACGGGGTTTCACCATGTTGACCAGGATGGTCTCGAACTCCTGACCTCAGGTGGTCCACCCACCTCAGCCTCCCAAAGTGCTGGGATTACAGGCATGAGCCACAGTGCCCAGCCTTAAAGTACTTTCTTTTTTTTGAAACAGAGTTTCGCTGTTGTTGCCCAGGCTGGAGTGCAGTGGTGAGATCTCTGTTCACTGCAGCCTCCGCCTCCCGGGTTCAAGTGATTCTCCTGTTTCAGCCTCCCTAGTAGCTGGGATTAAAGGCGCCTGCCACCACATCCAGCTACCTTTTGGTATGTTTAGTAGGGACAGGGGTTTCACATGTTGGCCAGGCTGGTTTCGAACCCCTGACCTCAGGTGACCCCGCTGCCTTGGCCTCCCAAGTGCTGGGATTACAGGCGTGAGCCACTGTGCCCCATCTTAAAGTACTTTTTAAAATAACTTTTTATTATTGCTAAATTCCAGATGTTGCATTGCTTAACACCTGCTGTGGGCAGTGGGAAGCCCCCAAAGGCTGCTTCCTGGGGGCAGGGTCAGGGGTGAGCAGGGGACAGCTTGGGCTGCCTGTGCCTGGTGGTACACTTGCCTCAGCGGGTGCTGCTGACACTGGCTTATTTTTATTAGGTGAAGAGTGAAACAGACAAACATTCCACAATCCCACAATACTAAGGAACACGTGACCATAGCCAGTGTCTCCAGCGGGTGGATACACACTGCCCGTGTCGTTGGTGAGCAGTTTCCCTCAGCCCATAGGACTCAGGGCTCATTAGGGTGCAGAGCCCCCGCCTGTCCAGCTCACCCATGCGAATGCTGGAGCACCAGCAGGGCGTGCTGCCAGGAGGTTGAGGGCAAATTTGCTTAAAACCAGTTCACTGCTAACAAGAGACTCGTGTGTCTGGTTCCCCAAGAAAGCCTAACCTTTGTGTTTCCATTTCCATAGCATCTGCTCTCCACAATTTAAATAAGGAACAGATAAGACAGGTCATCAGATATTCACACACCCATGAGAGGCATCTGAGGTGGGCAGGGAGCCACGGCATCACAGCCCAGCACCCAGCCCCATGGGAGAGGAAGACCTGGCACTGGGTGTTGGAGACCAACAGGGGGTGCATCACGTGGGGGCGGTCAGCAGCAGTGGTCTGCTGGCGGATGGGGACAAAGAGGAGTCTGCTTGGCCGGGGGATTAAGTATACTTGAGGGTGAGGGAGGTGGGAGATTGATTACACACGCAAAAGTACTGAGGGCGACAAGAACAGGCTCTCACTGTTAGAGAAAGGAGTCATGGCCGGGCGCGGTGGCTCAAGCCTGTAATCCCAGCACTTTGGGAGGCCGAGGCGGGTGGATCACGAGGTCAAGAGATCGAGACCATCCTGGTCAACATGGTGAAACCCCGTCT
>NW_016107595.1:3569323-3570628 GCF_001604975.1 Cebus imitator
AAAATTAGCCAGGCACAGTGGTGCACACTATAATTCCAACTACTCGAGAGGCTGAGGCAGGAGAATTGCTTGAACCTGGGAGGCCAAGATCGCACCACTGCACTCCAGCCTGGGAAACAGAGCGAGATTCTGTCTCAAAAATAATAATAATGATTAAAAAAAAAACAAAAATAGGCCGGGCACGATGGCTCAAGCCTGTAATCCCAGTACTTTGGGAGGCCGAGGCAGGTGGATCACGAGGTCAAGAGATCCAGACCATCCTGGTCAACATAGTGAAACCCCGTCTCTACTAAAAATACAAAAAGTCAGCTGGGCATGATAGCGCGTGCCTGTAATCCCAGCTACTCGGGAGGCTGAGGCCGGAGAATTGCCTGAACCCAGGAGGCGGAGGTTGCGGTGAGCCGAGATTGCGCCATTGCACTCCAGCCTGGGTAACAAGAGTGAAACTCCGTCTCAAAAAAAAAAAATAATAAATAAATAAATAAAGATATCGTAAAGCACGCATGGTTTTTAATATATACAAACATAGGAAACAGATGTGAATCACACACGTCTGCGTGTGTGTGTACAAACACATTTGTAATAACCCACAAATATTCCTTAGCTCTGTGTCCTAAGAATGTCCAAGAGCAGCAACACCCTAACAGCAATAAGTACATCAAGGGTCAAGATTTACTCTGAAAGAAATCAGGGCTCCTCAGAGAACTGGCTAAAGAAGGCAGAGGCAGAGCAGAATATAAGCCTGGTTGGGCGCAGTGGCTCACACACGTAATCCTAGCATTTTGGGAGGCCAGGAGTTTGAGACCAGCTTGGGCAACATGACAAAACCCTCTCTCTACAAGAAATACAAAAATTAGGCCGGGCACGGTGGCTCACGCTTCTAATCCCAGCACTTTGTGAGGCCGAGGTGGGCGGATCACCTGAGGTCGGGAGTTCGAGACCAGCCTGACCAACATGGAGAAACCCCGTCTCTACTAAAAATATAAAAAATTAGCTGGGCATGATGGCACATGCCTATAATCCTAGCTACTTGGAGGCTGAGGCAGGAGAATGGCTTGAACCTGGGAGGCGGAGGTTGCGCTGAGCCGAGATCACGCCATTGCACTCCAGCCTGGGCAACAAGAGTGAAACTCTCTCAAAAAAGAAAAAAAGAAAAAAAAAATTAGCTGGGCAAGGTGGCTTGCGACTTGGGAGGCTGGGGTGGAAGGATCACCCACTCAGGAGGCTGAAGTGAGCCAAGATCATGTCACTGCCCTCTAGCCTGGTGACACGGTGAGACTCTGTCTCAAAAAAAAAAAAAAAAAA
>NW_016107595.1:3573688-3577711 GCF_001604975.1 Cebus imitator
TTGTATTTTTAGTAGAGACGGGGTTTCACTATCTTGGCCAGCCTGGTCTCAAACTCCTGGCCTTTGTGATCCACCTGCCTTGGCCTCCCAAAGGGCTGAAATTAAAAGTGTGCGCCCCCGTGCCCAGCCAACAAAATTGTTCTTATTCAACTTTACTAAGTCTATCATTTTTCCTTTTTCTTCTTCTTTTTTATTTTTTAGACGGAGTCTTGCTCTGTTGCCCAGTTTGGAGTATAATGGCGCAGTCTAGGCTCACTGTAACCTCTGCCTCCCAGGTTCAAGCGATTCTCTTGCCTCAGCCTCCTGAGTAGCTGGGACTACAGGTGCGTGCCACCATGCTCGGCTAATTTTTGTATTTTTAGTAGAGACGGGGTTTCACCATGTTGGCCCGGCTGGTCTCAAACCCCTGACCTCGTGATCTGCCCACCTCAGCCTCCCAAAGTGCTGGGATTACAGGCGTGAGCCACCGCGCCCGGCCATTCCTCCTTTTTCTATACAACTGAAGGCTAAGCATCTCTTAGATCAACCTAGAATGCAGCTGCTAGTTACTGATTTGCAACAATATTTTTCAGTTATAAACTACAAAATAAATCAGTGTGCATACCAGAAACCACGGCAGTGAAAAGGCAGAAAGAAGACATCCCAGCGGTCCTCTGCAAGAGAGAGGGGTTGAGCAAAATGACCCACCAGCACGAGGGCTGAGCCAAGAGGTGCACGTGGCGGCCGCAACCACAGACACACACAGGAAGTGTCTTCTTTTTGCTTTTGAGATGGAGTTTCACTCTTGTTTCCCAGGCTGGAGTGCAATGGCACGATCTCAGCTCACCACAACCTCCACCTCCCATTCAATCGATTCTTCTGCCTCCGCCTCCCGAGAAGCTGGGATTACAGGCATGTGCCCCTATATCCGGCTAATTTTTATATTTTTAATGAGACAGGGTTTCTCCATGCTGGTCAGGCTAGTCTGGAACTCCCAAACTCAGGTGATTTGCCCGCCTCGGCCTCCCAAAGTGCTGAGATTACAGGCGTGAGCCACCGCGCCCGGCCAGGAAACGTCTTCTAAACAGCCTACCTGTCTTTTCCTTGATCTCACAGAGCACGCTGAAGAGAGCAGGCTTCATCCGATGGCAATTCAGAGCATGCTTTCTGAAAGGGAGGTGACAGAGGAGGGTGTGAGAGAAGAACAGTATCATCTTGTCCCCAAGAGTAAAGATCTTCCATACTAATAAATAAAACCAAACCAGGTCTACCACTCGGACTATAGATAAGCCGCCTTATGAAAATGCAGTACAATCACATTTCGTGTGAATTTGATTTGCACAAAGTCAATATAAAGCCCATGCGTGGTGGCTCATGCCTGTAATCCCAGCACTTTGGGAGGCTGAGGTGGGTGGATCACTTAAGTTCAGGAGTTTGAGACCAGCCTGGCCAACATGGTAAAACCCTGTCTCTATTAAAATACAAAATTTAGGCTGGGCATGGTGGCTCATACCTGTAATCCCAGTACTTTAGGAGGCCGAGGCAGGTGAATCATCTGAGATCAGGAGTTCAAGACCAGCCTGGCCAATATGGTGAAACCCCATCTCTACTAAAAATACAAAAATTAGGCATGGTGGTATGCACCTGTAATCCCAGCTACTCAGGAGGCTGAGGCATGAGACTTGCTTGAACTTGGGAGGCAGAGGTTGCAGTGAGCCAAGATCACACCACTGTAGTCCAGCCTGAGTGACAGAGTGAGACTCTGTCTCAAAAAAGAAAAATTAGCCAGGCATGGTGACATATGTCTGTAATCCCAGCTACTCAGGTGGCTGAGGCAGGAGAATTGCTTAATCCCAGGAGGCAGAGGTTGCAGTGAGTCAAGATTGTGCCACTGCACTCCACCCTGGGCAACACAGTGAACCTCTGTCTCAAAAAAAAAAAAAATTAATGTAATATTAATAATTGAATATGTAAATATTCAAAACATTTCCCATTATATGTAAAAGTTTAAACAATGCAAATAACTCATCAAAAACTATGGCAAGGCATTAGTGGCTCATGTCTGTAATCCCAACATTTTGGGGTGCCAAGGCAGGAGGATCACTTGAACCCAGAAGTTTAAGATTGGCCTGGGCAATATGGTGAGACCCACTCTCTTCAAAAATTTAAAAATTGGGAGCCAGGGTGGCTCAAGCCAATTGTCCTGGTGCAGGAGGAGACATGGTCAGGTGTTCGAGGCCAGCCTGGGCAACACATAAAAAGCCTTTCATCTGGATGGGCACAGTGGCTCATGCCTATAATCCCAGCACTTTGGGAGGCTGAGGCAGGCGATCACCTGAGGTTGAGAGTTCTAGACCAGCCTGACCATCATGGAGAAACCCGTAAAAAAATACAAAATTAGCTGGAAGTGGTGGCGGATGCCTGTAATCCCAGCTACTCAGGAGGCTAAGACAGGAGAATCGCTTGAACCTGGGAGGCAGAGGTTGCAATGAGCTGAGATCGTTCCATTGCACTCTAGCCGGGACAACAACAGCAAAACTCTGTCTCAAAAAAAAAAAAAAAAAAAAGCAAAAAAAAAGCCTCTCATCCATTAAAAAAAATTTTTAAATTAGCTGGGTGTACTCTTGTAGTCCCAATCCCTTGGGAGGCTAAGACAGGAGGATGGCTTGAGTCCATGAGTTAGAGGCTGTAGTGAGCTATGAACACGCCACTGTACTCTAGCCAGCACAAGAGAGACCTTGTCATTTTTTTTAAAAAGGCCGGAGGCGATGTGTCACACCTGTAATCCCAGCACTTTGGGAAGTCAAGGTGGGTGAATCACCTGAGGTGAGGAGTTCCAGGCCAGCCTGGCCAACATGCTGAAACCCTGTCTCTACTAAAAATATAAAAATTAGGCATGGTGGTACACACCTGTAATCCCAGCTACTCAGGAGGCTGAGGCAGGAGAATAGCTTTAACCCGGGAGGCAGAGGTTGCAGTGAGCTGAGATCATGCCACTGAACTCCAGCCTGGGCGACAGAGCGAGACTCCATCTCAAGGAAGAAAAAAAAGGCTGGGCGCGGTGGCTCAAGCCTGTAATCCCAGCACTTTGGGAGGCTGAGGTGGGTGGATCACCTGAAGTCAGGAGTTTGAGACCAGCCCGGCCAACATGGCGAAACACCGTCTGTACTAAAAATACAAAAATTAGCCAGGCATGGTGGCGTGTGCCTGTAATCCCAGCTAGTGGGGGGCTGAGGCAGGAGGATCATCTTAACCTGGGAGGTGGAGGCTGCAGTGATCGGAGATCATGCCACTGCACTCCAGCCTGGGCAACAGGCTCAGTCGCAAAACAAAACAAAACAAAACAAACAAACAAAAAAACCCATAGCTGGGCATGGTGACGCATGCCTCTAGTCCCAGCTGCTTAGGAGGCTGAGGTAGAATTGCTTGAACCTGGGAGGCAGAGGTTGCAGTTCTGTATTTTTTTAGTAGAGATGGGGTTTCTCTATGTTGGCCAGGATGGTCTCGATTTCTTGACCTCGTGATTTGCCAGACTCGGCCTCGCAAAGTGCTGGGATTACAGGCGTGAGCCACCGCGCCCGGCCTAAATTTGTGTTTTTTAAGTCATGAAGCCTCTGGTCATTTTTTACAGTAGCAATAGAGAATGAATACAGGAAGCATTGAAGGACTTTGCAGAATGGCTGTCACATGGCCTGAATTGAAATTTTTAGCATTGATTTATTGAGATGTAGTTAAATACCATAAAATCCGCCCTTCTAAGATGTAAAGTTCAGTGGCTGTGGTACATTCCCAATGTGCAACCATCACCACTAATTCCAGAACACTGATTTCATCACCCCCAAAAGAAACTCTGTACCCAGGAGGGATCACTCCACATTGTCCCCTCCCTCCACCTGCAACAACCACTCATCTTTCTGTGTGTATAGATTTCTCCCTTCTGGACATTTCACACAAATAGAATCATGCAATATATGACTTCTTGGGTCGGGCTTCTTTCACATAGCATGTTTTCTTTTCTTTCTTTCTTTCTTGTTTTTTTTTTTT
>NW_016107595.1:3578793-3581202 GCF_001604975.1 Cebus imitator
GCCTCCCAAAGTGCTGGGATTACAGGCGTGAGCCACCGCACCCAGCAGGTCTTTTTTTCCTATTCTTTTCAAGACAGGGTCTGACTCTGCTGCCCAGGGTGGAATGCAGTGGCATTATCTCTGCTCACCGCAACCTCTGCCTCCTAGGCCCAAAACAACCCCCCATCTCAGCCTCCTGAGTAGCTAGAACCATACGTGTGTGCCACCATGGCTGGCTAATTCTTATATTTTTTGTAGAGACAGAAGTCTCACCATTTTGCCCAGGCTGGTCTTGAACTCCTGAGCTCAAGCATTCTGCTCTCCTCAGTCTCCCAAAGTACTGGGATTACAGGCATGAACCATGTACAGCCCTGTTCATCTCTTGGAGATTTTGGCTGTTTCCTCCATTTGGCTATTATGAATAATGCTACTATAAACATTCATGTACCACCAGGCGCGGTGGCTCACACCTGTAATACCAGCACTTTGGGAGGCTGAGGCAGGCAGATCACCTGAGGTCAGGAGTTTGAGACCAGCCTGACCAACTTGGTGAAACCCCGTCTCTACTAAAAACACAAAATTAGCTGGGAGTGGTGGCACATGCCTGTAATCCCAGCTACTCGGGAAGCTGAGGCAGGAGAATCGCTTGAACCCAGGAGGCAGAGGTTGCAGTCAGCCGAGTTCGCACCATTGCACTCCATCCTGGACAACGAGAGTGAAACTCCCTCTCAAAAAAAAAAAAAAAAATTCATGTACAAGATTTTGTGTGAATAATTAGAAAGTAGAATTGCTAGGTCATACCATAACTCCATGTTTGGCTTTTTGAGAAAATACCAAATGTTTTCAGAGTGGCTATACCCTTTTTCATTCCCACTAGCAATGTATAAAGGTTCACATTTCTCCATATCCTCGGCAACACTTGTTACTGTCCATCTTTTTATTTTATTTTTATTTTTTTGATTTCTTTTTTTTTTTCAAGACAGGGTTTCACCATGTTGGTCAGGCTGGTCTTGAACTCCCAACCTCAGGTGATCCCCCCGCCTTGGCCTCCAAAGTGCTTGGATTACAGGCGTGAGCCACTACGCCCGGCCTGTCCATCTTTTTAATGACAGTCATCTCAGTGAGTGTGAGGTGGTATCTCACGGTGGTTTTGATTTGCATTTCCCAGTGGTTAACGATGATACACATCTTTTAATGGGCTTATCAGCCACTTGTGTATCTTCTTTGGATTAATGTCTATTCAATCCTTTGCACATTTAATTGGGTTATTTGCCTTTTTACAACTGAGCTGTAAGAATTCTTTATATATTATAGATATTAGATTTACCAGACACATGATTTACAAATCTTTCCCCCCATTCTGTGGATTCTCACTCTCTTTTTTTAATTGTTTGTTTTGTTTTGTTTATTGAGATGGAGTCTCGCTGTGTCGCTCAGGCTGGAGTGCAGTGGTGCGATCTTGGCTCACTGCCACCTCCGCCTCCGAAGTTCAAGCGATTCTCCTGCCTTAGCCTCCTGAGTAGCTGAGATTATGGGAGCATGACACCACGCTCAGCTAATTTTTGTGTTTTTAATAGAGATGGGGTTTTACTACATTGGCCAGGCTGGTCTCAAACTCCTGACCTCAGATGATACAACTGCCTCAGCATCCCAAAATGCTGAGATTACAGGCGTGAGCCACTTCGCTCAATCTATTTTTATTTTTGAGACAGGGTCTCGTTCTGTTGCCCAGGCTGGAGTACAGTGGCGTGAACACAGCTCCCCGCAGCTTCAACCTCCTGGGCTCAAGCAATCCTCCCACCCTAGCCTCCTGAGTAGCTAGGATGAGAAGCATATGCCACCACGCCTGGCTAATTTTTTTATTTGTTGTAGAGACGGGATCTCATTATGTTGCGCAGGCTGGTCTTGAACTCCTGACCTCAAGTGATCCTCCCACCTCAGCATCCCAAAGTGCTGGGATTACAGGTGTGAACCATTGCACCCAGCCAAGAGAAGTTTCATGGACAGAAGAGTAATCTGTGAGAAATGCTGCTGAGAGATCAAGCAGAATAAGAACCCAGAAGAGAATCTAGGACTGGGCGTGGTGGCTCACACCTGTAATCAGCACTTTGGGAGGCTGAAGTGAGAGGATCACTTGAGCTCAGGAGTTCAAGACCAGTCTGGGCAACATAGCAAGAACCTGTCTCTAACAGATAAATAAATGAATGAAGAGAATTTGGATTTAGCAACACGAAGGTGACTCAGCAGTGGGGGCACAAGATTGGTAGAGAATTTGGAGGTGAAGAGGAAGCGGAAGCAGCAATCACAAAGTCTTTGATGTTTATCATAAGGGAGATCAAACAAACAACAGGTGCTGAAAGAAAGGGTGTGTGTTAATCATGTTTTTTTTCTTTTTCTTTTTGAGACAAGGTCTCTCTCTGTTGCCCAGGC
>NW_016107595.1:3582293-3583981 GCF_001604975.1 Cebus imitator
TTTTGCATTTTTTTTTTTTTTTTTTTTTTTTTTTTGAGACGGAGTTTCACTCACGTTCCTCAGGCTGGAGTGCAATGGCTTGATCTCGGCTCACCGCAACCTCCGCCTCCTGGGTTCAGGCAATTCTCCTGCCTCAGCCTCCTGAGTTGCTGGGATTACAGGCACGCACCACCATGCCCAGCTAATTTTTTTGTATTTTAGTAGAGATGGGGTTTCACCATGACGGTCAGGCTGGTCTTGAACTCCTGACCTCAGGTGATCCACCCACCTCGGCCTCCCAAAGTGCTAGGATTACAGGCGTGAGCCACCGCACCCGGCCAATTTTTACAAAATGTTTTTGTAGAGCTGAAGTCTCACTGCATTGCCCAGGCTGGTTTTGAACTCCTAGACTCAAGGGATCCTCCCGCCTTGGTCCCCCAAAATGTTGGGATTATAGGCATGAGCCTGGCCTATTAACCATGTTTTTTATCTTGCTTTGACATTCTGGGGCTGGGAGAGGCTGCCCTTCCCGGGATTAGCTTATTACTACAGGCAGCAAACAACTAGCCAAAGAACATGCCATTCATATGCAAATCAACCAACCAAAAGCCCCGATTCCCAATCATCTTCTTAATTTAATGCTCAAACGCAACGCTAATATTTCCCCAGCCCTAAATCAGCCCAGGGCCAGGTACTGACCATCTAGATCACTCCTCTAGTGTAGAGCCCGCCAAAATTATTCAAACTATCTAACCTAAGCTTGCTCAAACTTGCCTGCCATACCGTGCCCATTCCTTCCTGAGGAAATCACCATAAAAGTTCTGGGCGGTGCTTTCCCTCCCTCCACTGTCACTCCCTGACCCAGGTGCTTCCCCACGTGGCACGGTGTGCCCCCTCCTCTGGAACTGTAAATAAACTTTCAACAAAGCAGTTGTCTCCACGTTTGTCATCTTACCATACCTGATCAAAACAAATCCCGGGTACAAATCAAGGCCAAGGGGTAAGTCAACAGAGGTTTTTTGTCTTTTTGTCTTTTTTTTTTTAAATAGGATCTCACTCTGTTGCCCAGGTTGGAGTGCAGTGGTGCAATCATGGCTCACTGCAACCTCTACCTCCTGGGTTCATGTGATTCTCCTGCCTCAGCATCCAGAGTAGATGGAATTACAGGCATGCGCCACCACGCCCAGCTAATTTTTGTATTTTTAGTAGAGACAGGGTTTTGCCATAGTGGCCAGGCTGGTCTTGAATTCCTGGCTTCAAGTGATCCACCAGCCTCAGCCTCCCAAAGTGCTAGGATTACAGGCGTGAGCCACTGCGCCTAGCCTGTTGTCTTTCTTTGACTTTTCTTAAAGAGGTTCTAGCGCATATTTATATGCCAAAAAGCCAGTCTAGAGAGAGAGAATTTGAAAATGCAAGGATAGGGTACTGACCGGGCGCAGTGGCTCACGCACGTATTCCCAGCCCTTTGGGAGGCTGATGTGGGCGGTTCGCCTAAGTCTGGAGTTCGAGACCAGTCTGGCCAACATGGTGAGTCCCCATCTGTACTAAAAATATAAAAATTAGCCAGGCATGTTGGCGTGTGCCTGTAATCCCAGCTACTTGGGAGGCTCAGGCAAGATAATTGCTTGAACCTGGGAGGTGGAGGTTGCAGTGAGCCGAGATCATGCACTCCAGCTAGGGTGACAGAGCAAGACTCTGTCTCAAAAAAA
>NW_016107595.1:3587506-3588601 GCF_001604975.1 Cebus imitator
CTCTACTAAAAATATAAAAATTAGCTGTGGTGGCACACACCTGTAATTCCAGCTACTCAGGAGGCTGAGGCAGGAGAATCCCTGGAGCCTGGGAGGCAGAGGTTGTGGTGAGCTGAGATCGTGCCATTGTATTCCAGTCTGGGCATATAAGACCCTGTCTTTAAAAAAAGAAAGAATACTGAACTCTAGCCCGGGCAACAGAGCGAGACTCTATCTCAAAAACAAAACAAAACAAAACAAATCAGGACAAATACCTTAGAAAGGTCAGAATACAGAGGGAGCGGTGGGGAAAAAATTTAAAAAAAAAAGAAAGGTCAGAATCCTTCGAGAAGTGCTTATACTGTCCAAGTCCGAAACAAACCACATGGAGTTCACGGTCACGCTTCGTCGGACAGCAGCTGAAGCAGGCAATCACCCCAAGTCTCCCTTCCAAGGTCACACCCCCCACTCGTGCCCAATGGAACCGCACTGCATGTCTTCATGCCCCAGGTCTGCCTTCCATGCACACTTGCACCAAGCCTAGGATAGTACACCTACTTTCTCTGCCTAAGCAAAGCCTCAAGTCCAGATCGTGGCCGTCTCCTCAAGGCTCCTTCTTGTCCCCTGCCTGACTTCAGCTAGACTCCAGAGTCATGCACTCCGACCGCCCACGCTCCACAAGCTCTAGTCCTGCCGAAGGACTGACTCTTCATTGCCCTCTCTTGTCCCCCCGTCACTGCACTCCACGATGTCTGCCTCTCCAAAAAACGAATCTCCTTTCAGGACTCACTGCTGCATCCCCACACCTAGCACCAGACCTGGCACAAAATACATGTTTACTGAATAGATGAGATTTAATTTGTGAGAATGTACTTTTAAAACTGTCCTGTAAAGCCCGAGCCTGACTGTCTGATCTCCCACGGCACCCAATCAGCTGGGCTCCTCTGAGCAGGAAGCGATGTCAGATTTCAGCGAGTTTTGTAGGCTCTCTGGGAAAAGCAGAGACAGGAGGCTGTACAGTCTCAGAGTCTCACAGAACATGCCCAAATCTCCACCCAAATACCCTCCAGTCATCTAGCCACTTGGTTCCTTTTTTTTTTTTTTAATTCTTTTTTT
>NW_016107595.1:3592906-3594383 GCF_001604975.1 Cebus imitator
ATCCCACTACTGATCAGCACGGGAGTTTGTGACCTGCTCCGTTTCCGACCTGGGCCGCTTCACCCCTCCTTAGGCAACCTGGTGGTCTTCCGCTCTCGGGAGGTCACCATATTGATGCTGAACTTAGTGCGGACACCCGATCGGCATAGCGCACTACAGCCCAGAACTGGGCTCAAACGATCCTCCCACCTCAGCCTCCCGAGTAGCTGGGACTACAGGCACGTGCCACCGCGCCCGGCCGCTTGGTTCCTTATCTAGAAACAAGTGAAGGGCCAGGGCAGTGGCTCACTCCAGCCTGGGCAACAAGAGCAACAGGAGTGGAACTCCGTCTCAAAAAAACAAAAGGAAACGCAGTGAAAAACCATGCACTTCCTTAGGTTCTGGGGAGTGTAAATGAGGGAAATTCTTACTGTCATCATCATCAAACACTGTGTTCTGATAAAGGCACTTGGTAACTGTCACTTAAATGAATGAATGGTACTTGCTCACTTGTTAAATTCTACATGTGGCTTTACTTTTCATTAATAAAGCTACTTCAAAGAGGATTTTGCTGAGAGCCTTTTAGATAGCTTCAGGAAATTGCTTGAAAACCAACACAAGCAGGGCACGGTGGCTCACACCTGTAATCCCAGCACTTTGGGAGGGCGAGGTGGGCGGATCACAAGGTCAAGAGATCGAGACCATCCTGGTCAACATGGTGAAACCCCGTCTCTACTAAAAATACAAAAATTAGCTGGGTATGGTGGCGCGTGCCTGTAATCCCAGCTACTCAGGAGGCTCAGGCAGGAGAATTGCTTGAACCCGGGAGGCGGAGGTTTTGCAGTGAGCCGAGATCGTACCACTGCACTTCATCCTGGAAGACAGAGTGAGGCTCTGTCTCAAAAATAAAACAAGAAAGACTACAAAGCACAAAGTCAACTGGCATCTAATTAATCTCCTTAGGGGTAATGAAAAAGAAAATTTCAAATATGAAATCCCATTTCCCAAGTTTGGGCTGATAGATCCTCTCATGCTAATGCTATCTGGCTCTGGGAAATTCCACATCATAAATTCCCCCTAGAGCCCTTTAATTCTTTGAATGGGTGTGCTTCAGGAAAGCTGAAGGCTGAATGCTCACTGACATGCTTCATAAGTATGTATGAATATAATAAGATCAGAACATACATAAGTATACATATTTTATCAGTCAGAAGTTCAAAACCAGCCTGGACAACATGGTGAAACCCCATCTCTACAAAAAATACAAAAGTTAAGGCCAGGCGTGGCGGCTCATGCCTGTAATCCCAGCACATTGGGAGGCCGAGGCAGATGGATCACCTGAGGTCAGGTGTCCGAGATCCCGTCTCTACTAAAAATACAAAATTAGCCGGGCGCGGTGGCTCAAGCCTGTAATCCCAGCACTTTGGGAGACCGAGGCGGATGGATCACGAGGTCAAGAGATCGAGACCATCCTGGTCAACATGGTGAAACCCCGTCT
>NW_016107595.1:3594448-3597275 GCF_001604975.1 Cebus imitator
GAGCCGAGATCGCGCCATTGCACTCCAGCCTGGGTAACAAGAGCGAAACTCCGTCTCAAAAAAAAAAAATACAAAATTAGTTGGGCGTGGTGGTATATGCCGGTAATCCCAGCTACTTTGGAGGCTGAGGCAGGAAAATCTCTTGAATCTGGGAGGTAGAGGTTGCAATGGGCCCAGATTGTACCATTGCACTCCAGGCTGAGCAACAAGAGTGAAACTCCATTAAAAAAAAATTTGCTGGGCATTGGTGTTATGCACCTGTAGTCCCAGCTACTTGGGAGACTGAGGCTGGAGAATGGCTTGAACCCAGGAAGCAGAGGTTGCAGTGAGCCGAGATCATACCACAGCACTCCAGCTGACAGAATAAGACCCTGTCTCAAAAACAAAATCAATGAAAACAGTTGGAGGGGCCAGGCGTGGAGGCTCACGTCTGATATCCCTTGGCCTTGGGAGGCCGAGGCAGGAAGATTGCTGGAACTCAGGAGTTTGAGACTAGCCTGGCCAAGTTAAAAAAACAGACCTAAAAAAATAGAAAGATTAGGCTGCTTGTGGTGGCTCACGCCTGTAATCCTAGCAATTTGGAAGGTCAAGGTGGGTGGATCATTTGAGGTCAGGAGTTCAAGACCAGCCTGGCCAACATGGTGAAACCTCGTCTCTACTAAAAATACAAAACAAATTAGCCAGGCGGCAGTGGCACATGCCTGTAATCCCAGCTACTCGGGAGGCTGAGGTAGGAGGATCACTTGAGCCTGGGAGGTGGAGGTGGCAGTGAACTGAGACTGTGCCACCACACTCCAGTCTGGGTGACAGAGTGAGACCCTGTCTCAAGAAATAAAATAAATAAATAAATAGAATAGTCAGGCGTGGTGGCACAGGTCTGTGGTCCCAGCCACTCAAGAGGCTGAGGCGTGAAGATTGCCTAGGCCCCGGAGGTTGAGGCTGCAGTGAGCCATGATCACACCACTGCACTCTAGCCTGGATGACAGAGCGTGACCTTGTATCAGAAAAAACAAAAACAAAAACAAAAAAACCCAAAGAAATAATTGGATGGTGACAAGGACTCTAACTTCTCAAATACAGCATTCAAAACTACAGAAAAAGTCAACATTCCTTGAGAAGCAAAGGAAAGAAAGTTTGAAGAACAGATGTACTTTCTCTCCCCAAACCATGAACTTGAAAGCAGGGAGAACTTGAGAGGTATGTCAGCGTCAGTGGAGTGCCCGGGTATTGTAAGGGTCCGGTAAATATTGGCCAAATTTGTTAAAAACTCACTGAAGAACAGGCCAGGCACAGTGGTTCACGCCTGTAATCCCAGCACTTTGGGAGGCCGAGGCAGGCGATCACCCGAAGTCAGGAGTTCATGACCATCCTGGCCAACATGGTGAAACCCTGTCTCTACTATAAATACAAAACTAGCCAGGCATGGGGGTGCGTGCCTGTGATCCCAGCTACTCAGGAAGCTGAGGTAGAAGAATCGCTTGAACCCAGGAGGCTGAGGTTGCAGTGAGCCGAGATCATGCCACTGCACTCCAGCCTGGGCAACAGAGTGACAGTCTGTCACACACACACACACACACACACACACACACACACACACGCTCACTGAAGAACAAATGCATGCATTACCCACGTTTTTCTCTGCCTCTTCCTTCTAGGACTGCTGTTTGCCTGGCTTTGTAACCCCTCCTCACTCCAGCACTAGCAGCTACACCGTCCACACCACCAGACCCTAGTCCCGCGTCCAGAGACCATCCTTCACCTTACAACAGTCCCCATTCAACAAGGCCTCATCCCCAAAAAGGACTTTAGTCCTTTCCTTTCCTGTTCTCTAATAATCGCAGCAGGCCCCAAGCGCAGTGGGCTGCCTTGTGAAGCAGCGTCTATGGATCCTGGCTAGCTGACAAGTGGTAAGCGGAGGTAAACAGGACAGGGGTCTTAAAACTCCTTTCTTTTCCCCCATTGCAACTGTAATAGAGTCAACACTCCTTGCTGATTGTTACCCAAGTGACAAAAACAAATCTCTTTTTTTGGAGACAGAATCTCGCTCTGTCGCCCAGGCTGGAGTGCAGTGACGCTTGAACCCAGGCACCTCCTGGGTTGAAGTGATTCTCCTGCTTCAGCCTCCCAAGTAGCTGGGACAACAGACATGCACCACCCCACCCAGCTAATTTTTGTATTTTTAGTAGAGATTTCACCATGTTGGCCAGGTTGGTCTCGAACTCTTGACTTCAGGTGATCCGCCTGCCTTGGCCTCCCAAAGTGCTGGGATTACAGGTCTGAGCCGCCATGCCTTTTTTTTTTTTTTTTTGAGACAGAGTTTTGTTCTTGTTGCCCAAGGCTGGAGTGCAATGGCATGATCTCAGCTCACCACAACCTCCACCTCCCAGGTACAAGCGATTCTCCTGTCTCAGCCTCCCAAGTAGCTTGGATTACAGACATGAGCCACCATGCCTGGCTAACTTTTCTGTATTTAGTAGAGACAGGGTTTCACCATGTTAGTCAGGCTGGTCATGAACTCCTGACTTCGGGTGATCCACCTGCCTTGGCCTCTCAAAATGCTGGAATTACAGGCGTGTGCCACTGCACCTGGCCAAAACAAAACTCTTTACTGAGACTTGTAGGCCCCATGTAATTGGGATCTAGGCTCCCTTTATTATTATTATTTTTTTTTTTTTGGGGGGGGATGGAGTTTCGCTCTTGTTACCCAGGCTGGAGTGCAATGGCACAATCTCGGCTCACCGCAACCTCCACCTCCTGGGTTCAGGCAATTCTCCTGCCTCAGCCTCCTGAGTAGCTGGGATTACAGGCACACGCCACCATGCCCAGC
>NW_016107595.1:3597965-3600917 GCF_001604975.1 Cebus imitator
AGGAGGGATAGAATTTCAACAGGTAGAAATGGTAGCGGAGAGATGAGAGCCACCATAGGTAGTGATCAGGCATTTTTTTTTTTTTTTTTTTGAGACGGAGTTTCACTCTTGTTACCCAGGCTGGAGTGCAATGGCACGGTCTTGGCTCACCGTAACCTCCGCCTCCTGGGTTCAGGCAATTCTCCTGCCTCATCCTCCTGAGTAGCTGGGACTACAGGCACGCGCCACCATGCCCAGCTAATTTTTTTTTGTATTTTTAGTAGAGACAAGGTTTCACCATGTTGACCAGGATGGTCTCAATCTCTTTACCTCGTGATCCACCCGCCTCGGCCTCCCAAAGTGTTGGGATTACAGGCGTGAGCCACCGCGCCCGGCTCTGGCTTATACTTCTTCGCTTTTATTTGAGATAGGGTCTATCTCTGTCACCCAGGCTGGAATGCAGTGGCTTGATTGGGCTCACTGCAGCCTCAGCCTCCTAAGCCGCTGGGACTATAGGTTTGCGCCACCACACCTAACTTTTTAATTTTTATTTTTAGTAGAGACGAGGTCTGACTACATGGCCCAGGTTGGTCTCAAACTCCTGAGCTCAAGCAATCCTCTTGCCTCAGCCTTCTGAAGTACTGCGATTACAGACGGGAGCCATTCCACACGGTCCTTATTTTTTGCTACTTACTTTCCCTCCCTAAATCATGAACTTGAAAGTAGGGACTGTGTCAGCACCAGGTTCCCTACCTAGTTATTGTAAGAATTCAACCACAATAAAAAAGTTACTGAATTCATTAAAAAGAAAATAGATCTTCCATATCCACCCACTCCTCTACTAACACTTTCCCCAAAAGTTCCCGATGGTTCCCACACCAAGTTACCCCTGTTCTTCAATCTCCTGCAAAGACATTCCCGAGTCCCATTCCCCACCACTCACCCTCCATCATCTGCCCTCAAAAATTCCCACCCACAGGCCGGGTGCGGTGACTGGCGCCCATAAGCCAGCACTTTGAGTGGCGGAGACAGAATTATTGCTTGAGTCCAGGAGTTCGAGACCAGCCTGGGCAACGTAGCGAGACCCCGGCTCTACAAAATATACAAAAAAATTAGTCGGGTATGGTGGCGTGGCCCTGTGGTCCCAGCCACTCGGGAGGCTGAGGCAGGAGGATCAATTGGGCACAGGAGGTGGAGGCTGCAGTGAGCCATGATCGTACCACTGCGCTCCAGCCTGGGCCACCATACCCTGTGTCAAACAACGACAAAAAAAATTCCCACCCGCAGAAGTCCCATGAATGTACCCATTTAGTCATTGACCCATCCGAAGTCCCGCGCGTGCCCATTTCTCAGACCTATTCCCTAAGCCCCTAAACCCAACCTTCTCGCCCCAAGATGAGCTGCTGAAAACCCTTCACGCCACTGCTCGGCCGCATAATGCCCGTCCAACCCGTTCCGTTTAAACCCGATACATCCCTTAGTCCTCGGGACCCCCCTCCAGCCCTCCTCAAGCGCCCCTCGTCAGTCTGGCCCCCCCGCCCCGTCCCCTGCGCCCGCCCCCCCTCACGGCCGCCACCCTGCGTGGCCCCCGGCCAAGCCCGCGGGCAGCACCTGGCCTGCGCCTCGTCCAGGCTCTGGTCGGTGATGGCCATGATCTGCTGCAGGACGTCGCTCGTGTCTGGGCGCAGCGGGCGGCGCGGGGCGGGGGGCGATGGCGCGGGGCGCGGCAGGGTGGCCATGAGCGACGGGGCCAGGCGGGCGCTGAAGAAGAGCTGTCGGGGACGTAGCGCTGGCTGGAGTGCCGCAGCCAACTGCTGCCATCCGAGCGCCGCGCGCGCTCACCCACTCTCGCGCCTAGGCCACGCCCACCGCCGCTGCCGCCAGCCAATCAGTGTTTCTAACCGCCTAAAGACACGCCCCTCCATCGCCGTCCACCAACGGGGGCCATGTACCCGCCCCGGGACACGCCCCGAACTTCTCCTCTTCACGGGCTGGGACTAGGGTAGGGGTTGCCGAGGCAACTGCACTTCTCACCCGCGCCCTCCTCCAGCCAGAGGGAGAGGAGCGCTGGCTCAGCTCCCGGCAGAGGCCCCCATCCCTTACATCTCCTGCGGTGTACGCCTCATTCAGCACCACTCGCATCTCCTCAGAGCCCCCTGCTCCTCCTCAAAGCCCTCGGTCCTGAGAGAGCCTCACTCCTCAGAGCACCCCAACTCTTCCGCCAAGCCACCTCCTCCTCCACAGAAACCCACACCTCTTACAGCTTCATCGGGAGCCCCCATTCATTTCCAGAAGCCCCGAGCCCCAGACCCCTACTCAGTCCCCCTAATGCTCCCCACAGCCTCAGCCCCATCAGGTGGGCCACTGGGGCCCCTGTCACTTCCTCCAGAACTTTCCACGCCCCCTTCACCTGGCCAAGGGGCGCAGGTGTGCGTGGTTGATGGCAACGAGGAGGTCAGAATGGGATAGTTTTCTCCACTGCAGAAATCAATTCCAGTCACCTTTCAAGGTCTAGTTGAAGAGTGACTTCACTTGTTTATTTATTGTCACAGTTCTGGGCTTAGAAAATGCTAGCACATGGTTACCGAATGAAGGAAGGATGTTTACTGAGAGCCTCCCTTGCGGTGCACCCCAAATCAGAGCGAATGCTCCATCTTTGTTTCTAGCCCTTAGGACACAGCATCAGAGGCTCCTAGTGCACAAGAAAAGGAAGTGGGTGGTGGCTGATGCCTGTAATCCTAGCACTTTGGGAGGCTGAGGCGGGTGGATCACTTGAGCACAGGAGTTTGAGACCAGCTTGGGCAACATAGTAAGACCCCATGGTGGCACATGCCTGTGGTCCTAGCTACTTGGGGACTTGAGAGGCTGAAGTGGGAGGATCACTTGCGCCCAGGAGTTTGAGGCTGCAGTGAGCCATGATTGCGCCACTGCATTCCAGCCTGGGTGACAGAGGGAGACCAGATCTCAAAAAAA
>NW_016107595.1:3600927-3607808 GCF_001604975.1 Cebus imitator
GTCTCAGGAAAATGGCTTGAGCCTAAGTGATCAAGGTTGCAGTGAGCCAAGATCATGCCACTGCTCTCCAGCCTGGAAACAAAGAGAGACCCTATCTCAAAAAAAAAAAAAAAAAGAAAAAAAAGGAAAAAAAAAAAAAAAAAAAAAAAAAAAAAAAAAAAAAAAGGAATGGACTGGCATAAATCTGTTTTCCAAAGTCACAGAATCTCCTGGAGCCTGTTTGCTTGAGGACAGACTCCAGATGTGGGCTCAGTAAAAGGTCCCCAGCCTGCTGACCGGGCCCCTCCCAGGGCGGGCCCATGCTCTCTCCATTGCTGCTAGAGGGCAAATTCAAACACCATCTGGTATGGCTGGATTGGAGAGTGTGGGGAGACTCCAAAGGGGACGGCAGGGAGTGAAAATGAATGACTTGACCGAGTGTCTGAACAATAGGGAATGTTCTCTAATGAAGGAAACCAACATTTGGCTCCAATGTCAGGAAGTAATAGATTGCATGGGAGCCACGGAGACCAGTGCCTGTACAAAAGGTCACCCGAAAGCACGGTACTGCCCAGGAGGCCTCAACAGTAGTGGCCTTCAGGCTGGGTGCGATGGCTCACGCCTGTGATCCCAAGCACTTTGGGAGTCTGAAGTGAAAGATTACTTGATCCCAGGAGTTTGAGACCAGTCTGGACAATACAGCAAGACTCCATCTCTACAGAAATAAACATAAAAAATCAGCTGATCTGACCGGGTGCCGTGGCTCACGCCTATAATCCCAGCACTTTGGGAGGCCGAGGGGGGCAGATTACGAGGTCAGTAGTTCAAGACCATCCTGGCCAACATGGTGAAACCCTGTCTCTACTAAAAATAGAAAAATCAGCCGGGCGTGGTGGCACATGCCTGTAATCCCAGCTACTCGGGAGGCTGAGGCAGGAGGATCACTGGAACCTGGGAGGCGGAGGCTGCAGTGAGCCAAGATCACACCCCATTGTACTCCAGCCTGGTGACAGAGCGAAACTTTGCCTGAAAAAAAAAATTAGCTGATCAGGGTCCCAGCTACTTGGGAAGCAGAGGCAGGAGGATCGGTTGGGCCCAGGAGGTCGAGGCTGCAGTGAGCTGGGTTTGTGCCACTGCACTCCAGTCTGGGTGAGAGAACAGAACCCTGCCCCCAACCCCAACAAAGTAGTATCCTTCAGAGAACTTGCAGGGGTGGGCACTGAAAGCTTCAGGGACCAGCAAAAACAAAAATCTGAAGCCACTTGATGGAGAGGGGAGACTGACAAAGGACATGGGACAGGGTCTCTAAGGAGACCTCAGGGATACAGTTTAAAACCTGGAGGAGCTGATGAGAGCAGCCAGCTCAGAGCGTCAGAGCGCCCTAGACAGAGTTGCCTTTCTTTTTTTTTTTCTTTTTTTTTTGAGACAGGAGTCTTACTCTGTCACCCAGGCTGGAGTGCAGTGTCTTGATCTCAGCTCACTGCAAACTCCCCCTCCCGGGTTCAAGCAGTTCTCCTGCCTCAGCCTCCCTAGTAGCTGAGATTACAGGTGCCTGCCACCATGTCCAGCTAATTTTTTTATTTTTAGTAGAGATGGGGTTTCACCATGTTGGCCAGGCTGGTTACGAACTCCTGACCTCAGGTGATCCATCTGCCTCGACCTCCCAAAGTGCTGAGATTATAGGTGTGAGCCACCACAACTGGCCCACGGTTGCCTTTTGGATGCCATTGGGGGTCTCTACTGCATAGAAATTACTTGGCTGCCTTGGCACTCAAAGTGACAGAGTCCAACAACCCCCAAGCTCCATGGAGGCAAGGACCGCATCTTTCATGGACACATGATAGAAGGTGCTGGCCTGGGCTGGGCGCAATGGCTCACGCCTGTAGTCCTAGCACTTTGGGAGGCTGAGGCGGGTGGATTGCCTGAGCTCAGGAATTCAAGACCAGCCTGGGCAACGTGGTGAAACCCCGTCTCTACAAAAATACAAAAAAATTCACCGGGCATGGTGGCATGTGCCTGTAATCCCAGCTACTCAAGAGGCTGAGACAACAGAACTGCTTGAACCTGGGAGGTGGAGGTTGCAGTGAGCCGAGATCGAGCCACTGCACTCACGCCTGTGTGACAGTGAGACTCCTTCTCAAAAAGAAAAAAAAATGGTGCTGGCCTGGGTCATCATATCTGGAGATTTGGACCCCAGGCCCTGGGAGCCATGCTGCCCACCTTGAACCATGGAGAAGTACCCAGTACCTTATTTAGTTCATTCTACCTCCTCACAAAGAAGGCAGCGGGATAGGGGGGTTCACAAGATGAAATATAGCCCCTCCCCCCCTATTTTTTAGATGGAGTCTCCTATTTCCCAAGCTAGAGTGCAGTGGCTTGATCTCAGCTCACTGCAACCTCCACCTCTCGGGTTTAAGTGATTCTCCTGCCTCAGCCTGCCGAGTAGCTGGAATTACAAGTGCCCACCACCATGGCTGGCTAATTTTTGCATTTTTAGTAGAGATGGGATTTCACCATGTTGGTCAGGCTGGTCTTGAACTCCCGACCTCAGGTGATCTGCCCACCTTGGCCTCCCAAAGTGCTGGGATTATAGGCGTGAACCTCTGCACCCAGCCAAGCCCATTTAACATAGAAGGACCTGGGAGTTTTGGGTTCTTTGACAATGCATACGTTAGTGGTTTAAGAATTTGGCCAGTCTGGCCAGGCACGGTGGTGCACACCTATAATCCCAGCACTTTGGGAGGACAAGGTGGGCGGATCACTTGCAGTCAGGAGTTTGAGACCAGCCTGACCAACATGATGAAGCCTTGTCTCTACTAAAAATCCAAAAGTAGCCGGGTGTGGTGGCACATGCCTGTAATTCCAGCTCCTCTGGAGGTTGAGGCAGGAGAATCGCTTTAACCCGGGAGATGCGGGTTGCAGTGGCAGAGACTGCATCATTGCACCCTAGCCTGGAAACAAGAGCCTAACTCCATCTCAAAACAACAACAACAACAACAACAACAACAAAAGAGAATTTGACCAGCCAGGCTCGGTGGCTCATGCCTGTAATCCCAGCACCTTGGGTGGCCGAGGTGGGAACATCACCAGAGGTTAGGAGTTTGAGACCAGCTTGGTCAACACGGTGAAACCCCGTCTCTACTAAAAATACAAAAATTAGCCGGGTGTGGTGGTGCATGCCTGTAATCCCAGCTACTCAAGAGGCTGAGGCAGGAGAATCACTTGAACCCAGGAGGTGGAGGTTGCAGTGAGCCGAGATCACACTACTGTACTCCGCCTGGGCAACAAGGGTGAGACCCTGTCTAAAAAAAAAAAAAGAAAAAAAAAAGAATTTGGCCTCTCTAGCTGGGTGCAGTGGCTCATGCCTTCATGCCTGTAATCTCAACACTGTGGGAGGCTAAGGCAGGAGAATCACTTGAGCCTAGGAGTTCAAGACCAACCTGGACATCATAGTGAGACTCCATCTCTAAAGAAAAATTTAAAAACTAGCCAGTTGTGGTGGCACACAACTGTAGTCTCAGGAAAATGGCTTGAGCCTAAGTGATCAAGGTTGCAGTGAGCCAAGATCATGCCACTGCTCTCCAGCCTGGAAACAAAGAGAGACCCTATCAAAAAAAAAAAAAAAAAGAAAGAAAAGAAAGAAAGAAATTTGGTCTCTGAGTTACCTGGGTTCAAATTCAGCTGTTATTCAGCATGGGACTCAAAAGTAGGGACATAATCCCACCTCCTCACTGGTGAGGTGGGGACAGAGAACGAGATCCTGGCATACACTGTGCCTTGGAGGGGGCCTCCCTGAGCATCTCGGAGGGGGCTCATTGTGGGTCTGGCACTCATGAGTTGGGTGCTGTGGGTGACGTAGGGAAGGCTCAGCTGAGCTTGGGACCAACTCTGGGCTTTGTAGGAATCTGAAGTCCCTTCTGCAGGGGCCTCTTTGGTCCCTAGAGGCATGTATGTGCCTTTTCCAAGCTGTGCTAATCACAGGCCAGATCTCAACCTGAGTCAGTGTTGTCACATGAAAATAAGTAAGACCGGCTGGGCGCAGCGGCTCAGCCCTGTAATCCCAGCACTTTGGGAGGCCGAGGTGGATGGATCACCTGAGATCAGGAGTTCGAGACTAGCCTGTGCAACATGGTAAAACCCCATCTCTAATAAAATACAAAAAATTAGCTAGGCATGGTGGTATGCACCTGTAGTCCCGTCTACTGGGGAGGCTGAGGCAAGAGAATTGCTCAAACCCAGGGGTGGAGGATGCAGTGAGCCGTGATCACGCCATTGTACTCCAGCCTGAGTGACAGAGTGAGACTCTGTCTCAAAAAAAAAAAAAAAAAAAAAAAAAAAGGCTGGGTGAGGTGGCTCATGTCTGTAATCCCAGCACTTTGGAAGGCTGAGGCAGGTGGATCATTTGAGGTGGTCAGGAGCTCAAGACCAGCCCGGCCAACATGGCGAAACCCCATCTCTACTAAAATACAAAAATTAGCCAGGCATGGTGGCAGATGCCTGAAATCCCAGCTACTCTGGAGGCTGAGGCAGGAGAATCACTTGAACCCAGGAGGCAGAAGTTGCAATGAGCCAAAATCACACCACTGCACTCAGCCTGGGTGACAGAGCGAGACTCCCTCTCAAAAATAAATAAATAATAAAAATACAAAGATTAACCGGGCGTGGTGGCGCGCACCTGTAATCCCAGTTTCCTCTGAAGCATGAGCATCTCAAACCTGGAGGTGGAGGTTGCAGTGGGCTGAGATTGTGCCACTGCTCTCCAGCCTGGGCTACAAAGTGAGACTCTGTCTAAAAAAAGAGAGAGATGGAGTAACAGCCAGCCAGACTGAAGAAGAGCAAGCACAGGGCCAAGGAGAAAGCATGCTGAAGGGTCCTTGCTGGACCTGAGCCAAGGTGGACAATTCTGGGACACGGGGACAGATACACTGTCTGAATTGGTAACAATAAATGCTTTGGAGACCTCAGAGTGAAAAGGTTTACTCCTTGGATCCTGCCCTCCCCTTGGACTGCTTCGATTCTAATGAGGACAGGCCAGCCCCTGGAGGCTGCAAGGAGCCACAAACCTTTCCCAGAGCTCACACTCTGCACCCCCCAGTCTCCGCCGCTAAAGAATCAGCCTCAGGAAGATGGAGTGTCCACAGTATGTCCTCATTACCCAGTCACACCGGGTAGCATGGCCCGAGACAGCCCTCATCTCTCCCCTCTTTAAAACCCTCAGCATCACAGCAGGAACCAGTCCACAGGGTTTACCAGTGGGATACGCAGTGAAAACAGAAAAACGTCTGTTACAAATCCCCTAAACCTGAGATGACTGAAGAGCGAGATTCCAACACCCCATCCGACGCCCCCAGGCGGTAGGAGATGACCCCAAGCTCCCGTGCCCTGGGCAGAGTGGTGTGCCTGGGGAGGGCTGGCAGGGGTGCTGTGCTGTGCCAGACCCTGGCCTGCTGTTCAGTCAATCCCGATGGTTGGGTTAAGCCACGAGTCGTTAAGGGCTGCGGATTTGTTACTTGCTGCATCCTGCTGAAGTCCAAGCTAGCTAAAGGGTGGAATCCATCAGTGGGTGGCCGTTCTCGGGAAGCATAATGCGAGTGCTGGCATGTCCCCGGGCAGAGGAGGCATCGTGGGCAGACTCATGGGGGGACCGACGGAGGCACGTGCAGCAGAGGAGGCGGCGGAAGGTGCGGCGCATCTCAGCATCTCGGCAAGAGTACACAGCAGCATTGACCAGTGAGTTGGCCTCGGCCAACAGGAGGAAGTACTTCTCCACAGCCAGGACATTGCAGGACTGGCAGCCCAGACCATCCAGGAGCAGCACCACCTGGCCTGGTGTCCAGCAGACCACAAACGCCCCTGTGGGATAGAGGCGGAGGTGAGCGGGGCCAGCTGTCAGAGGCCCGGCACCCGCAGCATTCAGTTTGGGGTTGGTCTCCAGGGCTCGAGCAATAACGGTGCAGTTTGCAGTGCAAGAGCTGCTTGTTTTGCTGATTCTGCAGTGTCACAGGAAGACCTGCTAAAAGGTGACATCTGTGCTAATTGGTACACAGTGGCCAAGGCACTGCACAGTTTGTGTGTGTTTTTTTGAGACAGGGTCTCCTTCTGTCACCTAGGCTGGAGTGCCGTGGTGACAGAAGGATCACTCAGCACCTCACTGCAGCTTTTGAGAGACTGAGGCAGGAGAGTCACTTGAGGCCAGGAGTTTGAGACCAGGCTGTGCAATATGGTGAGACCCTGTCTCTACAAAAAATAAAAAATTAGCCTGGCCGGGCACAGTGGCACGTGCCTGTAGTCCCAACTACTCGGGAGGCTGAGGCTGGAGGATCGCTTGAGCCCAGGAGTTCTGGGCTATAGTGCACTGTGCCGCTCGGGTGTCTGCACTAAGTTTGGCATCAATATGGTGACCTCCCGGGAGCGGAGGACCACCAGGTTGCCTAAGGAGGATTGAGCCAGCCCAGGTCGGAAGCAGAGCAGATCAAAACTCCCGTGCTGATCAGTAGTGGGATCGCGCCTGTGAATAGCCACTGCTCTCCAGCCTGGAAAACATAGCTAGACCCCATCTCTAAAAAATAAAAATAAAGAAAAAAGAAAATTAGCCAGGCATGGTGGTGCATGTAGTCCCAGCTACTCAGGAGGTTGAGGCAGGGGGATCGCCTGAGCCCAGAAGGTTGAGGCTGCAGTGAGCTATGATGGATCCACTGTAATCTAGCCTGGGCAACAGAGTAAGACCCTATCTCTTAAAAAATATTGAAATGTGGCCGGGCGCGGTGGCTCAAGCCTGTAATCCCAGCACTTTGGGAGGCCGAGGCGGATGGATCACGAGGTCAAGAGATCGAGACCATCCTGGTCAACATGGTGAAACCCTGTCTCTACTAAAAATACAAAAAATTAGCTGGGCATGGTGG
>NW_016107595.1:3608043-3620751 GCF_001604975.1 Cebus imitator
AAATGTCCTTCCCCACTTACCCTGGAAAAAAAAAAACTGAAATGTAAAAATATGTATAGATTAAAAAATAATTTAAAGGCTTTTTGTTAAACCAGGCTTAACATTGCTAAAAACTCTTAAGGGTTTCCCACAAAACTCAAAATAAAATATGACCCCTGTCCATGCCCCCTGAGGCCTTGCTGAACCCTCCTCACAAGCCAGTTTTCCTCTTTAGAGGCTCTGGCCTGGTACTGCCTTGAAGTTTTTACTTTGTGTCTCCTCTGCCTGGAACTCTCTCTGTTCCTGTCAGCATTCAGGCCTCTGCTCGCAGACCACCTCCCTAAAGGACATTCCCCACCTAAGTCAGCCACCCATCACCCTCTATCAGGTAGCTTGTTTTGCTTGTTGCTTCGCAGTGTCTTGTGGGAAATTGGGGGAAGCAGGGTCCCTGTGGGCCCCCCGAGGGTCCCACTCACCCAGGATGATGACAACAGTCTTAACCAGGCTGAGCGTGGTCTCTCGGTAGCGGGGGTGGCAGCTGACATGCTCCGCCATGCGCTGCACTCGCCGCCGCACATAGAAGAAAATGCGGGTGTAGACAGCCACCATGAGCAGGAAGACAAGCAGGCTGGACAGAGCCCAGACGGCCAAATAGGAGCGGCTGAGCAGGGGTGCCATGCGTGAGCAGCGGTCCAGGGCGCAGAGGCAGTGCCAGGAGTGGGCAGGCAGCAGCCCCAGGCCCAGGGCAGCCATCCACACGCCCACAATGAGCATGACGACGCGGCCACGGGGCAGGCGGCTGTGCAGCTGCACGGCCATCACGCTGCGGTGCCGCTCCACCGCGATGGCCAGCAGTGTGGCCACCGACGCCGTGAGGCTTGTGTCCAGCAAGCCCTGCCGCAGGAACCAGCCCTCAAGGGAAAGCCGGGCTGTGCGGGGGCCGGTGTGGAACATGAGGAAGAGGTACGCCACGCCTGCGAAGAGGTCAGCCGCGGCCAGGTTGCCCAGCAGGTAGTAGATGGGCTGGTGGAAGCGGCGGTTGGACGCGATGGCTGCAATGACCAGCAGGTTGGTCAGCAGCACCAGCACGCTGACGGTCAGCCCCAGTGCCACCACGACTATATCCTTGGGCCGCCAGTGGGAGCTGAGCTCCTTGCCACTGTTGTTATAGAAGAAGCCAATGGTCTCGTTGTAGTAGCACTGGCCCATGGTGACCATCTGGGGACACACAGAGATCAGTGCATGTGGCGCTTCTTGGAAGGACACAGGGAGGGGCGGCAGCTGCAGAGGAGGGTCAGCACAGGAAGGGGAAGGGTCTCGAATTCAGATGCCTTGGAGCAAAGTGGCAGTGGTGAGGACCAGGGTGGCCTGGAAAACGCAAGCTCCTTGGGGCTTGGGTGGGGGTTGACGAGCAGCTGTTTCTTATCTACTGCTAAGACCTGTGTGCACGACATCACACAAGTCAATGGGTTTTTTAACCAGAAGCAGCGAAACAAAACACATCCGTGGTCCAATCCCAACTCACCTGCCGCCACTGTGTGATCCGGTTTGGGTTGTGGGGAGAGGAGGGTTAGGGCAAGACAAAGGGGTGTGAGCTGCGGGACGAGATGAGGATGGGTCACTTGGTGCCGGAGTCAGTGTAGGGAGCAGAGACCCCGGGGCGTGGGTGCACAAGGGTGCGGTCACTTGCTAAGACCCTGCGAGGGGGCGGTGCCGAGACGTGGAGGTGATCGGAGTGGGCAGAGAGGCGGCCCCAGAAGTTGGGGAGCAGGATTTGGGCGCGAGTGCTTCCCAAACGGGCGGGGCACCGGGCTGTTCCGGGTGGGACGGAGGACATTGGCGGTCTCCGGGACAAAGACAGCGGTTGGGGAAGGGACGGCGGGCAGGGCCTCCAGGCGTCTCCAGGCTGGGGAAGGGGTAGGGGGAAAGGGATCAGGGGGCAGCGTCCTGGCCCCGCA
Source organism: Cebus imitator (assembly GCF_001604975.1). Lineage (NCBI taxonomy): Eukaryota > Metazoa > Chordata > Mammalia > Primates > Cebidae > Cebus > Cebus imitator. Next base: position 3,609,981 of record NW_016107595.1, read on the forward strand.
GGCACGTGCCGCGCCCTACCCCCGGGCCCAGGCCCGCACCCGCCCGCCTCCCGTCCGTGCCGGCCTCACCTGGGCCACCCGTCACGCTGCAGACGAGGCAGGCTCGCGGGGGGTCGGGGAGGGTTCCAGGCCCATGGCCCGGCGACCGCGGCGGGAGCGGAGGAGCGTCCGGGTGCGCCCGGCGCGGGCTGCAGAGAGGGCACAGGAGGCGGGGTCTCCCCCGGCGCCCCGCCCCCACCCCGGCCACCTGGGGAGCCCCGCCCCGCCCCGCCACCTGGGAGAGCCCCGCCTTCGAGGCCGCGTCGGTGGCGGAGTCGCCCGGAACCGCAACCCTCCAGTTTCCTCCCCGCCTCGCGGCCCCTCAGTCGCCTCTCTCTATTTCCGGCGGGGGACCCCCACCCGGGTTCCTGCACACCTCACGCGCCCGCAGTTTCGAGTCACTCGGGCGACCCGAGAATTCCCACCGTGACCTCGCGCCGCCAGGGTGTAGTTCTAGGTGGTCTAGGGTCCGCGCCCCGGGTCCGGACCCCCACCCTCCCAGCCCCACCCCGAGCTCTTCTTCGTGTCCAATCGGCCGCCGAGTTACTAGCCACTCCCTGATCCGACCCGGCTCCCACTGCCCGGACCCCCGCCCAGCCTCTGCTTTCCAAGCTTGCAGCTACCGGGCGCCGCGGCCTCCCGCGCGGGGCACATCTCTGCGGCCCCAGCTGATCGTGGACAAGCTAGGGTTTTGCAGTCCCGCCCCCGCACTCCCCCACCCTGGGACAGCGCTGCCTCCTGCACAGCCTGGCCCTGCCCTGCCCTGCGGCTTCCTCCCTCGGCCCCCGTGCAGCGGCCCGGGGCTCCCACGGTCCACAGCACACAGCCCCATTGTCCCGGTTATCTGCACTTTGTTATACTGTATCTGGTTATGCAGGACCGGACTGGGAACCCAGAGCTCCGGGAGGGCCGGGCCGGTGTGACTCATCCGGGTGCTGTGGCCCAGCTCCAGATGCCTTTAGGTAGGTGCACAAGCATGTTTGACGATGCCAGAAGGAGGCCTTGAGGCTGAGCGCAGTGGCCCACTCCTGTAATCCCAGCACTTTGGGAGGCCGAGGCAGGCGGATCAGGAGATCGAGACCATCCCAGGCCAACATGGTGAAACCCGTCTCTACTAAAAATACAAAAAATTTAGCTAGGCCTGGTGGCACAGGCCTGTAGTCCCAGCTACTAAGGAGGCTGAGGCAGGAGAATCACCTGAACTTGGGAGGCAGAGGTTACAGTGAGCCGAGATCGTGCCACTGCACTCCAGCCTGGCCACAGAGTGAGACTCCATCCATTTCAATAAACAAAAAAGGAGGAGGCCTGGATTCCCCTGATTGGTAAATAAGGGGCAAGGACTGCTGCCTACACTGGGCTCTCCCCTGGCAGAGACAAACCCAAGGGCATATAGGACACAGTTTATTAGAGGCCATCAGACCCCAAGCACCACCAGAATGTGGAGTCTGAGCTGCCCATCTCCTCCAAGGTCACTTGGAGTGCAAGGAGGCAGGCAGGTGTGGGGGAGTGACCACAACCAAAGTAGCAAAAGGCACCCCTGTCCCAGGGGTCAGAGGCTAGGATGCACTCCAAAGATCTCATAACCTATATTGACCCTGAGTATTGACCCTGAGTGACCTCTGAGCTCGAGTGACCCTGACGCTTGGCAATGAGCTGTGTCTAGTGGGGGGATTCTGGGACATTGCCCCCAAAAAGGGTTTTAGACCTCCCCCAGGCCATGTATTAAACAGTTTTTCCTAATAGGGACCCTCTTGACCTCCCAACATTGAACTCCTGGCTGGGTGTTTGGCCACCAGGTGGCGGGAGGTAGGGAGATCTGGGTCTGTCTTCTCAGTCCTGGGCCTCTTCCCTGCCGGGGTGGTCAGAGATGGTCCTCGGTTTCCTCAGGCTGGACGTCTGGGCAGCAGGTGGCCCTGGGCACAGCCTCGCTGTCCAGTTTGGACAGTAGCCGGGCTGTCTCCTGGGTGATCTCAAAATGCTTGGGCAGCGGGGTGCGGCGCAGGGGGCTGCCCTCACGGGAGGTGGTTGCAGGGCTGGGCCCCCGCCCCCGCAAACTCCCTCTGGGCACTGATGTGATGGGGGTCTCTTCGCACAGCTTGGAAGCCACCAGGGCCAGACTGGACAGCTGGTGGGTGACAGGCCGCACACCGCCCCGGGGATACTTCACTGGCTGGCGGCTGAAGTGGCCACGAGACTGTGTCCCCAGGAGTGAGTCCTCAGGGCCTTGGCTGGACGCTGTGTGTACGGGTGAGCGGTCAGCGCAGAGTACTCCCAAGTTCTCTGGACACCCCCACACCAGGAATCATCTTTTAGCCAAGCCACCCTGGGGCCAGGGCAGCCCCAGAACCTCTCCCTCACATACTCACCTTCCCCTCCTCCATCTTTGATGTCTTCAGCCATTTCCTCTCTCTGGTCACTCTGTGGAGTTGGAATCTGCAGGGAGAAACCCAAGAATGAGACCCTAACACTAAAATCCCAAGATGGAGTGAGACTCCATCTCAAAATAATAATAATAATCATAGTAATAATCATAAGTATCCTGCCTGCCCTTCCGGCACAGAGCAGTGTCATTCATTGAGTCTGAGCTATGGGCTCCACTAGGGTGGGAGAATCCTTGTTTAGCAGAGGGCCAGCCCAGGGAGTGGCTCAGCTTTCTCCACGTTAGGACCAGGTGGGGCCTCTGAACTACCATCCTGGGCTGCTCTCTGCAACCTTATCAACCTTACTGTCGGCCGGGCGCGGTGGCTCACGCCTGTAATCCCAGCACTGTGGGAGGCCGAGGCGGGTGGATCACGAGGTCAAGAGATTGAGACCATCCTGGTCAACATGGTGAAACCCCGCCTCTACTAAAACTACAAAAAATTAGCTGGGCATGGTGGTGCATGCCTGTAATCCCAGCTACTCAGGAGGCTGAGGCAGGAGAATTGCCTGAACCCAGGAGGCGGAGGTTGCGGTGAGCCGAGATCGCGCCATTGCACTCCAGCCTGGGTAACAAGAGCGAAACTCCGTCTCAAAAAACAAAAAACAAAAAAACAAAAACCTTACTGTGCCATTTTTAGCTAAATGGTTGGTAGCTTGGGTTCTTTCTACACATCAGACACTGTCCTGAGCACTTTATGAGCCATTCCAGCTCTCAGAGACCCTCAGTTCACCAGTGGCCGCTTCCCAGCTCTGGGCCACTGCAGGAGAGATCCTTACTCTCAGGAATGCCGAGTGCAGCAGCCAGCAGCTCAGGCCTTGGGCATGGACTGTTCTAGCAGTCCAGAGCGGCGGGTGCTGCTGCTTCCTGGTTCACAGCTGAGCTCTGGATCCAGACTGGTGACCTTTGTTAAAGATTCTAGGCCAGGCACAGTGGCTCACACCTGTAATCCCAGCACTTTGGGAGGCTGAGGTGGGCGGATCACCTGAGGTTGGGAGTTGGAGACCAGCCTGACCAACATGGTGAAACCCCGTCTCTAATAAAAATACAAAAAAATTAGCCAGGCTGGGCACAGTGGCTCATGTCTGTTATCCCAGCACTTTGGGAAGCCAAGGTGGGCAGATCACGAGGTCAGGAGTTCGAGATCAGCCTAACATGATGAAATCCCATCTCTACCGAAAATATAAAAATTACTTGGGCATGGTGGCACGCACCTATAATCCCAGCTAGTCAGGAGGCTGAGGCAGGAGAATCGCTTGAACCTGGGAGGCAGCGGTTGCAGTGAGCCCCTGGGCAACAGAGTGAGACTCCGTCTCAAAAAAGAAAAAAAAAAATTAGCCAGGCATGGTGGCGCATGCCTGTAATCCAGCTACTCCAGAGGCTGAGGCAGGAGAATCACTTGAACCCAGGTGGCAGAGGTTGCGGTGAGCTGAGATCATGCCATTGCACTCCAGCCTGGGCAACAAGAGCAAAACTCCGTCCAAAAAAAAAAGATTCTAACTGCGGCCGGGTACAGTGGCTGACGCAGGTGGATTACTTGAGGTCGGGAGTTCAAGACCACCCTGGCCAACATGGTGAAACCTTGTCTCTGCTAAAAATACAAAAATTAGCCAGGTGTGGTGGCACGCACCTATAGTCCCAGCTACTCGGGGGACTGAGGCATGAGAATCAATTGAACCCGGGAGGTGGAGGCTGTGGTGAGCCAAGATTGCTCTAGCCTGGGCAACACAGTGAGATTCTTTCTCCAAAGACAAAAAAAAAGATTCCAACTGCTACAGCTCCCCTTTGAGGGCCATTCACTGGCTGAGAGCCTGCACTGTTTCATCCGTAAATGATTTTCACTAACAGCGCCTACTTCTCAGGACCGTGGAGAGGACAACAGGAAGCCTCTGTAGTATCCCCTGCATAGCAGGTGTGCATTCAGTGGTGGTCTGTGCCCTGTGCATAGAAGTGCTCTGTGGTGTTCCACATCCTGTGCATAGCAGATGCAAGGTTGGGGTGGCTGGCAGAGCCACCTGAGCCCACTCCTCTTTCATATCACTTCCTACCACCTTCCCCTTATTCAATACAGAGTGGGGCTGTGCTCCTACCTCAGGGCCTTTGCACTGGCTATTCCCTTTGCCTGGAACACCCTTCACCTGAGCTTCACGTGGCTGGCTCACTCCTTCACGTCCTTCCAGTCTTTGCTCAAATGCTCAAATCTACCTGCTCTATAAGACCTGCTCCGTGCTACAGACTGCCCTCTACGCTCCCACAGTACTGCTCCCCCGTGTCCTGTGTCTCTTTTGTTTTGTTTTGTTTTTTGGAGATGGAGTCTCGCTCTGTCGCCCAGGCTGGAGTGCAGTGGCGCCATCTTGGCTCACTACAACCTCTGCTTCCCAGGCTCAAGCGATTCTCCTGCCTCAGCCTCCCGAGTAGCTGGGATTAACAGGTGCACACCACCATGCCCGGCTAATTTTTATATTTTTAGTAGAGGCGGGGTTTCTCCATGTTAGTCAGGCTGGTCTTGAACTCCTGACCTCGGGTGATGTGCCTGCCTCAGCCTCCCAGAGTGCTGGGATTACAGGCATGAGCCACCACGCCCAGCCATTACTCTGTCTTTTAATGATCGTTACCCTTATCGCCATCACCTTATCACGTCCCAGATAACAGACTTAGTGTCACGTTTATTGTTGGTCTCTCTCCACTAAAAGGCAGGCACAGAGAGGACAAGGTCTTTGGATATTTAGCTCATGGATGTATCTGCAATGCCTACGACAATGCTTGGCACACAGTAGATGTTCAATAAATATTCTGTGGGAGGCATGAATGAGCAACCATGTTCGTACCTCTGCAGGGCTGTCCCCTCTGGTTACACCATCTCTGCCCACTGCTCATTCCTCACTATTCCTTCCAGAATGAACACAAGTTAAATGAGGAAGGGAGGGGGAGAATGAAGGAAATTTTCCAATTTTCAAAGGAAGATGAAAGAGAGGGTAAGGAACTGAACAGAGACAAGGCCCTCTCCACGGCTGTGGGCCCCGTGGGTTCCTACCTCAGTGGGTGTAGCGGTGGGATGCTGCTCCACGTCACTGTGGGGCTGGGGGTCCGGGCCGGGGGACGAGGCTAGGATAGGGGGCTGGGAGTCCGGGTCAAGGTGCAGGGGTGGCGGTTGGGGGCTGGCTGTGAGGGACCCAGGGGCTGGGCTGGAGTCTTGGGGTGGGGGCTCGGTGGCCTGGGGGAGCTCATCCATCCCAAAGATCTGCTCGTAGTGCACGATGAGGAACTCCACAAGCTGGGCCTGATGCCCAGAGTCCAGCAGGCAACTGACAGGGATGGCGCCGGCTGCCCGAGGACCATCCGGTGGCCGCAGCAGCGTTGGCCCGAACACAATGCCCAGATTGTTGGCAGACATCTTGTTTTCCATAAACCGTGCAGCCACCCTGGGGATGGTGTGAAGAGAAAGGTCAGGGTACAAGGTGCAAGGTCATTGGTCTGAGGGCAAGGGTGGGACCTGCAGGCCAGCTTCGTGGTGACTTGCCCGTATCACAGGTGTAAGTCCTCTGAGACCAGCAGCCACATATCCAGGGTTGGGGGTCAGGGGTCAGTAGCCAAAGTTAGGAATCATGGATTAAGGTTCAGAGTTCGGAGAACATAGGCCAAAGGTCAGAGGTCAGTGTCAGGGGTCGGCCAGGGAAGTCAGTAGTCACGCGTCCAGGGAAGAGGGTGGCGTTTCAGGGCTCAGGGGCCCGTGCACACCTGAACAGATGGGCCACCAGGTGCCGCAGGGTGTTGTAGTTAGAGTGAGGCAGCTGCGCCAAGAGGGTCTTGAGTGAGGGGATAACCTCAGGGCTGCGGCTGGGGGTCCTGCGGTCGTCCCCAGGGTCTGCATGCAGGGTCTTAGCCAGAGAGATGAAGGCGTCGTAGAGGTGGAAGGGGATCACGGGGTCGGTGAGCTGGGGGCGGAACGGAGGGCGCGATACGAGTGTGGGTGGGCTGCGGAGGGCCCCTGCCCACGCCCCCCTCAGTGTCCTGAGCACCCACCTCCTGGAGAAACCGCTTGAGGACACTCGAGACATCGTGAGGCGAGTTCCCCGACAGCTCCACCAACGCTCGGCCATTCTCGAAAGCCTGGCACAGACGCTCCACACGGACCCGGGACCCGCTGACCCGGTAAATGCCCTGCAGGGTGAGGGGGAGAGACGGACGCCTGGTTCACGATCAGGCCATTGATTTGCTCAGGTCACTTCCGGGGATGATGAAGGGTCAGGGCAGCACCTGCACATCCAGGGCGCGGTGTTCTATCTCAGCTGTGCACCTTGTGACCACAAAGGGTACCTCCTCCGGGAAGTCTCTGGGGAGCTGCAGGAAGTCGACCCCAAAGATGGGTGTCCGGGCTGGGAGCCGCCTATGTCCACAGAGGATCAGCAGAGTCTCCAGGCAGCGCTTGTGGCAGGTCAGGAAGCACTGCAGGGAAGGTCACAGGGACAGGGGGTCATTAGGGACCAGTGGGGGAAGAGCTAACAGGGATCCTCAAGGAATGGGGGCTTATGGGAGACATCAGATTAGGGTGGGTCCTGGGGGCAGAAAGGTTGTAGGAATCTTAGGTTGGGGAGGTGATCAGGGGTCAGCAGAGATTATTTGGTCATCGGCCCAGGCCACACCTCCTCACACTCCGTCCCGCTGACCATGAAGGCTTCACACTCGCGGCACTTGGCTGGGCCCCGCAGTCGCCGCAGCCGGTGGGTCTGAGCCGCGCTGGACAGCGTCCACTTCCTGAAGGGGCTCCCCAGCCCATTCTCCAGCCCGTCTCCCAGGTCTGCAGGGAGACAGGGTCAGGGGTGCCTGGTCCACCTCCTGCCCTGCGCTGTCCCATCCTGCCCTACCCTGTCTGCTTCCAGCCTCACCAGGGTCTCGCTCCTCAAAGTCATCTGAGGACTCAGTGCCTGTGGACGAAGCCTTCACCAGCCGCCGCCTGCCAGCGCCTGGGGTCAGAGGAATCATGGGAGATTCCTGGGCTACGGAGGCACTCCTGCTTTATTAGGGCTTCCAGCACCACCCACTAATTCCCAAGGGGTCAGAGATCAGGAGAGGGATTAGACAGGTCAGTGGTTAAGGGTTGGAGAATTGGGTCAGCAGCCCGGGGTCGGGGCAGGGGGTGGTTCAGAAGCTGGATCAAGAGGTTGAGGAAATAGGCTGGGCATGGTGGCTCATGCCTATAATCCCAGCACTTTGGGAGGCTGAGGCAGGAGGATCACATGAGGCAAGGAGTTTGAGACCAGCCTGGCCAACATGGCAAAACCTCATCTCTACTAAAACTACAAAAATTAGCCAGGCATGGTGGTGGGTAGCTGTAGTCCCAGCTATTCAGGAGGCTGAGGCATGAGAATCGCTTGAACCTGGGAGGTGGAGGTTGCAATAAGCCAAGATTGCACCACTGCACTCCAGCCTGGGCAACAGAGCAAGACTCTGTGTCAAAAAAATATTCAAAGGTCCCATCTCTCGGCTTTGGAGACCCCTCCGTCTCTGTACAGGGGAGCCTCTTCTTTCTTTCTTCCCCCTTCTTTCTTTTTTTTTTTTTGAGACGGAGTTTCACTCATGTTACCCAGGCTGGAGTGCAATGGCGCGATCTCGGCTCACCGCAACCTCCGCCTCCTGGGTTCAGGCAATTCTCCTGCCTCAGCCTCCTGAGTAGCTGGGATTACAGGCACGTGCCACCATGCCCAGCTAATTTTTTTTGTATTTTTAGTAGAGACGGGGTTTCACCATGTTGACCAGGATGGTCTCGATCTCTTGACCTCGTGATCCACCCGCCTCGGCCTCCCAAAGTGCTGGGATTACAGGCTTGAGCCACCGCGCCCGGCATCTTCCCCCTTCTTTCTTGCCTATTAAACTCCCTGCTCCTTAAAACTAAATTAAAGAAAGAAAGAAAAAGGCTGGGTGCAGTGGCTTACACCTGTAATCCCAGCACTTTGGGAGACTGAGGCAGGCAGATCACCTGAGGTCAGGAGTTTGAGATCAGCCTGGCCAACATGATGAAACCCCATCTCTACTAAAAAATATAAAAATCAGCTGGTGTGGTGGTGCATGCCTGTAATCCCATCTACTCTGGAGGCTGAGACAGGAGAAGCATTTGAACCTGGGAGGCAGAGGTTGCAGTGAGCTGAGATGCCACCACTGCTCTCCCCAACCTGGGTGACAGAGTGAGACTCTGTCTCTAAAAAATAAATAAATAAAAATTTTAAAAGGTGAAAAAAGAGGTTGAGGAAATATGGCAGGGGTGTGGGATAGGTCAGAGGTCAAAGGATAGTTAAAGATTGAGGGTCAGAGCTTGGCCAAGGGCTGGAGGATGGTCACAGGTGGAGTGTGGGTCAGGACCAGGTCCTATCCCTACCTGGGCTGGAAGTGGGAGAGTCCAGGGACCGAGACTCACTGCCGCCGCCCACGCTGTCCACATCACTGCCCGGAGTGGGGCCTGGAGTCCCTAGGTGGGACAGGTCAATAAGGATGGTCTTCTGCTCCCAACCCCTGCTCCTGCAACCCACCTATGGTGGGAATGAACTCCTAGCGCCACTCCTACACGGCCCTCATTGCGCTCACCTTGCCAGCGCCAGCCTGTGCCCGGGTCCTCCCAAGGGCCTGGCTCAGCTGAATTCTCATCCAGCCTTGGAGGTAGGGGCCCGGAGAGCTTCTTTCTGATGTCCAGAGGGGAGCTGAGAAGACAGGGGCTTGAAGGTTTAATCCCCAGGAAACTGGCCTGGGGTGATGGCACCCAGGCATCATGTTTAGGTACCAACTCCAAGCACTTAGCTCTGCAAGCCCTGATACCTATGGGCATTGTGGCCCCCTGAATACAGTAGCCCCAAATTCCTGCTCCTGCCCCTGCCCCTAGGACGGAGACAACCCATCCACCCTCCTAAGATTCCCCAGAGCCTGGAGTACTAAATTCCACTAAGGCTTTGTGTTCTCTGACCTCAGTACCCAGCCCCGCGGTGCCAACATCCTGGCATCGGGATTCCAGGGCTCGTTCCCGAGTCCCTGCTCCAGCGACCCACCTGTTCACGGAGGGAATGAGCTCCTGGAAGGAGAAGGCGGACGGTGGGGGCGGCGGGGCCTCGGGCTGCAGTACCCGCACAAACTCCTGGTAGCGCTGGCCCGGCTCAAAGGGCACGCAGCACTCGGCCAGGGCGGCGAAGGCGCGGGGGCCACGCTCCGCCTGTGCCCCCCGCAGCCGGAAGAGACCCAGGGTCACCTGCAGGGTGGCGACAGCAGGCTGGGGAGGGCAGGGGCGGGGCCTGGGAGCCTGGGGGTGGGGCCAGAACGGGGGCGGGGCCTGACCCTTAGAGATGCAAATATGTTTAGGGTTTGGAAGGCACCTGGGCGGCTTAGGAACCAGAGCAGTCGGCCAGGGGACTGGGCATGGTCAGAGCAGGGCCCGGTCATTCAGGAGACAGGACCCCATGAGGGTGGGGCCGAGACAGTGGGTCTGGGACGGGAACTGGCTGTAGAGGGAAACGGCCTAGTCCTGGTGTCCCCAGGGTGTCTTAGGGGTGAGAAGTGGGGCACTCAGTTGGGGCCCCAACAGGGTGAGGGAGGATGGCCCTAGGGATGGGCCTCACCCGCCTCAGCAGTTCGTCCCCCTGAAACACCAGCTTGCGCACGTGCGACACGATTCGCTGCTTGGCTGTCTCCAGGTCCTGCTGCCGCGCGTTGGCCTCTCGGATGCAGGCGTGGTACAGCACCTCGGCCTCCTGCACCTGGGGAAACGGAGGCCGGGAGCGGGGTGGGCCCAAATTCCTGCCCCTGCCCCTAAGACTGGGACGTGTGGGCGAGAGCGGAGGGCAGGGCGTGCCAAAGCACTGCAGGGGCTCGAGGCCGGCTGCCCACCTTGGCCTGGGCCTCCTCTCGAGAGCGCCGCCGCCGCTCCTGCTGCTTGCTAGGTCCCGGCGAGGCCTGGGGGGCCGGGTCCTCAGGGGACCCCTGGGAGCGCGCCCGCAGGTCTTCGCTGCGTTGCACATACTGCAACTGGGCACGCCGAAGTGCCTGCACCGCCTCATTCTGGGGGATGATGAGAAGGTCAGCATCCAAGCCTTGTTCTCAGCCCACCCCTCTCCCCATTCCGAGCCTCACCATCCGCTTCTGCTCTTTCATCCACTGCTCTTTGAACTCCTTCCGCCACTTCTCAATCTCAGTCCGTTTGGCGGCGAGGGGCTGGCAAGGGTTGGGAATGGGAATGGGGACGCTGCCTTAAGGCCACTCCAAAAGCACCCACCCAGTCCTTCCATTCTTGTGCCATATGCTTTGCCACCTCTGGACTTTTTTTTTTTTTTTTTT
>NW_016107595.1:3620821-3631602 GCF_001604975.1 Cebus imitator
CGGAGTTTCGCTCTTGTTACCCAGGCTGGAGTGCAATGGCGCGATCTCGGCTCACTGCAACCTCCGCCTCCTGGGTTCAGGCAATTCTCCTGCCTCAGCCTCCTGCGTAGCTGGGATTACAGGCACGCGCCACCATGCCTAGCTAATTTTTTGTATTTTTAGTAGAGACGAGGTTTCACCATGTTGACCAGGATGGTCTCGATCTTTTGACCTCGTGATCCACCCGCCTCGGCCTCCCAAAGTGCTGGGATTACACGGACTTTATTTATTTTATTTTTTTGAGATGGAGATTGCCCAGGCTGGAGTGCAACAGGTGATCTCAGCGAGCAATCTCAGCTCACTGCAACCTCCGCCTCCCTAGTTCAAGCGATTCTCCTGCCTCAGCCTCCCGAGTAGCTGGATTACAGGTGCCCACCACCACACCCAGATAATTTTTGCATTTTTAGTACAGACAGCGTTTTACCATGTTAGCCAGGCTGGTCTTGAACGCGTGATCTCAGGTGATCCACCTGCCTCGGTTTCCTAAAGTGCTGGGATTACAAGCATAAGCCACTATGCCTGGCCTCTTTTTTTCTTTTAGAGACAGGGTCTCCCTCTGTTGCCAAGGACGGAGTGCAAGTGAGCAATCATGGTTCACTGCAGTCTTGAACTTGAACTCCTCGGTTCAAGCAATCCTCTAGCCTCAGCCTCCCAGTAGCTAGGACTATAGGCATGTGCACTAGGCCCAGGTAATTAAAAAAAGAGAAATTCTTTTTTGAGATGGAGTCTTGTGATCTGGGCTCACTGCAACCTCTGCCTCCCAAGTTCAAGTGATTCTTCTCCCTCAGCCTCCTGAGTAGCTGGGATTACAGGCACGTACCACCAAGCCTGGCTAATTTTTTGTATTTTTAGTAGAGACAGGGTTTCGCCACGTTGGTCAGGCTGGTCTCGAACTCTTGACCTTGTGATCTGCTCACCTTGGCCTCCCTAACTGCTGGGATTTACAGGCATGAGCCACTGCATCTAGCTTTTTTGTTTGTTTGTTTTGTTTTGATTCGCCAGGCACAGTGGCTTATGCCTGTAATCCCAGCACTTTGAAAGGCTGAGGTGGGCAGATCACCTCAGGTTAAGAGTTCGAGACCAGCCTGACCAACATGGCAAAACCCTATCTCTACAAAAATACAAAAATTATACAAATGTGATGGCACACTCCTGTAGTCCCAGGTACTCGGGAGGCTGAGGCAGGAGAATCACTTGAACCTGGGAGGCGGAGATTGTAGTGAGCCCAGATCGTGCCACTGCACTCCAGCCTGGGCAATAAAGTGAAACTCTGTCTCAAAAAATATAAATAAGGCTGGACTCGGTGGCTCATGCCTGTAATCCCAGTGCTTTGGGAGGCCGAGGTGGGTGGATGATGAGGTCAGGAGTTTGACATCAGCCTGGCCAACAAGTTGAAACCTCGTTTCTACTAAAAATACAGAAAAACTAGCTGGGTGTGGTGGCAGGTGCCTGTAATCCCAGCTACTGGGGAGGCTAAGGCAGGAGAATCGCTTGAACCTGGGATGTGGAGGTCGCAGTGAGCCAAGACTGTACCACAGCACTCCAGCCTGGGCAACAGAGCAAGACTCTGTCGAAATAAATAAATAAATAATTTTTTTTTTGGTAGATGGAGACAGAGATCTCACTATGTTGCCTAGGTTCGTCTTCAACTCCTGGGCTCAGGCAATCCTCCAGCCTCAGCCTCCTAGTAGCTAGAACTATTAGCACCAGACCCAGCTAATTAAAAACCAATTTATTTTTTGTAGAGACAGGGTCTCCCTCTGTTACCTAGGTTGGTCTCAAACTCCTGTGCTCAAGCAATCCTCCCTCCTTGGCCTCCAGAAGTGCTGGGATTACAGGTGTGTGCCTGGCTACACCCTTTCCTAAGTCAGTATTCTCCTCCTGGGGTCTTCTCCAGACCTGCTCTCCCCGACCCCTATGTCCCGAAGTCTCAAGTGGTCACCTCATCCTTTCTGCCTGGATCCAGAGATGCCAAGACTTTCTTCCTGAGAACACTCAGCACCTTGTGCCCCTCCCCATAAATGAAAACGAAATTTTTGGCTGCGCATGGTGGCCTATTCCTGTAATCCTACCACTTTGGGAGGCCAAGGTGGGTGGATCAGGTGAGGTCAGGTGATCGAGACCAGCCTGGCTAACACGGTAAAACCCTGTCTCTACTAAAAATAGAAAAATTAGCCAGGAGTGGTGGCACGTGACTGTAAGTCCAGCTGCTCAGGCGGCTGAGGCAGGTGAACTGCTTGAACCTAGGAAGCAGAGGTTGCAGTGAGCCAAGATTATGCCATTGCACTCCAGCTTGGGTGACAGAGCAAGACTCTGCCTCAAAAAAAAAAAAAGCAAGAAAGAAAAGCAAAGTTTTGCAATTGCACAGGAAACCCAGCTTGAATCTTTGCTGGGTAACCTTGGGCAAGTTCCCAGGCATCCCTGGGCCTCAGCTTCCTCATCAGTGAAATGGTGATGTTGGTCGTGGTGCCTTCCTCCCAGCTTGCTGGGAACTGAGGGGATCAGGCGTGAAGGACAACAGGACAGCAGGGTACCCTCTGGAACATTCCACCCCACTGCCTCACCTGGTAGTAGTCTCTTTTCTGCTGGGCCAATGTCTCCATGGCCAGGGCTCCCAGGTTGAGGTCGTGCTCCAGAAACAGAGTGTAGATGTACTGCAGAGGCATGTGGCTCTGGGGGAGACAGAGTGGTACAGGAGGATACTGAAGATCTGTGGGAGCAAGGCTGGGGTTCTGGGGGTTTGGGCCCTCTGGGGGTCTGGTCATGACTACCTGCTGTTGAATGGACATCTTGCCAGCTTCAGCGATCTTCATGGTGCTTTTGGCAAACTCCAGCTCTGGAGGAAGAGAGAGGGCTGTGGGTCTGGCTGGGGACTGGGGACTGCCTGGTGCCTGGGGCTGGGCGGAAGGGGTCCTCACCATAGCTGGCTCTCTTTTCAGTCCAGGCAAGCAGTTCCTTGGCATAGCGGCTCCAGGTCTTGGCATATTCCAGGGCTGCATCCACACCCCCATTGGTCCGAATGAGCCGCAAATCCAGTTCCTCCCCTGGGGAAGATGGATGGACCTCTGACCTCTGTATCCTACTCTGCTATGGACGTCTTCCCTAAGCCCCCAGACCAGACCAGTGGCCCCTATCCTATACCCTCACAGCTCCCTTAACACTGCTTTGGGATCACTTATCCTGGTTGCAATTTTACAGATTCTCTGTTTTTGGTTTATTTTTTTAGACAGGGTCTTGTTCTGTTGCTCAGGCTGGAGGGCAGTGGCGTGATCATATCTCACTGCAGCCTCAAAGTCCTGGGCTCAATTGATCCTCTAGCCTCAGCTTCCAAAGTAGCTGGGACTACAGGACCATACCCAGCTAATTTAAATTTTTTTTTTTTTTTTTTTTTTTGGTAGGGATGGTGTCTCACTGTTGCTCAGGATGGTCTCGAATTTCTGGCCTCAAGTGATCCTGTCTCAGCCTCCTCCCTGCCTATTTTACAGATTCTCTACCCAGACGGGGGTCTCCCTAAGGGCTGGGACTGGGATCTGTGGTATGTACTGCCTTAGTCCCAAAACCTAAACAATGCCTGGCAAGGAAGAGAGGGTCAATGGTGACTTGTGGAAGGAAAGACTCCTTTCTGTCCCCACTATCCTGGCCTCCAAACCCCCCTACCTGTGAGGGGTGTAGGACCCTCTGGGGAGGGGCCGCTCCAACAGCTGGCTTCATTGGTCTGTGGGGGAGGGAGACAGTATCAGAAGCAAACAGGGCAGGGGCCTGGCCTTCCTAAGGCCCCCTGTGCCTGAAGCCTTCCTCCCTATTCCCCTAGTCCCAACTCACAACAGCGGCTGTGGGGGTCTTGTCAGGTTCTTGGTCTTCTGAGAGTAGAGGGTCTCCAGCCAGCATCTCAAAGGTCCTGGGGGGTAAAGATGTGTCAGGATGCCACCTTATACTCGGTCTGTCCTGCAAGGGGTCTTAGGGATCCTAGAGTTGTTTGTGGCAAACATCATCGCTGTGGCATCTCTTGTATCTGGGAGGTCTGAGGAATGGTATTATGGGGGAATCAGGTGAGTTTTTTAAAATGGGATTTGAGAAAGAGTCTGAAGGGCCCCAGGTAACTTTGGGGTTCATAGAGTAGGATTACAGGGATCACAAATGTTTTAAGGGGTTATAAGAAGGATATGTAGGGGTTCTAGGACCACTTTGGGGATTTCCAGTCTATTTAGCGGGGCACTTATGGGGTACCAGGGGTTCTAGGACCACTTTGGGGATTTCCAGTCTATTTAGCGGGGCACTTATGGGGTACCAGGGGTTCTAGGACCACTTTGGGGATTTCCAGTCTATTTAGCGGGGCACTTATGGGGTACCAGGGGTTCTAGGACCACTTTGGGGATTTCCAGTCTATTTAGAGGGGAACTTATGGGGTACCCAGGCATTTTAGAGGGTCCCATCCTACACTTCTCTGGCTATTAGGTACGTGGCTCCAGATGTTACAGGTTCCAAATGGGACTTCAGGGCACCTAAATGGTTAGGGGCTTGGGGCATCTTGGCAGGATTTGGGGGTGACCCAGGCTCAGACTCACACGTTCCCCAGTGAGATTTCAAGGTTGTCCAGGCTCCGGAAGATGTCACTGTACCTCTTCCTGCCCTCAGGAGCCGGGGGGAGGTCTGGGGGAGGGGAGTATAATACATGGGCTAACCACTGCCTCCTCCACCCATGGCATCTCAACCAGTCTTATTGGAGGGGGTGGAAGAGAAAGGGAAAAAGAGAGAGAGAGAGAGGGGTGTGGGGGCTTGGTTGGGGCCAACTTGAGGCAGGCAGATGGACTCACACACCACCAAACAGAGACCAGAGACAGCTGCTCAGGGAACAGAGACACCCACACCCTGGGTCTGCCTGGACCCAGAAGCAAACTAACAAAACAGATGCCCCAGATGCAATCACAGTGTCCAGAGAAGAGAGCAGGCCTGACAATGGAACCACAGGCTAGACAGATGGAAATACACAAGGGGCAGCCAGGCAGAGCCTAAGGCAGAAACACACATGGAGAGACTGAAGCCATGAGGGACATAAAGACCGAATGACACTACACACACAACACAGACACAAAGACGGCCGGAAACGCCAAGTCAGACTCTGCCACATTTCTGCTGCCCCCGCCCCTGCCCCTTCTCCTAGGGGGCCCAGACCAGCACTGCCCAGCTTCCGGGGGCTACAGAGGAGCCCTGTGGGGATCCTACCGCGTGGCCCTCTCCCTCAGCAGTCGTGACACCCTGCCCCCATCACAAAAATCAGAAGCAGAAGCGGCCACTTCCCCTTCCTGGGCCCCCTCCCCCAGGCATCCGGGGTGAGAGATCAGAAGAGGGAGAGGGAGTCAAGGGCTGATGTCCCGAACCCCTCCAGGCATACGGGTCCCCATAATGGAGGATCCTTGTGTCGTTCCCATTCAGGAACTTCTCTCCTGGCTCTCGGGACAAGTGTGTCCCCTCAATATAGGAAGCAGGGGACGGTCGGGGGAGGCCCCTCCTGAATCTCCGATCCCCTACCCGGCTCTGCTGCGTCCATGCCTGGGCCCGGGGATCGCTCTGCGGGGACCGGGATGGGGATAGGGTCTCACGCCGGTGGGGCCGAGCCCCAATTTCCTGCCGCCGCTGCCGCCGCTCGGGTTCCGCGTTGCTCCGCCCGGCGGAGGCCACGCCCCCACATCAAACCACGCCCCAAGTGGCCACACCCCCAAAGCCCGGAAGCCTTTATAGCACCCTGGTCTACCTGAGCCGCTTGAAGCTGGGTCGGGGCCGGTGCCCCCTGAGCGACCACCCAGGGCTGCAGTGCCCCTGACCTGGGCATCCTAGGACTTCATCTAGACCATAGTTTCCCTCCCAGATCTTTGTGCCGCCCCAAATCCCACGGAACCCCAGCGCCTTCCTACCCGAATGGTTGTAGAGTCCACCCGTCCCGGGGAGCCTGTCCCAGGAGCTCCCACAATCCACGACCGCAGTGATCCCCTTGCCCAAGGATTTCTCGGAGTCCTGAAACCACCTCGGCCTCACTGGATCCATGGTGCCCTCTAGTGGAGGCCTGATATTCTGCCCGATTCCAACTGAAATTCTAATACTCTGGAGCTGGAGAACCCCTGGCCTGGGGAACCCCCTGTGATCCTCAAAGCTGGATCAGGCTCGAGGCCCCAATTACAGCAAAGCAGGAAGCGGCCCTTTTAGGCAGGGGGTGGAGGTTTGTCCAGAAGCGCCAGCTCTGGGGTTGCCACAAGCCGCTTGTAAGCTGTAATGTTCCCATACCCAGCACTCAGTGGACTTTTGGGGCTGGAAATACAGACTTTAAAGTA
This sequence comes from Cebus imitator, assembly GCF_001604975.1. Taxonomy (NCBI): domain Eukaryota; kingdom Metazoa; phylum Chordata; class Mammalia; order Primates; family Cebidae; genus Cebus; species Cebus imitator. The sequence continues at coordinate 3,627,187 of NW_016107595.1, forward strand.
TGTTTATAACTTTACTTCCTAAAGGCTTTGGCTGCTAAGGAGGCAAGAATTCTCTGACTGGCTCTGTGTTGCCTACTCTGCAATTCTTGAGTTGTGATGAGTGAGTCCATTGAAAGGAAGGACACTGCTGAGCTAAGAGTCAAGCCAGGCTTCCGGGTCACATTGTAGCTGATGCTCAGCTAGAGCTCCCTGACCGTGACACGAGATGGTACAGCAGCGCAGGACCCCAAAGGTGTGACAGTCAATACTTGTAATGATGCGGATCATACTCCTCACGTCTCAGACACCACCAGAGAAGAAGGCATGCTGTTCTCTTATGTATTACGGGAAAGAAAAAAATACCACTCATTCTAAAGCTTCTCAGCGCCTGAGCTGTAAAAATGTGAAACCAACCATGAAAATATGGAGATACTATTTTTTCTTTTTTTTTGAGATGGAGTCTCGCTCTGTCGCCCAGGCTGGACTGCAGTGGTACGATCTCCACTCACGGCCACCTCCACCTTCCATGTTCAAGTGATTCTCATGCCTCCGCCTCCTGAGTAGCTGAAATTACAGGCACCCGCCCCCCACACCTGGCTAATCTTTGTACTTTTAGTAGAGATGGGGTTTCACCATGTTGGCCAGGCTAGTCTTGAACTCCTGATCTCAGGAGATCTGCCCACCTCGGCCTCCCACAGTGCTGGAATTACAGGCATGAGCCCCTGCACCCGGCCAGGGAGTGCTTGTTAAATTAGAAAATATGCACTGAATTTTCTGAGCAGGGACAAGTCCAAGTTCAACTGCTGAAAGTGCTAGAGGGTTTCACCAACATCGCACACCCTTTTGGGAGGGGGGTGGTGCCTTCTTCAGTGACCCTCTGTCCCCAGTCTCACAGAAAACACTGTGTGGCGCAGATGAGGTAGAGGCAGGGCTTTTTAAAATCTCAGATGCTGCTTTATTTACCAAAGGTGCTGGCTCGGGGCTGGCTCTGCCAAGCCAGCGGATGGCTGTGGGGGTCCCAGCTCAGTCTTCCAAGAGCGAGGCTGTACAGCCTTGCCGTGGGGGGTTGGGGACAGGGCTCCCTCCCGGGTCCCTGGTGGGGTTCCCGCCCAGCAGCAGCCAGGGTGGGCAGTGGGTACCAGCACTGCCATCTCAGGAAGGCACTTTCAGCTTCGGGGTCCCCAAGAAGAACTGCAGGACGCGGTCGGCCAGGAGCGCCAGGCAGAAGTCCAGGAGCAGGACCTGGGCGATGACCAGCTTGAACTGTGAGGGCAGGGAGGGATGGTGAGCTGGAGACCTGCAGCCTCGCCTAGGGTCACCGCCACAGGAAGGACCCATCAAGCTGAGCCCCAGGGTCACATCCACAGGGCCACTGACCTCCACAGGGATGTCCACGAGGCCAAACTGGCTGTTGAAGTCAGGCGAGGAGCCGAGGAGCAGGCCGACGATGGCCAGGAGTGACACTGCCAGACTCCACACCAGGGGCTTGTTCTCAGGCAGGCTCTCCATGAAGGGAGGGCCCTGTGGGGATGAGGGACAGATGGCTTCATGGGTGGGGCTGGGTGGGCAGACAGGGAGTGTTCAGGCGGGGCCCAGGCATCACCTTGTAGTTGATGGCGAAGGTGGCCATCTGCATGGCCATGGCCATGATGTAAACAGTGCTGTTGACCAGGCTTGGCTCAAACTCCTTGTACAAGTCCACGAACTGCTCCTGCCTGCAGGGACACATGGGGGTCAGGTCCCCGTCTTCTGCTCTGGCTCACACACTCTGTGACTTCCTGTTGCCCTGGTGCAGAGCCAGGGCCCTGCCTGTCCTGTGCCCCTCCCTGGTCACCCTGGACAACCCCCAGGCTCTCCTGCTGATGTCTGTGGAGTCACCCTCCTGCTACTCTCAGCTGCAGAGACATCCCTCCTCCGGGCAACACTTACTTCTCGGGGCTCCGGGCCTGGGCCTCACGGTACAGGTAGACGAGGCTCAGGAAGTGCACAAAGAACTGGAGCATGACGGTGAGGATAGTGTACAGGTTAAAGATGTTGGGAAGGGGTCGTTCTCGGGAAAGGGTCTTGAGAGGCTGCAGCAGCAAGGCAGGTTGAGGGGAGGTCAGGACCTGGCTCACTTGGGGCCACACTGACCACTCAGCAGGCAGTAACATCCCCTGCCTCCTGGGAGGCCTTGTGCAGAGCCGCCACCAAATCCTGGAGGATTCCTGGGTCGGCAGCAGTCCCCCAGCCCTGTCTGCCTATGACCCTGAGCCCAGGGCTGCTTCCCTAGCTGTGGATCCACCATCCAGCCTCCCAGTGGCAGCCACAGGGGCCTGAGAACCATGAAGCAGATCCTGCCCTCCCTGGAGCCCATGGGACAGGCACAATGCTGCCCAGCCAACCTCCCACTCCCTCCAGCTACCGGGGCCTCCCTGCCTCAGCCCATGCCTGGCTGAGGTCTTTCTGTATAGTTCCTGGCCACTGGCCCTCTGGTTCTTTACACCTCGGCCTGAGTGTCAGGTCACATAGACGTCCCCAGCTGTCCACCAGCCTGTCCTGTGTAGCCGGTGATCCACTTAGTTGCTTTTTACCCTCTTGATAATTGTTCCTTGTGGGGCTCTGCACGGCCCACCCTGGGATCCCTGCCCATGGACAGGTGTAGGACCCCAAGCTGTGCCACCTGGAAGGGTCTGGGAGCCTCAGTCCTCACCTGCCCTGCCGGCATTTCCTGGGCCATCCCAGCTACAGCCCCTACCTCTGGGGCCCTGGGTCCTGTCTGTAACCTGGGATGACAGTTCCTGTGCCTGTGACAGCCTGGCCCTGGCTAGCCCATGCATCCCTGACCTCCCAGCACCACTGGGGCCCACCTTGGAACGGGAGATGAAGAGGAAGCAGCCGGCCAGCAGCAGCCCCTGTAGGGTGGCCTGGAAGTCACTGAACTTGACCCCCTCCAGGTAGAGGACGCTCTGGCTGTAGGCCAGGATGAGGGCGTTGAGTGCCAGGATCTTGAACATCTGCAGCGTGGTCACCAGCGTGCAGCGGCCCTGCTTGATCACGTGGCAGACTGCAGGGTTGCGGGGAGGCAGCTTTGGGTGTGGGTGTGCTTACCAGCACCAGCGGGGGAATGGAGGAAGGGGAGCAGGGCTTGGGGGACTCACTGCACTGGATGGACGAGAGCTTGGAGGTGAAGGGTGCTGCGATGCTGGCGTCCCCCAGCTTCACAATGGGCGTGTTCTCATCCTCGAGGTCTCGAAGCACCTGGCTCAGGCGGTCCTGCAGGGTGGGCAGCAGGGTGTCAGCCCTGGCCAGGAAGGGGTGCAGAGCCTCCCCTCTTGGGACTTACCCTCTGGGAGGCCAGCTGCTCCTCGGAGGGAGGGAGCCCCGACCGCTGCTTGGCTGTCCTGGAGGTGGCTCTGATGCCACTGTTGTTCAGGGTTGGGCTGTCCCGGGGCCGCCGTCGCCGCTCCACGACCCGCTCAGGGGCATTGGCCAGGAGTGCCACACCTGCCAGGCAGGAGGGTGTCAGGCCCGGAGGAGCGGGCTCCATGGAGGGGCAGATTCGCTGGCCTCAGAGCCCCTGCTCCTGAAGCTCCACAGCTGGCTCCTGTCAGGACAGTTCCCAAACTTCCCCATTTCACTTGACCCCCTAAGGAGACCTCAGAGAGCACCCATGTTGCTTTCTACAAATTACTTTAAGAAAACAAACCACCGCTAACAAACTCCCACAACAAATGCGATGAAAAAACACATACTAGGCCGGGCACGGTGGCTCAAGCCTGTAATCCCAGCACTTTGGGAGGCAGAGATGGTCGGATCACCTGAGGTCAGGAGATCAAGACCAGCCTGGCTGATATGGTGAAACCCCGTTTCTACTAATAATACAAAAATTAGCTGGGGGTGGTGGCACGTGCCTTTAATTCCAGCTACTCAGGAGGCTGAGGCAAGAGAATCGCTTGAACCTGGGGGGCAGAGGATGCGATGAGCTGAGATCACACCACTGCACTCTAGCCTGGGCAACAGAGTAAGACACGGTCTCAAAAACTGAATTGATTTCAAAAGAAATCGCCAAGGAGCGTGATTCTAGGAGGCAAACAATACTCAAAAATTGTTTTATAGATAAAAACAGATAAATATTGGAAAACAAAAAAAACAATGTGAGGTTGATCTTTAAAGTTCATTTTAACACCTCTGTTCTTGTAAAAAAAACACAAAACAAAACAAAACAAAAACACAGCCAGGTGAGGTGGCTCAAGCCTGTAATCCCAGCACTTTGGGAGGCCGAGGCGGGTGGATCACAAGGTCAAGAGATCGAGACCATCCTGGTCAACATGGTGAAACCCCGTCTCTACTAAAGCTACAAAAAATCAGCTGGGCCATGGTGGCGCGTGCCTGTAATCCCAGCTACTCAGGAGGCTGAGGCAGGAGAATTGCCTGAACCCAGGAGGCGGAAGTTGC
>NW_016107595.1:3631907-3633334 GCF_001604975.1 Cebus imitator
AAAAAAAAAAAAAGACAGGGTCTTGCTCTGTCATTAAGGTTAGAGTGGATCACACCACTGTCTTGAACTCCTAGACTCAAGTGATTCTCCTGCCTCAGCCTCCCAAAGTGCTGGGATTCCAGGCAGGAGCCACAGTGCTCAGTCATATGCTTTCGACAGAGATCTGAGGCTATGAACCGCCTGCACAGCTCCAGCTCTAGGTTTTCTGAGTCACTCTCCCAGCTTGTTGACTCTCTCTCCAGGCCTTTGGCCTCCACCCTGCTCTGTTCCTGGGATACGAGCATTCCTTCTTGCCCTGAAAGCCCCTAACCTTGCAGCCTCCTCCCATCCCCTGCACTGCTTTCTCACAGAAATTAGTGCCCCCATGGCTGTCCCCAAGCACCAAAAGCTGTCTTTCTAGCTCAGTGATGTGTCCCCAACACCTGGTCCACCAAGGAAGGAACCGCCCTAGCCCACAGCACTCACCCACATCAGCGTGCTTCAGGGCGCCCACGTCATTGGTGCCATCCCCACACATGAGGGTCACGTAGCCCAGCTCCTTCAGGCTGGTGATGACGAACTCCTGTGTGGGCAAAGACAGGCTCAGCAGGGCCTGTGTGCCTACCTCTGTGCCCTCAACCCCCATGGCTGTACACGTACCTTCTGCTTGGGGGCCACACGGGCAAACACCTGCACATGGGGGATGAGGTGGAGCAGCTGCTGGGGGTCGGTGGCCTGCAGGTGGGCTAGGCCATCACCTGTGAGGCACAGAGCGTGCTCCAGGGCCAGCGCCTTCGGGGAGCCCCAGGTCAGGGGCAGCACGATGCTACCATCAATGGAGCGCCACTCACACGGCTGGCCTGTGGGTAGTACCCAGGGTTAGGGCTGGGGGCTTGGCTGCCCAGGCTCAGTAGCACGCTCCCTCCACTGGGACCCTAGCACCAGCCAGTCTCTCCTCTCTGGAACCGCCAGCTCCCTACTGGCCTCGGTGACCCTCAGCCCTGCTCTGGGCACTCCACAGAGAATGTTCCACACATGCACATGGTAGAACCCAGGGCCTGAGCTACTTGCCTGAGATCACGGAATAGAGCCAGATTAGAACCCAGACAGCCTGACCCCAGGTAAGTCATGCCCCCACCTCATGCAAAGACCCCTAACCTGAAACACACAAAAGGGGGCTGCGGCGTTTTCCTTGGGAAGCACCCAACCAGGGCCTCACCTTGTTTGTCCCTGTGCCTGCGGCCCATCCGAAATACTGTTTTCTTGGGGCTAGGTACCCCCCTACTGGCCCATCCAAAATACTGTTTTCTTGGGGCTAGGTACTCCCCTATCCCCCAACTCTGACAGGGCCCCCCCGAGTTCTCAACTTCCTGTTGCTCCACTTCCCCTTTCTTTTTTTTTTTTTTTTTGAGACGGAAGAGATGGTCTGTGTCCACTCAAGACTGACG
>NW_016107595.1:3633540-3655456 GCF_001604975.1 Cebus imitator
GAGGCGGGGTTTCACCATGTTGACCAGGATGGTCTCGATCTCTTGACCTCGTGATCCACCCGCCTTGGCCTCCCAAAGTGCTGGGATTACAGGCTTGAGCCACCGCGCCCAGCCTCCACTTCCCCTTTCTTGCTGGCTGGCCCTGGCTTGGATGCTGGGCACTGAGGATGGCTGAGGGTGACCCACCAGCCCTCCCCACACTGGCCTGCTCACCCTGGACTGTCTCAAGCTGAAGGGCAGCTCACCTCCACCTGGCTTGTGCTGTAGCTGCAGTTAGACCAGCTTCACTTGTCAATCAACAGCCCTGCTCCTCCCCTCCAGACCACCTGCCCGCAATCCCCACACTCTTGGAAGAGCACAGTAGCTGGGGCTGGGACCAGGGAGACCTGGGACCAACAACACAGAGGGAGGACAGGGACCTAGTCCTCTGAGAAGTGGCCCAGAGATTCTGGAAGCTGCCCTGGCCAGGACCTGTGAATGTTTGCTGCTGGCAGCCCTGTGGCAACGCCGCTCCCCGTGGCTCTCCTTAGGGCACTCTGTCGCCATCACACAGGCCCTGAACTGTGTGCGCCCACGGGGGCTTCGCCTCCAGCCCTGGGGCAGGCGTCTGGTAGACCCTACTCCTCTATCCAGGAGGGGCTAGGTCTGTATGTCTGCCTGTCCATCAATCTGAATCCAGGGCACTGTTCGAAGAGGTCACCAGGGAGAGGTTGGAGTCATGAGCCCTGGAGTCAGGTTGAGTTCCAATCCTTAGCCATGGTGACATCCAGTGGCCTGGGCAAGTAGGTTCACTCCTGAGCCCCTGTCCCTTCTCTACAAAGCAGGGACCCTGAAAGCTGACCCAGCCAGCTTCCTCCTGTGGTGTGGGGAAGGCAAGCTGCTCCGTGTCGTGCAGGACAGGGTAGAGGGACCAATGCAGTCACACACACAGAGCTCTCAGCCCGGGGTCTGGCCAGGCTGAGCACTGGGCAAACAGTGCCATCAATTGCAGCTGAGAACGCCAGCGGTCCCTGTGCTTGGGAAGGGAACTCTTAGTTACACAGGCACCTTGCCGGGCCAAGGAGGGTGGGAGGATGAGGATGGGGAGCAAGTGTGGTCGGAGCAGCATCTGCCCATGAGTGCACCGGAAACCCGAGATGGCAGTCACACTGTTGCCTTGTTACGGTAAATAAATAAACACCTGCACACCACAGATCCCAGGACCTGGGACCCAGTGACTGCCCGCACGCTGTCTGAGGTGACTCCAGGGCTGTGATTAGTGGTACCACCGTGGTGCCAGGCATTTGAAGACACTGTGCTGCTGTAGCCTGGCACACAGGTAGGCTGTGGTGATGGAGCTGCTGTTGGACTCAGGGTCCCCCTTCCCCACTGCAGGCAGGGCTAGGGCCTCACCTCTCTCGGAGGGAGGCTGCAGGATCAGCGTGTGGGCCTTTTCAATGAAGTGCAGCTCCTGGGCCACGTGGCAGGCAGTGAGTGGGTTGTCTCCCGTGATCATGACCACCTTGGGGAGGGAAGGGCGGAGGCTCAGCAGGGTAGCGTGGGGCCAAGCTCTAGGCCACAGACAAGGCTGCCAAGTCTCCTCCTAAAGCAGGCCGCAGTGGAAGATCCCTGGCCTCTAATAAGACACCCTGAATAGGCTTCCAAGGGCCACAGTCCACCCCCACTCAGGTCGTTTTACACAAATGACACGTGTATGTGTGTCCTTCTGAGGACATCCTTAGCTTGGATTTGCCATATAAATTAACAACCAGCCCTGGGGGTGGACTCCCTTGGCTTGGTGGCTGCCTATGGGGGTAATATTTCAGTGATGAGGAGGATGGGACCATGATCTCTGGGCCTGGTGGGGACTGATCACATCACCTGTCTCCCCCAGAGTCATCATCCTCTGAGATGACTCACATACCCTAAAAACATACCCTATGTCCCAAAATAGAAAACGTGAACCACCAGAGACAACACAGAAACCACCAGGCCAGGCAGGCGCTGCCGCACGCCCCTCAACTCCCCAGCCTCAGCTTCCTTCTCTCCAGGATGGCGGTGGACTGGGGAGGTGGAGAGAAGCAGCCCCGCCTTTCCATGATGCGAGGGGCGAGGGGGGTGGTCTGTGAGGGTGAGAGAAGCCAGCACGGGCAGGTCCCCGAGCGTCCTTGGGCCAGGGGCAAGGTTAGCACCTGAGCTATGATCTTGCTCAGCCAAAATGTATGGCCTGTGACACCTGGGTGCCCACCCCCAACACAAAGCTGGAACTGTCCTCTCCTGTCACCTCCTTGCCTCTATCCCATGCAGAGCGTGGAGCCAAGCCCCGTCCCATACCCGGTGGGACGCGTTCTGGATCTCCCGGATGACGGCCTTGGAGTCAGCCTTGAGCGGACAGGAGACCACGATGAAGCCAACGAACTTGAGGCTGCACTCCAGGACCTCCCGCTTGACCTCCCGGGCCTGTGGACAGACAGGGGCACCCTCACTATCTGTCCCTCTCTCTGTTTCCTGAGCTCTGACCATGCGCTGGGAGCCAGGGGACAATGGAAGGCCCTGTTCCCATAGTGGGGACATGCGAGGGTCGGGAGGGGAGAAATGCCAGGAGGGTACCAAGCACACTCAAGGGGTGGGATTTGGCAGTGACTGGGGGCTCTGGGTCCCCCAAATGTGGCTCGATGTCCTAGTTGTGGACATGGACACACCTCAGAGCCCCTTGTGGTTCAGCTGCCTAGTCAATGAAGTAGGGACTCTCCCAATAATGTTGGAGTTTAGCCTCACTGGGGCTCCACCGCATACCAGAGACTGGCCACATACTCCTGGCCTTAGGGAGCTCACACAGCACCAGGGGAGACGCAGTTCAAGAAAGTTACAGAAATCAGAGTGCTGAGTGCCATGAGAGAGGAGGTGAGGATGAAATCTAGAAGCGGGTGGAAAGGCCTCAGAGATGGCCATTCTGAAGGCGATGAGAACCTGTGCCACTGGGGAGGGGCTCCAGATGCAGGAACGGGGCACAGAGAATAGGCTGTGAGCTGTGGCCTGGGCTCTGCACACAGCGCTGCAACCTGATGCTAAATTCCAGAAGGATCTGCAGCTGTAGGGTGCCAGCAAACTGAACAAGAGCCCAGGAAGAAGCCAGCAAAGTGGCAGATGTGCTGGCAGTGGAGGTGGAGGGTGGGATTTGTGGATGATGGATGGGTGAGAGGGCTGAGGATGCCACCAAGCCCTGCCTGAGACGCTGGCAGAAGAGTAGTGCTAGGGTCACACCAGGACTGCGGGGGTGAGGCTTGCATGTGCCGTGTAAGCCAGGACTGAGTGGGTCTCCACAGCAGGAGACTCAGGACTGAGGACCATCTGGGGTCTCCTAAGGCAGAAGCTGGAGGTGGGGCAAGGAGGACAAAATCGCGACCACTTGACCTGGCACTGTAGGGGACCGGAGGTCACCCAGGGAAGAGCTGGCAGGCCAGGCACATAGTGAGGGCGGGCGGGGGAGCCTGGGTCCATACCTGTTGGTGGGTGAGGTGTCCCAACTCCTTGTACCCCAGCGCAAGGACTCGGGCTCCTTCCCGGGAGATCTCGGTGTGGATGTGGTGGTAGTCGGGTGGGCACTGGGAGAACTGCAGGGAACGCAGGGGGACGTCATGGGCCGCCCAGCGCCCCTGCCCCTTGCCCCAGGCTGGGGCCAGCTCACCATGGAGTGCAGAGTTTCGGGGGCCCCCTTCACAGCCGCGATGTAGCAGAGGTCAGTGGAGCCCAGCTTCTCATACGAGGCAAGCACGGACATTCGCTTCAGGGCACTGGCAAAATGAAAGCGCTGGTGAATTTTCAGCCCCTGAGTTTTAATACTTCGGGGGAATACTTTCTCATCTGGAAACAAATAAGTACGAGTCCTGAGGGGCTTCGCTCCAAAGAGGAAGCCAAGCCCCCACCTCTCCCCCCGGCCTCCCCCACCTCCCTCCTGCCTCCCCCAGGGCCTGATCAGGGGCTCTAGGATAGAACAGGGGTTGGTCTAGAGCTGGAAGACCTGGACTCAGAAGATCCTGGCACTGTAGCTTCAGCCAGGGCAAGGTGGATTCCAACCCCAGGGGACCCCAAGGATGTGGCCTGTCTTGGGTCTAAGGTGAGCCTGTGACCACCCACCTCAGAGAGCATCAGTTGTAGGCTTGCCTGTCCCCAAGTTCCTCTGAGGGGTGCAGCCCGCCTGCCTAGGAGTTGAGAGCCAGTGGCTCCCCCTTGCTGTGCCTGAGGCCCCAGCCCCTCACCTTTGGTCAGCGTCCAGTCCACGGCCGTCAGCATGGCCTTCTCTAGGGGGTCACCCACGAGGGTGCCATCGTCCAGCTGCATGAGCGAATGGCATGAGGCCAGGGCCCGGTGTGTTTCTACAGGGATGCTGGACACAGGGGTCACCTCCTTCCCATCTCTGCAAGGACGGGGAACAGCTGGTTACAGGGTGCAGGCAGACGGGGCGAAGCTGCGCTTCCACTAGTGGAAGGATCCTCATCGGAATTCAATCTGCGCCAGTCACTGGGGGCCTTGGGTGCCATCTGGGTCCCTGTGAGACCCGCAGCTGCTTCACAGATGCCCCCAGAAGCCAGGCATGGTGTGTGGGGTCATGCGGCTGCAAGGCTGGTGCGGGATGCTCCAGGCCTGAGCTGGGCCGCCGTGCCTCTGCCTTGGCTCACACCCAGGACTTTAAGGGGAACTCCTGAGGCAGGGCCCTCACTGCCCGTGAGTGAGGGCTCGGGCTTGATGGGCTACCTGTCCCTCGACCTCCCAGAAACCCCAGCTGGGTGACCCTTAGCCCAGGGCCCCTGACGCTCACCTCAGCCCAGCCACGCCACGCACCACCAGGCTGTCACTGGTCAAAGTCCCCGTCTTGTCAAAGCAGCACACCTCAACCTTGCCAGCAAAGGGGATCCGGAAGGGCTCTGTGCAGTACATGTCTAGGGGCGGGAGTGGGGTCAGGGGTCCTGCCTGGCCCCAGCCTGCTTGGCGCCCCACCCCATTCAACACACTCACAGAGCTTGGCCAGGGCGATGAGGGAAGTGTTGACGGCCAGGGACAGCTCGATGGGGAGCTCAGGGGGCACCACTGAGGTAAGGATCAGGGTGCACTCCAAAAACAGCTTGTAGCGGTTCCGGCTGGGGTCTTTGGTGCCTGCGAAGAAGGGTCTGCCAGCCTGGGGCCTCTTGGGGCGGTTGCAGGGGACTTTGGGGGCCATGGCGCTTACCTTCAATCCACACATAGGCGGCTGCAGCAATGGCAAACACCAGGAGGAAGAGGATGAAGATGAAGGTCTCCAGGTTGTTTGCAGTCACCCTCTTGACCCCGAAGAGGATGGTGCGCAACAGCTTGCCCTGGAAGGATGGAGGGACAGCCTTTCTGCTGTCTGGGCTCCCTCCAGCAGCTCAGGCCTGAGAGCATCAGCCTGGTCTTAGGGTGGCTTGTGTACCGTGGCCCGTATCCAGGGCTGTGCTGCCAGAGTTAGCTCGTGGGGCAGATGTTCTGGAGTCTGAAAGGGCTAATACATTGGCTGTCTGATTGCCCCGGGGCCTGCCCTCCCCAGACGTGGCCCTTCAATACCTGGGATGTATTGAATCCGGTTCGTAGGACATAGGCCACGCACCCGTTGTCAACCGCTGGGGAGAGAAGCAGAGCCACCGTCATGTCTGTCTCCTCATCCTGACTCCCTCATAATCAAGCAGACGGGGGAGGGTGTGGGAGCCTGGACACCCCCAGACGCCCATGAGGCACCTACGCTTCAGGCCCGTGGTGGCTTTCTGCGGGGGGATGTGCTGTACCACCTTGGTACCCCCAAAGATGACGTGGAGCCGGGAGTCAGTCTGGAGATCCAGTACCCGGTCTGGGCTGAGGTCTTCGATGGGCTCCTGGGGAGGAAGATCGTGAACCTGGACGGCCAGGCCCACCTTGCCTCCGTCTCCGTCCGAGTTCCTGGACACCTGGACCTTGATGCTGGAATGAGCCAGCCTGACTGTGTGGGCTCCCCACCTGACCAGCACATCCCAGCCAGCTCCCAGGTCCCCACCCTCACCCCGTCCTGTCTTCTCCCCACTGCACTCACAGTGCCCGCTCCCTGGGGCCTGCACCTGGCCTCGTCCAGGACTCACCCCTCTAGGCTGCTCCCAGCCCACCTTGGTGTGACATTGCAGGGCACCAATGTTGCCCTTGGCTCTCTGACCTCCTTCCTCGCCCCCAGCACCCAGCTCCCCCGTCCACAGCACTCAATGGTGCCTACCCTGCCTCCTCTGCCTGTGCCTGGGGAGGATCCCGGCCACCCCCTGGTCCTCCACCTCCTGGCCTGTTTCCTCCCGAGCAGCTTAGGACCCCCAGCCTCTGCCAAGCACCTTCATCTGTGGCACGGATTCCCCCGTGAGCATGGCCTCATCCACGATGCAGCGGCCTCGCAGCAGAAGCACGTCACACGGCACCAGGTTCTCCTGCGGGGAGCGGCCTGCAGGGCAGAGGCAGGAGGGTTGGCCAGAGGCCCTGAGGCTGGGGCTCCCCCTAGGACTGAGCGGAGCCCAGTCTCACCGATGGAGACGATGTCCCCCGGTACGATCTCATCGCTGGCAACGGGCCTCCACTTACGGCTTCGGTAGACCTGGGCAGGGCACAGGGATGTCAGCACAGACGCCAGTTCTGCCGCGCTCCCCACCCAGGTCTCCCCGGTGGCCGCACCTGGATCATATGAGGTTTGTTGCCCATCTTCCGGATCTCCGACATGTTCCGCATCTGCTGCTGCACCAGCGAGGCCTCGAACGCCACCAGCATGGACAGCGTGAAGACGCTGTAATACCAGTACTCATCCAGGCACCAGAGCCCCACACAGAACACCTGCGGGACGCCAGCCTGTCTGTCTTTGCCCCACCTCCCCTGTTCCCGCCCACAGACTCTGACCCATGAGGACAGGGAGCAGCTTTCAGGTTTAGAAGTGGTGGGCAGACTTACTCCAGCTAGGAAAGCCCGGGGGGAGGAAATGGGGAGACAAGCCAGAGCTGCTGCCTTACCTGAAACACAAAGAAGGGGGCTGTGGCTCTCTCCTTGAAAAGCTCCGAGAAGTCAGGCACCACCATCTCAGCCCTGAAAAAGACAAGGTCCCTCCTGTTCTCAGGGCAAGGCCTCCGGGGTGTGGAGCCTCCACCCTGACCCCTTCCACCTGAGCATGACAGGCCTCCCTCAAGAAACCAAGAGCCACATGTGGGTGTCAGGAGCCGTGGCGAGCGGGAGGATCCATTTGACTGTGGCTCTCCCTCATCCTGGCCACGCCTGGGGTAGACACGCTGCCCGCCCACAGCCCTCAGCTCTGTAGAAGCCAGATGCAGCTCCTGAGTCTGCAATATGCTCTTCCCAGCAGCCTGGGGCTGGTGTGAGACGAGAGCCCCGTCATCTCGTCGGGTGACACAGCAAGTAGGGAAGGAAGCTCCGATTGAAGGATGGGGGCCCTGAAGCTGCACAGACAGCAGAGGACACCGAGCTCCAGCCCTACCAGAGCTGAGATTTTCTAAAAGATTCCTGAATTAAAGCCCCACAACAGTCGAGTATAGTGGCTCACAGCTGTAATCCCAGCAGTTTGGGAGGCTGAGGCAGGAGGAGCACTTGAGCCCAGGAGTTGGAGACCAGCCTGGGCAACAAAGCAAGATCTTCTCTTTGCAAAAAATTTGGGTGTGGTGATGCGTGAGCCTGTGGTCCCAGCTACTTGGGAGGCTGAGGTGGGACAAATGCTTGAGCCCAGGAGTTCAAGGCTGCAGTTGGCCATGATCACACCACTGCACTCTAGCCTGGTTGACAGAGTGAGACCCTGTCTCCAAAAAAACAAACAAAAAAAGCTCTAGAATGCAAACAGCTGGGCCTCTGGGTGCGTTCTGCAGCACTGCGTGCCGTGGCCCAATCTGATCAGGGTGCCAGTCACGTCAACTAGGGCCATTATCACTCTGTCTTATGTATGGGATGTGAGAAGAGAAAACCAGAAAGCAGCCCTGCTGCTAGAAAACAGTAAGCCTGGCTGGGCGCGGTGGCTCATGCCTGTAATCTCAGCACTTTGGAAGGCTGAGGTGGGCAGATCATTTGAGGTCATGAGTTTGAGACCAGCCTGGCCAGTGCAGTGAAACCCCATCTCTACTAAAAATACAAAAACTAGCCTGGTGTGGCGGCATGTGCCTGTAGTCCCAGCTACTTGGGAGGCTGAGGCAGGAGAATCACTTGAACTCAGGAGGTGGAGGCTGCAGTGAGCCAAGACTGCACCATTACACTCCAGCCTAGGTGACAGAGCGAGACTCTGTCTCAAAACAAAAACACAAGAAAAAACAACAACAATAAGCCCTTCCCTTGAATCTTGCTGGGCACCACTGCGTGAGTTAAAAACAGCATGAAAGGGAACACAGCTGCCACGGGCCATTAATGTGACTGGAGTAGAAGTTGCTAAATGTTTCTTATAAATCCTTGTATTAGATTGACAATTGTGGTCGACATATTTGTAATCTCTGAATAGTAACTAAGTCAGGAAAGAGCTCCCTGGGTGTTCTGTGGGTTTCTGGGTTGAGCACCATTGTCACAAGGCCGTGACGGGGTTTGGAGCCCATTTCTCCTACTCCCAGCTATGTGTCACATTCACAGTTTTGGTGAAGGTGAAAGGACAGGGTATGCGCTGTACATTGGCCATTCTACCCAGTACAAAAAAACGCAGACACAGTCACTGTGTTCATTGCCATTCTTTTTTTTTTTTTTTTTTTTTTTTTGAGACGGAGTTTCGCTCTTGTTACCCATGCTGGAGTGCAATGGCGCAATCTCGGCTCACCGCAACCTCCGCCTCCTGGGTTCAGGCAATTCTCCTGCCTCAGCCTCCTGAGTAGCTGGGATTACAGGCACGCACCACCATGCCCAGCTAATTTTTTGTAGTTTTTGTAGAGACGGGGTTTCACCATGTTGACCAGGATGGTCTCGATCTCTTGACCTCGTGATCCACCCGCCTCGGCCTCCCAAAGTGCTGGGATTACAGGCGTGAGCCACCGCGTCCGGCCCCGCCATTCTTAAAGTGCTGGGACGCGCAGAATTGAAACAGCGAGAACTGCAGTGTTTAGCTTAGCTGCAGTGACTCGTGCCTGGAAGCCCAGCACTTTGGGAGGCCGATGTAGGAGGACAGCTTGAGGCCAGGGGTTTGAGATCAGCCTGGGCAACATGGCGAGACCCCATCTCTGCACAAATAAACAAACATTTTAAAAGAATTTAAAACAAAGGGCCGGGCGCGGTGGCTCACGCCTGTAATCCCAGCACTTTGGGAGGCCGAGGCGGGTGGATCACGAGGTCAAGAGATCGAGACCATCCTGGTCAACATGATGAAACCCCATCTCTACTAAAAATACAAAAAAACATTAGCTGGGCATGGTGGTGCGTGCCTGTAGTCCCAGCTACTCAGGAGGCTGAGGCAGGAGAATTGCTTGAACCCAGGAGTCGGAGGTTGCGGTGAGCCAAGATCACGCCATTGCACTCCAGCCTGGGCAACAAGAGCAAAACTCCATCTCAAAAAAAAAAAAAGAATTTAAAACAAAGCTGCTGCTGTGGATGGGCCAAGGGCCAGGCTCCTGTGAAGGGCTTTACACTTAGGGAGGGTCTCACACCCCAGGGCTGGGCCTTCAAGCTGCAGACTCTTTGGGGTTCCTGTCAGCAGGCAAGTTCAGGGGAGACTGGACTAGAGCACATTGCTCCAACGGCATCACAGTGATCTGGCACATTTGGCTAATGGGGAAGATCTGGCTGGCGCGGTGGCTCACGCCTACAATCCCAGCACTTTGGGAGGCCAAGGTTGGCAGATCACCTGAAATCAGGAGTTCAAGGCCAGCCTGACCAACATGGAGAAACCCCGTCTCTACTAAAAATATAACAATTAGCTGGGCGTGGTGGTGGGTGCCTGTACTCTTAGCAACTCGGGAGGCTAAGGCAGGAGAATCACTTGAACCCAGGAGGTGAAGGTTGCAGTGAGCAGAGATCATGCCACTGCCCTCCAGCCTGGACAACAGAGCAAGACTCAGTCTCAAAAATAGAAAATAAAATAAAATAAATAAAAGGGCAGATTCCTCCGTCCTGCTTCCTAGGCACCCTCAATCAGGAGGGAAGCAGGACAGGCAATTCAGGCAAATCAAGGACTCACTTGTTGCTTCCAAATTTCTTCTCAGCTGCTCGGATCTCTGAGTCTTCCTGGAAGCCTCTGTTGCTCTGATAGTAAGAGAAGGCATTTCCCACAGGAAAGGCCACGGGGAGAAACTGCTTCTTCTCCAGGGCATCGTAGGAATACTTGATCTTCTGGAATTCGAAGGACAGCACCTCAAGCCCATCTTCGCCCTGTGGCAGAAGGTGTGTTTGTGGCAGAGGCCCCGACCTTGGGGTGTCAAGGCCTGGGAATCCCATTCAAGCCCCTCCTTTAGGAGCCCAGCAGGCAGTCCCTACCTTGTCGCGGTGCAAGGCCACGAGCTCCGTGGAGCCATTGTTGGGGGTCGGCACCACCTTCACGAAGGTCGCTTTGCTGGGGTCATACTCCTGACAGAGACAAAGCATTGTGGCTGAGCTCTTCTCAACCCACAGTTCCAAGACCTCCCTGGGGAGGTTTTGGGTGCAGCAGCTCTTTGGGTATGTTCTGAAACATGCTACTGGACTCTGGTGCTGCCTCGGTTACTCGCTCATCTGTCTTCAGGACAAGGGAGACCACTTTGCAGTGCCTCTGGTGCCGTGTCTTAAAGCTGGGAGCACAAGACTGGGCACAGTGACTCACGCCTATAATCCCAGCACTTTGGGGGGCCAAGGCGGAAGGATCACTTGAGGTCACGAGTTCGAGACCAGCCTGGCCAATGTGGTGAAACCCTGTCTCTACTAAAAATACTAAAATTAGCTGGGTGTGGTGGCACACACCTGTAATCCCAGCTACTCAGGAGGCTGAGGCAGGAGAATCCATTGAACCCGAGAGGCAGGGGTTTCAGTAAACCGAGATCACACCACTGCGCTCCAGCCTGGGTGACAGAGTGAGACCCCATCTCAATTAAAACAACAAACAAAACAAAAAAGCTGGGAAGCTACTCAGACAGCATCCAATGCCCAGGGCTCTGCTCTGCTGACGGTGACATGAACTCAAACAGGAAGAACGCTGCCAGGCACCCACTGAGTACGCCCTCAATTCACATGAGCCAAGCCCCCGTCACAGGCCGCCCCGTCTCCTGCTCAGTGCCCCCCTCCTCCACCAACCCTGCTCACTCCACTCCATGAGTGCACACACACATGAGGCTCAACCATGCCTCAGCAAAGGGCCTTGGCATGTGCTGTTTTCTCTGCCTGGAATACACATTCATACAACCAGCTCCCTTGCTGCCTCAGGCCTTTGCTGAAACATCACCTTCTCAGGAGCCTCTCCCTGGCTGCCCCACTAAAGTTCCCTGGCAATGTCCCATCCTGTCCTGATGTTAGATGTCATCTCTCTTTAGCATTAACTGCTGACTCTGAGTTCTCCTGCCCAGTAATATCACAAGGGCAGAGGAATTTGGTGTTTTGTTCACTGCTGTTTCCCCAGGACCTGAGACACAGAAATGCTGAATGGTGCTCGTTTAATGCGCCCTGGACCCTGTGAGCCACAGCCTTCCCTCTGTGGCTCTGCTAGACAGAGCTGCACAGAAAAGGGGGAGCACGACAGTGACCCGCACAAACAAAGCACCACCCCACGGGTAGCTCATGGGCCTCCAAAGCAGGCAGCAAATAACAACAATCAAGTAACTACAAATTCGGGTGATGTCATAGAAGAAAGGTACAAGAGGCTATACAACATGCTGGCCCCAGGGCAGGCACTTTGCAGATATCATCTCTGCTTCTCACAATGGCATCCAAGGTAGGTGTTACGGTTCTCACTTTACAGAAAAGGGAAACTGGAACCCAGAGAGCAGAAGCTGCCCTTTCTGAGATCTGAATCAAACCCAGATCTCCCTCTCTTGTCTGACAGCTGTTTGGCTCCGCCCACTTCTCCATCCCTGGAGAGGAAGTTAACAGCTAAGCTGTTCAGCTCAGGTCAAAAGACCGCTGAAGTCTGAATGGTGCCATGGTCCCCTCAACGACTCCTTTATTTTGTCCCCCATTGGGATCTTTCATTGTACTAACTCAAAGCTACCAAGTTGAGCTCCTCCCCTGGGATAAGACTCTTTGAAGGAAAGAACAGGTTCAGTCTCTCAGGAGAGGAAAATGAGGATTCAACCCTCATTCAGAGCCAGAGAGGGTGGGGGGCTTGCTTTTCTGTACCCCTTGATGCTGTTCTGTTTTCGTCTTCTTGAGGCAAACACACTCCTGGGATCAGGGGGGAACATTCCTGATATACCTCAGTGTCCATGGTTCCAAACCTGCTGGTGTCACCTGAGGCAGGCCCAGAGAGAGGTGGCACAGTCACTGCTTCCAGCCCAGCGCAGCTCGCAGTCACCAACTTCTCTGGCGACACTTGCTCACTCAGAACTCTAAACTGTGGGTCAGGAGTGTGACCCTGCTTGCTGTTGTATCCTGAGCAGAACTATCACCACCATCATCTTGCAGACAGACATCATGTTAAGTGCCCCGCTTATAAACACCTCCTGCCTCTCTTAAACATTGTAATTAACTGCATTTCATGCTTCTTTCAGTCACAGTATGGAAGACCACTGAGCACCACACAGCAAGACTTGGTTCAGTCTAAGAACCATGTAAAGTTTCACAGATGGGGGAATCTACCCCAGTGGTCTCGTCTTACACTTTGAAAACCAAGGTAGGAGGCAGATGAGAAGGAAGGTAGGGCGGTTTCCAGACGAACGAGAGTAGTCTCTAAGATGGTAACTTGCATGAACAAGTCCTACCTGACCTGGGCGACGTATGCTGGCCCCTGCGCTAGGCTTTTCATAGGTTTTACATTACTGAATCTAAATGAACTTACTAAGGAGGACTTCAGAGAAAGGAAATAACCCGCACCAGGGTTGCACAGCAAATCAGCAGCGGGGTCGTAATCAAGCCTGCGCCAAAGTGTAGAGGACGCCCCTGTGAACTCAGGCCCAGCAGATGGGTGGCCCAGGATGGGATGGGGACCGACAGGAAAGCCGCAGCTGGGACCCACGGCGAGACCTGAACGTGCTGGGGGTCGGGCTCGCGCGTGCACACTTACCGGGGTGCAGGTGAGCGCGCAATGCGCGTGCACGGACCAATGCCCCGAGAGGACAGTGAGCGCGTGCGCGAGGCAGATGGTGGCAAGCACAAGCAGCGCGGCCTCGGGGATCTGCACCCAACTGCTGCCCCAGCCCCAGCAGCCAGTGGCTGCGGCGCCCAGCCAGGCCGGGTAGAGCAACCCGGCAAATGGCAGCACGGTGAGGCGCCGCAGCAGCGCCAACCGCCGGTATGGCCATACGGCAGCGACCAGCTCGTCACCGCTCGCTATGAGCGCCGGCCCGGCGGCAAGGAGCGCGCGCGGCTGCGGCCCGGGATTGGGCTGCCCGCCAGGCCGGGCCCCACAAGGCCGGGCCCTGCAGGGCACCGCGTTGCCAACCGCCGCCGCTGCCGCCATCTTTCCCAGCGCCGCGCTCACTTCCGGGCAGAGGCACGCCTCACTTCCGAAGCTTTACTTCCGGTAAGCCCAGGGCGCCGCCATGGCAACCTGGACTAGGAAGAGGCAGGACAGCAGAGCAGGCTGGGCCTGGCAGGGACAACCGCGGGTGCCGCCATGACAGGCCGTGGCCGGAAAAAGAGGCAGGGCGCCGCCATGACAAAGAGGGACTGAAAGACCTAACAGTGCCTGCCTCTACTGCCACGCCAGACTGAGACCGGAAAAGACGAAGCCGGCAGAGCGGGCTGGGCGC
Organism: Cebus imitator; assembly: GCF_001604975.1. NCBI lineage: Eukaryota > Metazoa > Chordata > Mammalia > Primates > Cebidae > Cebus > Cebus imitator. The sequence goes on from NW_016107595.1 coordinate 3,647,376, forward strand.
CACCCTGACAACCTGAATCGATAGAAGCGAGCCCTCCTCCTTGAATACACCGGCCTCACCTGTCACGAGAGGCGGAGCCTGGACTCTGCAGAGGCGGGGTCAGGGGAGAGCCGGCGTTCAGGAGGCGGGGCCTGCTGCGGGGGCGGGGCTTGTGAGGGGCGGGGACTGGGACCGGCCAGGCCACACCGGACAAGAGACTTTTTTTTTTTTTTTTTTCTGAGACAGTGAGACAGAGTCTTGCTCTGTCACTAGGCGCTAGGCTGGAATGCAATGGCGCGATCTTGGCTCACCGCAACCTCTTCCTCCCGGGTTCAAGCAATTCTCCTGCCTCAGCCCTCCGTGTAGCTGGGACTATAGGCGCGCGCCACCACGCCCAGCTAATTTTTGTATTTTTTAGTAGAGACGGAGTTTCACCATGTTGGCCAGGGTGGTCTCAACTTCTTAACCTCGTGATCCGCCCGCCTCGGCCTCCCAAAGTGCTGGGATTACAGGTGTGAGCCACCGCGCCCAGCCAAGAGCCTTAATGTAATAGATAAGAATTACAAAAACTGGCCGGGCGCGGTGGCTCAAGCCTGTAATCCCAGCACTGTGGGAGGCCGAGGCGGGTGGATCACGAGGTCAAGAGATCGAGACCATCCTGGCCAACATGGTGAAACCCCGTCTCTACTAAAAATACAAAACATTAGCTGGGCGTGGTGGTGCGTGCCTGTAATCCCAGCTACTCAGGAGGCTGAGGCAGGAGAATTGCCTGAACCCAGGAGGCGGAGGTTGCGGTGAGCCGAGATCGCGCCATTGCACTCCAGCCAGGGTAACAAGAGCGAAACTCCGTAAAAAAAAAAAAAAAAAAAAAAAAAAAAAAAAAAAAAAAAAAAAAAAAAAAAAAAGAATTACAAAAACTTACCACTTAAATATAAAAACTGAAAAATTGCTGTTTACTTGAAATTATATAGTTCTATATTATTAACTGTACTGCTGCATAAATGCTATTTGAACAAAACCACAATAGGATTAAGAGTACCAATTAGTAAGATTAAACAATTAATATGTGTGAGAAACAGTAACAATATTTTATAATGTTTCTATTTGTCCTCTGATAAAGTTAATTTATTTAAACTTAAAAAAGAATCTTGGCCGGGCGCTGTGGCTCACGCCTGTAATCCTCAGCCACTTTGGGAGGCCGAGGTGGGTGGATCACCTGAGGTCAGGAATTCAAGACCAGCCTGGCCATCATGGTGAAACCCCACCTTAAAAAAAAAAAAAAAAAAATCTTTATTGTGGCCGGGCGCGGTGGCTCATGCCTGTAATCCCAGCAGTTTAGGAGGCCGAGGCAAAACTCTACCTCAAAAAAAAACAATCTTTATTGGATATTTAAATTTTGTAGATTATATTGTTGCACATTTTAATTTTTTTTAGATGGAGTATCATTCTGTCACCCAGGCTGGAGTGCAATGGCGCAATCTCGGCTTACTGCAACCTCCGCCTTCCGGGTTCAACTGATGCTCCCACTTCAGCCTCCGGAGTAACTGGGATTACAGGCACCCTCCACCATGCCCGGCTAATTTTTTATATTTTTAGTAGAGGTGGGGTTACACCATGCTGGCCAGGCTGGTCTCCAACTCCTGACCTCGTGAGCCGCCTGCCTCCGCCTCCCAAAGTGCTAGGATTATAGATTTGACCCGCGGCGCCCTGCCCATATTCTTTTGTTTTGAAGGAGCCTCACTCTCCCCCAGGCTGGAGTGCAATGGCATGATCTGGGCTCTCTTGCAAGCTTTTCCTTACAAGTTCAAGCAATTGTCCTGCCTCAGTCTCCCAAGTAGCTGGGATTACAGGCATGAGCCACCATGCTGGCTAAGTTTTGTATTTTTAGGAGAGATGGGTTTTCACCATGTTGGCCAGTCTGGTCTGAACTCCTGGCCTCAAGAGATCTGCCTTCCTTGGCTTCCCAAAGTGCTGGGATTACAGGCGTGAGCTGCCGTGCCCAGCCACTGCATATATATTTTTTTATTTTTTATTTATTTATTTTTTTGAGATGAAGTCTCGCTCTGTCGCCCAGGCTGAAGTGCAATGGCCTGATCTCGGCTCACTGCAACTTCTGCCTCCTGGGTTCAAGCAATTCTTCTGCCTCAGCTTCCTGAGTAGCTAGGATTACAGGCATGCACCACCACACCTGGCTAATTTTTGTATTTTCAGTAGAGACGGAGTTTCACCAGGTTGGCCAGGTTGGTCTCGAACTCCTAACCTCATGATCTGCCTGCCTGGGCCTCCCAATGTGCTGGGATTACAGGTGTGAGCCACCAGGCCCAGCTGTATATTCTTAAGATACATGAATATAAGACTTTGTAAAAGGAGAAAGGAAATGTAATAGGACTTAATAATCAGATCATAATATTTAATAAGATAATCTTCAGTAAAAATAGGAATGACATGTTTCCTTCTGTCCCATTATATAGTGCGGTATACTTACTTTTTCAGTTTTTTCTCCAATATTCTTTCCCATCCGAGGTCCAAGAATCTGCTCATGGCGTCTGGGACTGGACCCCTTTCTGGTAACAATACCTTTATAGAATGTTTACTCCAGTTTTTCCCTGCATTTAATAATTTTGTTCACTTTCGCATGCTTTTATTTTCTTGACTGAAAACGAGTAGCCTGAGAAATAAGGAGTAGGAAGACTTGGCCATGGGACCAACAGCCTCATCCCAAATTCCTGCTCTGTGGAGGACATCAGGCCCTCCTGTCTGTTCCAGTGTGACTTGGGAGTCTCCCCAGCTCCAACGCAAGGGAATGGCTTTATTGAACACGGAGTCTGGAATTTCTTTTCTTTTTTTTTTTAAAGATGGGGTTTTGCCATGTTGCCCAAGCTGCTCTCGAACTCCTGAGCTCAGGCAATCCACCCACCTCGGCCTCCCAAAGGGCGTGAGCCACTGCGCCCGGCCCGGAGTCTGGAATTTCATGCACACTCGTGTGACCGGTGTTCCGGAAAAAGAGCAGGGAGGACCGACGGAGTACAGGAAGCCGACAGTGCCGACTCTGGAAAGCCGAGAGCAAGTTCTGCTTCCACGCAAGTCCAGGTCTAATGTCCCAGAGAAAGCCCCGTTGGGAGAGGCTGCGGGTAGCACCTGTCACTCAAACCCCACACAGCCAGGATTTGGATCACTTCTCCTGTCGCTCAAGCCCCAGGGAGGGAGGGGCCCTGGGGCATCATCCAATCAGAGGCGGCGTGGTGCAAACTATCCAATCAGGTGCGCCGAGGGGGGGGCAATTCCAAATCCCTAAGCGGTCTCTTTCCGTCGGGGCCCAGCTTGGGTACGGGTTTTAGTTGGTCCGGGAGGTCCCAGATTCTCGGATACTGCAGCTTCTGTCGCGTGGAACCGACTCTGGCTGCTGGAGCCCCAGGGAGGACCCAGGACATCCGGAAACCAGAAATGGTGAGCGTGCAGAGCCTGGGCGTCCGGAGACCTGAGGACGGGCTGGTCGGAACCGGCTGTGATGGGACTCGAATCCTCCTGTCGCGGCTCGGCCCTTGGTCCCCTCGTCCTCAGGATGGGGCTGGACCGGCAGCCGGGACCCCGAGCGTCCTGTCACGTCCCTGCCCGCGACTGCAGCCCCGGCTCCGGCGCCCTCTCAGGGCAACTGCGCGTCCGCAGCCCCGCGTCTCCCCAGTTTGTGCCGGGGGCACGGGAGAGTCATGGCGGCATCCCGCCTCTGGTATGGGTTTCTGGCGGGAGGAGCCTTGGCCCAGTTCCTCCTTTTTCCATTAGGCGGCCGCCGTTTCCCTCTCAGTCTTCCTAAGGTGTGGGAAGACCCGGCTGGGTCTCAAACCCGCGACCCCATCCCCCAGCCTTGCTTCTCCTAGGGCTGCAGTTGTTGTAGTGGAGCGAGCATAGAAAGTTAACAAGACAAAAAGTATGCCAATTTACAGGGTGTTTAATGCCGGCGGCCACGGAGGACTCGCGTCTCTCTAACCCCTGGCCCCGAAAGGAAGACCTTTTATACCCGTAAAAATCACCTTGGGAGTGAAGGTGAGGGGCGGGGGTGTGGGTGAGGGGCTTCAGACATTCTGAGGGCTAGTGGATTCTGTATATCACCTTCTGGGCGGAGATGAGGGTGAGGGGACATTCCGGACATTCGAGGGCCAGGGGACTTAATTGACATTCTGATTGTTACTTAAGTGGTTCACAAAAGTCGAGATTAGCATTTGTTTACACATTGTCTGGGTGGGGTGGCGATTACAATCCTTAATTTCTTATTCACATTTGGGTTATAGAGAGCAGTTTCAACAGAAAGCTGAGGTATGGTTGAGGTATGCAGGTTTATGGGGCTTTTTACCAGGTCACACAGTAAATCCCTAAATTTCCAGTTCTCTCCCCGCATTCGCCAACCCCAGCCTCCCCTCTTTATTTCACATGATTATTATTATTATTATTGAGGCAGAGTATCCCTCTGTCCCCCAGGCTGGAGTGCAGTGGCGTGATCTCTCACTGCAACCTCAGCCTCCCGGGTTCTAGTGATTGTCCTGTCTCAGCCCCCCAAGTAGCTGGGATTACAGGCGTGCGTCACCACGCCTGGCTAATTTTTGTATTTTTAGTAGAGCCGGGGTTTTACCATGCTGGCCAGGCTGGCCTCGATCTCCTGACCTCAGGTGATCCTCCCGCCTCAGCTTCTCAAAGTGCTGGGATTACAGGTGGGAGCCACCGCGCCTGGTCATTTTACATTAACTGTTAAAACAGACACAGTGTTTTAATTGTTACCTTTTCCACTGAGCCATTTCGTGAAAGATTTGTTTTCTGTTTGTGAACATTTCACATGTGAAGCTTCCTAGGATGTTGGGTTGTCAGCCCACCCTCCTATTTTTCTGTTCCTGGGTTTGAAAACTGCCCAGGGATTTCTCCCAGCTGCCCTTGGAAGAATGGGTGAAAAGTCTTTCCTGGCCTGGTTAATCTTTCCTGGTCATTTGATGAGCTTCCCAGGGAAGGGTTCTTGTCTGAAAGAAAGAAGTCGTTTTCCATGTTCCTTAGGAAATTCCACAGGGAATCCCTGCAGGCGATGGGGTGGGGAAAAAACAATGGAAAGAAACTTTTGAAGCAGCTTCATTTTCACTCAGGCTAGAGTGCAGTGACCACTGATGACTCACTGCAGTCTCAAGCCTTGGGCCCAAGTGATCCTCCCGCCTCAGCCTCCCAAGAAGCAGGGACCACAGGCACATGCTACAACACCCTGTTCATATATATATATATATATACGTATTTGAGATGGAATCGTGCTCTGTCGCCCAGGCTAGAGTGCTGCAATCTCGGCTCACTGCAGCCTTTGCCTCCTGGGTTCAAGCGATTCTCCTGTCTTAGCCTCCTGGATAGCTTTGACTACAGGTGTGTGCCACCACACCCGGCTAATTTTTTGTATTTTTAGTAGAGATGGGGTTTCACTGTGTTGCCCAGGCTGGTCTCGAACTTGTGACCTTGTGATCCACCCACCTTGGCCTCCCAAAGTGCTGGGATTCCAGGGGTGAGCCACTGCGCCCAGCTGAGGTCAATTCTCTTTTAGCAAAGAGCAGCCTGAGAGATCAGTCTGCAAACACAGGTAAGGAAGGCAAGCTCTAACACAGAAAGAAGCCTTGTAACATGCAGAATGACAGTGGGCCTCAGAAAGCACAGTCTCCTCCGTTCTTGGAAATACTCAAAAGAGGCTTGTATAGGGAGAGAGCCTGCAGCAGCACCGATAAGAAGAGCTGCCCTAGCTGGGCGCGGTGGCTCATGCCTGTAATCCCAGCACTTTGCGAGGCTGAGGTGGGTACATCACCCGAGGTCAGGAGTTCGAGACCAACCCGTCCAACATGGCGAAAACCCCATCTCTACTAAAAATACAAAAATTAGCCGGGCATGGTGGTGGGTGCTTGTAATCCCAGCTACGTGGGAGGTTGAGGCAGAAGAATTGCTTGAACCCAGGAGGTAGAGGTTGCAGTGAGCCAAGATTGCGCCATTGCACTCCAGCCTGAGTGACAAGGGTGAAACTCGATCTCAAAAAAAAAAAAAATTCCCATTGTTTAATCATGAGTTCATTTATTTTTACTCTGCATGTTCATTTTTTAAAAATATTGTTTAAGGGGTACAAGGGTAAGTTTGTTACGTGGATATATTGTGCAGTCATGAAGTCTGGGCTTTTTTTTTTTTTTTTTTGAGTCGGAGTTTCGCTCTTGTTACCCAGGCTGGAGTGCAATGGCACGATCTCGGCTCACCACAACCTCCACTTCCTGGGTTCAGGCAATTCTTCTGCCTCAGCCTCCTGAGTAGCTGGGATTACAGGCACACGCCACCATGCCCAGCTGAATTTTTGTATTTTTAGTAGAGACGGGGTTTCACCATGTTGACCAGGATGGTCTGGATCTCTTGACTTCGTGATCCACCCGCCTCGGCCTCCCAAAGTGCTGGGATTACAGGCGTGAGCCACCGTGCCCGGCCCTAATTTTAGATATTTGACAAATCTGCATATCATTTCCATCTCCATATAAATTAGTACAAGGGAGCTGTCCTCATTTATGTCCCCACCAACAGTATATAAATGTTGCCTTTTCACCACATCCTTGCCAACTTCTCTTGTTTTCTGATTTTTAGAAATACTGGCCATTCTGACTAGTGTAAGATGGTATCTCCAAAGGTATGGGAAGTTGTGTCTGAAATTCACGACCACATCCCCCACAGCCTCACCCCTCCTACGGCTGAAGTAAATCCCTACATTTCCAGCTCCCTCCCTGCATTCCCCAACCCCAGATTCCTGCTCTACTACATCCACTTCACATTATCATTATTAATTTTATTACTATTATTATTTTTTTTTTTTAAAGACGGGGTTTCACCATATTGATCAGGCTGGTCTCGAACTCCTGACCTCAGGTGATCCACCCGCCTCAGCCTCCCAAAGTGCTGGGATTACAGGTGTGAGCCACCGTGCCCGGCTATTACTATCATGTTTGAGAGGGAGTCTTGCTCTGTCACCTTGACTGGAGTGCAGTGGCACAATATCGGCTCACTACAACCCCTACCTCCCAGGTTCAAGCAATTCTCTTGCCTCATCCTCCCGAGTAGGTAGGATTATAGGCACCCGCCACCATTCCTGGCTAATTTTTATATTTTTAGTAGAGATGGGGTTTCACTATGTTGGCCATACTGGTCTCAAACTCCTGACCTCAAATGATTCGTGTGCCTTGGCCTCCCAAAGTCCTGGGATTACAGGCATGAGCCAGTGCACCTGGCCAGACCCAGTGTTTTAATTGTCATCTTTTCCAAAGAGCCCTAGATGGAGTTTCTTAAAAGGTTCATTTTCCGTTGAACATTTCACGTGTAAAGCAGAGAATAACCCCCTGGCACTATGATGTTTTAAAAAAAAAAAAAAAATCACTGTGCCTGCCCTCCTTTTACCTTCCCTAGACGCAGACACCTTATTAGACTGTCTTTGGGTGGAGGCGTCTCTTGGAAACCACAGGATATTGGGTCGTCAGTCCACCCAACTATCTTTCTGGTCCTGGGTTTTAGGAATGTCCAGGGATTTCTTCTAGCTGCCCTAGGAAGAATGGGTGAAAAGTCTATCCTGGTTAATCTTTAGGGAGAGGTCTTTATCTTTTGTATAGAAATTCTTTCCTTAAGAAACTCCAGGAGTCCCCACTGGCCCTTGGGGGTGGGGTGGGGCCAGAAATGGTAGTGAGAAGCTTCTGCCTTTTAGTTTCAACATGTTGGCCAGGCTTGTCTTGAATTCCTGACCTCAGGTGATCTACTCACCTCCCAAAGTGCCAGGATTACAGGCGTGAGTCACCACTTCCGACTTTTTTGCTTTAAAGAGACGGTGTCCTACTATGTTGCCCAGGCTGGTCTGACACTCCTGGGCTCCAGTGATCCTCCTGCTTTGGCCTCCCAAAGTGCTGGAATTATGGGTGTGAGCCACTGTGACTGGCTAGCTTATTTTTTTTTTTTTTGAGACGGAGTTTCACTTTTGTTACCCAGGCTGGAGTGCAATGGCGCGATCTCGGCTCACCGCAACCTCCGCCTCCCGGGTTCAGGCAATTCTCCTGCCTCAGCCTCCTGAGTAGCTG
>NW_016107595.1:3656466-3657788 GCF_001604975.1 Cebus imitator
GCAATTCTCCTGCCTCAGCCTCCTGAGTAGCTGGGATTACAGGCACGCGCCACCATGCCCAGCTAATTTTTTGTATTTTTAGTAGAGACGGGATTTCACCGTGTTGACCAGGATGGTCTCGATCTCTTGACCTCGTGATCCACCCGCCTCGGCCTCCCAAAGTGCTGGGATTACAGGCTTGAGCCACCGCGCCCGGCGATGATGAGTCTTATTTACCACTTGATTAAATTTGGTCGAGAGTAAACCGCTTGCAAGCTTCCAGGTGTTCTCTCTTGGCATAAATACTTGGGATGAGCTCATTGCCCCAGTGGACACGTTGTACAACATATGTGATATATTGTCTACCAGGAAAGCTCATTTGAGACTCCGTGCCTGGAGTGCTTTTTGGGGGCTGGTCCCCTAGGCACTGCTTGTAGTAGGGAACAAAAGAATAGGCTTTCGGAAGGAAAACGATTCAGTCAGTACCATCCTGTTTGTCACTGCCATAAACCGTTTAGCCACAGCCAGCCACTCTGTCACTTAGGTTGATGGGATCCCTCTTGTAGTCTAAGTTCCCTGATAATAGCGAAGATGAAACTTGGTGAACAGGCCTTTCTAAGGATTCCCAGCCCCAGGACTGCTAAAATGAGTGCTGTCTGCACACCAGGTTGTGGGAGTTTGTGGTGACGGGCATTAGAGAGCTGCTCTGCAATGAGCATTCAGGGCAACGCAGCAGCACGGCTGCCTCCCTGGACCCACCATGGAGAGGGTGTTCCTTTCTGCGGCTGCCTCTCTGAGTAGGTCAGTTCTAACGCCTGAACGGCTGTGAGGGAGGAAGTGTGTGTGGATAGAGAGGAGACGGGTGATGACTCAGTCTTGGAGTGAGTGAGTGGAGAGCTGGCGTCATAAGACCACTTGTGTATTGAATAGAGATCCCCAGTGCTGAGTCTCATCCCTCCTCCTCCACACTTGTGGGATATTTCAGGACTCAGTGGCCTTTGAGGATGTGGCTGTGAACTTCACCCAAGAGGAGTGGGCTTTGCTGAGTCCTTCCCAGAAGCAGCTCTACAGAGATGTGATGCTGGAAACCTTCGGGAACTTGGCCTCTGTGGGTAAGAAGGACAACATTTCCTTCCCTAGTCAATTAGAAGATAAGTGCGCTTCGGTTACCAGCGCGGTTGCACAATTTGGAATGCGGAAAGAGAATACATTGCTGAATAAATGGAGCATCGTGGGCCAGGTACAGTGGCTCACCCCTGTAATCCTAGTGCTTTGGGAAGGATTGCTTGAGTCCAGGAGTTTGAGATCACCCTGGGCAACATGATGAGACCCTGTCTCTTTAA
>NW_016107595.1:3659124-3660984 GCF_001604975.1 Cebus imitator
AGACGGAGTTTCACCATGTTGGTCAGGCTGGTCTTGAACTCCCGTCCTCAGGTGATCCACCCACCTTGGCCTCCAAAGTGCTTGGATTACAGGCGTGAGCCACCACGCCCAGCCGAGACAAAGTCTTACTGTGTCCCCAGGCGCCAGGCTGGAGTGCAGTGGCAAGATCTTGGCTCACTGCAACCTCCGCCTCCCGGGTTCAAGCAATTCTCCTGCCTCAGCCTCTCAAGTAGCTGGGACTACAGGCATGCACCCCCACGACCAGCTAATTTTTGTATTTTTTTAGTAGAGATGGGGTTTCACCATGTTGGCCAGGATGGTCTCCATCTCTTGACCTTGTGATCCGCCCACCTCGGCCTCCCAAAGTGCTGGGATTACAGGCGTGAGCCACTGCGCCTGGCTCAAACTTATGTTTTTAACTGATTATTAGAAGATTTTCACTAAAAATCCGTCTTTCAATGTAATATAGGTGCTGGGTGTCTGGACAGGGTACTAAGAATCTGTGACATGGAATCACTGTTTGGAGAATAGCTATGAGGAGCTGGGTAGCAGAATCATCAATACACTTCCTTTCAAATAATTCTGACCCAGCAGAAAACCTCCACTTTCCTGATTTTGGTAGCAGCGTAAGGCTTAAGACAACATACCAATTAATAAAAGCATTAATAAACCAAACATTGATAATGCGCTTGTCATTTTTCATAGAAGTCTGGTGGAGAGACTCTGTGGACGTAAAGAAGGGAGTGACCACAGAGAAACCTTCAGCCAGATTCCAGATTGTCACCTGAACAAGAAAAGTCGTACTGGAGTGAAACCATGCAAATGCAGCATGTGTGAGAAAGTCTTCCGCCATCATTCATTCCTGGACAGGCACATGAGAGCTCACGCCGGACAAAAACGACATGAGTGTGGTGAGGAATGGGGAGAGAAGCCCGGTAAACAGAAGCAGCGTGGGAAAACCTCCATTTCTCCCAGGAGTGGTCCACGGCACACAGTAACACCAACTCCAAAGAGACCTTATGAATGCAGGGTGTGTGGGAAAGCCTTTCATTCTCCCAATTTATTTCAAATCCATCAACAAGCTCACACTGGAAAGAGGCGCTATAGATGTAGGGAAATCGTGAGAGCCTTCACCGTTTCCAGTTTCTTTCGAAAACATGGAAAAATGCACACTGGAGAAAAACGCTATGAATGTAAATACTGCGGAAAACCTTTCGATTATCCCAGTTCATTTCAAATTCATGTGAGAACTCACACGGGAGAAAAACCTTACAAATGTAAACAATGTGGTAAGGGCTTCATTTCTGTCACTTACCTTCATACACATGAAATCAGAACTCACGCGCTGGAGAAATCGCACCAGTGTCAGGAATGCGGGAAGAAACTCAGCTGTTCCAGTTCCCTTCGCAGACACGAAAAATCTCATAATGGAGGGAAACTCTACGGATGTCAAAAATGTGGCAAAGTCTTCAGATGTCCCTCGTCCCTTCAAGCACATGAACGAGCTCACACTGGAGAGAGACCTTATGAATGTAATAAATGTGGTAAAACCTTCAATTATCCCAGTTGTTTTCGAAGACATGAGAAAACTCATAGTGGAGAGAAGCCATATGAATGTAAAAGGTGTGGCAGAGCCTTTGGGTGGCGCAGCTCCCTACAGACACATGAAATGATCCACACTGGAGAAAAACCCTTTGACTGTAAACAGTGTGGTAAAGCCTTCACTTGTTCAAAATACCTTAAAATTCATGAAAGAACTCATTTGGCCGGGCATAGCCGGCCCTTTAGCAGGCTGGGGCAGGGGAATCACCTGAGCCCAGGAGTTTCAGACCAGTCTGGGCAACATGAGAAGGACCCATA
>NW_016107595.1:3661924-3667490 GCF_001604975.1 Cebus imitator
ATTTAAAAAAAAAAAAAATGAGAGAGAGAGAAATAACTCATTTATACAGGAGAGAAATCCTATGAATGTAAGGAATATGAGAATGCATTTAGTTTCCAAAGACATGAAAAGACTCACTGGAAAAAAATCCAAAGAATGTAGTCAAGTCCTCAGATACCCCAGTTCTACTGAAAGCCATAAAAGGACTCATACTGGAGAAAAATTGTAGAAAAGTACAGAATATGCCAAAGCACTTACTGCTCTCATCCCCATTCAGACACATGCGAGTGCACACTGGAGATGCTGAATCGAAGAATACACCCTGGATGGAAATGTCATTAGTTTGGAAAATGCAAGAAACTTTTCAGTTTTAACAATTATTAAAAATCACATGGGCTGTGCACAGTGGCTCTCGCCTGTAATTCCAGCACTTTGGGATCTTGGGGCAGGGTGGATTGTTTGAGACCAGCCTGGCAACACGGTGAAACCCCATCTATACAAAAATGACAAAAGTTAGCCAGGGATGATGCTGCTGGCCCGTAGTTCCAGCTGCTCAGGAAGCTGAGGTGGGAGGGGAGGATTGCTTGAGCCTAGGAGGCTGAGGTTGCAGTGGGTGGAGATTGTACCACTGCACTCCAGTCTGGGTGACAGCAAGATGCTGTCTAAAAAATTTTAATCATGTGAAAACTCCCACTCGGAAGAAATCCTGTAAATGCAAGTAATTTTGAAAGCCTGAAATTGTTGTATAATGCTCAACGACTTGTGAATGAGTTATCATGCAAAATTATAAACATACTGCATTTATTAGTGGCTCATTCTTCTTTTTTTGGTATTTTTAGTAGAGACAGAGTTTCACCATGTTGGTCAGGCTGGTCTCAAACTCCTGACCTCATGATCCGCCCTGCCCATCTGCCAAAGTGCTGCATTTACAGGCATGAGCCACCAGGCCCAGCCTTTTTTAAATTTGGGACAGAGTCTTGCTTTGTCTCCCAGGCTGGAGTGCAGTGGTGCCACCATGTCTCGCTAATTTTTTTGTATTTTTAGTAGAGATAGGGTTTTACTATCTTGGTCAGGCTGCTCTTGAACTCCTGACGTCATGATCCCCCTGCCTCGGCCTCCCAACTTTCTGGGATTACAATTTTTTAGTATTTTTGTAGAGATGGGGTTTTACATTATTGGCCAAGCTGGTCTTGAACTCCTGACCTCAAGTAATCCACCCTCCTTGGCCTGGCAAAGCGCTGGGATTATAGGCGTGAGACACCAGGCCCGGCCCCTGTGGCTCCTCCTTAAAGAGCATCTTTGGAGGCCGGGCGCAGTAGCTCACACCTGTAATCCCAGCACTTTGGGAGGCCGAGGTGGGTGGATCACGAGGTCAAGAGATCGAGACCATCCTGGCCAACATGGTGAACCCCCATCTCTACTAAAAATAGAAAAAAATTAGCTGGGCGTGGTGGCGTGTGCCTGTAGTCCCAGCTACTTGGGAGGCTGAGGCGGAAGAATCACTTGAACCCAGGAGGCGGAGGTTGCAGTGAGCCGAGATTGTGCCACTGCACTCCAGCCTGGTGACAGAGCAAGACTGTGTCCAAAAAAAAAGAGGATCTTTGGACTATGGGTTTCTGCTTTTGCAAGGAAACGTGAGAATTCCATAGATAAGCTTTCTTTTCTTTGAGACGGAGTCTCTTTTTGTCACCCAGGCTGGAGTGCAGTGGTGCGATCTCAGCTACTGCAACCTCTGTCTCCCCGATTCTCCTGCTTCAGCCTCCTGAGTAGCTGGGACTACAGGCGTGTGCCACCATGCCCAACTAATATTTGTATTTTTACTAGAGATGGGGTTTCACCATGTTGGCCAGGATGATCTCCCTCTAGTGCTGGGGCAGGCGTGAGCCACCTCGCCCAGCCTCCATAGATACCTTTTAAGCAGTGGTACTGAGGATTAATAGGAAATGTTTTTTCATAAGTCAGTTAATTTTTTTTCTAGCCATTTTAGTTTTCATTTTTTTTCTATCCATTTGAAAGAGTGTTGGATCTGTGGGTGAACTGAAATTTATTTCTAATATGTAAGTAGGTTTAATTTTTATTTTATTTTTTTATGATGGGGTTTCACCATGTTGGTCAAGCTGGTCTTGAACTCTCGACTTTAGGTAATCCGCCTGCCTTGGCCTCCAAAGTGCTTGGATTACAGGCGTGAGCCACCATGCCCGGCCAGTAGGTTTGATTTTTATGTAGTGTTTAATTGTTCTGTGATTAATAGGCCATTGCAAAGTGAGTCTTTTAATTGAGATTTCTTACTGGTGTTAATGTGGCAGGTTCTGCGTATTCCTTAACTGTCATATGTGTCCTGTTTTCCGTTATTATGGGGAAAACCACTCTGGCATGACACAATGTTTACTTCATTTTCTTTGCTAATAAAGATTTGGTATCAATTTATAAGTATGTAAAGTTTATCACAGAGTATTGTCTCGTGAATCATTTTCATTTTTTGCCCTTTTTGTCATTATTTCTGAGTATTATTTGGATGGTTCATTTTGACTTAAGGACAGACCTGTGCTATGATATCTTTATCTAATCTGATGGAGAAAGCATTTAGTCTCCTGATCAAGTATGATATTAGTGATAGGTTTTTAATACATGCCTTAATTCAGTTTGAAGAAGTTCCCTTCTGTTAATTATTTATTGAGTGTTTCATTGTGAAGTGGTGTTGAATTTTTTTCAAATGATTTTGAAATGAAGTTTCGCTTTTCTTGCCCAGGCTAGAGTACAATGGTGCATCTCGGCTCACTGCAACCTCCGCCTCCTGGGTTCAAGCAATTCTCTTGCCTCAGCCTCCTGAGTAGCTGGATTACAGGTATGTGTCACCATGCCTAGCTGATTTTTTTTTTTTTTTTTGAGATGGAGTCTCTCTCTGTTGCCCAGGCTGGAGTGCAGTGGCACGATCTCTGCTCACTGCAACCTCAGCCTCCCGAGTAGCTGGGATTACAGGCTCCTGCCACCATGCCCAGTTAATTTGTTGTACTTTTAGTAGAGATAGGGTTTCAGCATCTTGGCCAGGCTGGTCTTGAACTCCTGACCTCGTAATCCACCCAACTCAGCCTCCCAAAGTGCTGGGATTACAGGCGTGAGCCACTGTGCCTGGCTTAGTTTTTGCATTTTTAGTAGAGATGGGATTTCACCATGTTGGTCAGGCTGGTCTCAAACTTCTGACCTTGGGTGATCCACACGCCTCAGTCTCCCATCATGTTGGACCAGCCCTGACCAACATGATGAAATCCCGTCTCAACTAAAAATACAAAAAATTGGCTGGGTGTGGTGACTCATGCCTGTAATTCCAGCACTATGGAAGGCCTAGGTAGGTGGATCATCTGTGGTCAGGAGTTCAAGACCAGCCTGACCAACATGGTGAAACTCTGTCTTTACTAAAACTACAAAACTTAGCTGGGCGTGGTTGTGTGTGCCTGTAATCCCAGCTACTCAGGAGGCTGACACAGGAGAATTGCTTGAACCTGAGAGGCAGAGGTTGCAGTGAGCCGAGATTGTGCCTCTGCACTCCAGCCTGGGCAACAGAGCGAGACCCTGTCTCAACAACAACAAAAAAACCTCCCAAAATTAGCCAGGTGTAGTGGCACATGCCTGTAATCCCAGCTACTCGGGAGGCTGAGGCAGGAGAATTTCTTGAACCTGGGATGCAGAGATTACAGTGAGCCAAGATTGTGCCATGGCATTCCAGCCTGGACAACAAGAGTGAAACTCTATCTCGAAACAAAAAAAAGGAAAGAAAAATCTTTCACAGACCAGGCATGGTGGTTCACAGCTATATTCCCAGCACTTTAGAAGGCTGAGGTGGGTGGATCATGATGTCAGGAGTTCGAGACCAGCCTGGCCAACATGGTGAAACCCTGTCTCCACTAAAACTCCAAAAATTAGCCGGATATGGTGGCAGGCACCTGTAATTCCAGCTACTTGAGAGGCTGAGTCAGGAGAATCGCTTGAACCTGGGAGGCAGAGTGTGCAGTGAGCCGAGATCACGCCATTGCACTCCTGCCTGGGGGACAAGAGCAAGACTCCGTCTAAAACAAAATAATAAGTAAACGATTCACATTTTCCTGTGGGAACAAGAAGGAGTGTCCTATCTTTATACTACACAGTCTTCTCCCCACACCCCCTGTCTATTCTCTGTGCTCCCAAGTGCAATTCCTTTGTGGGCCTGCCTAGCCACAGTACACTCCTCTTGCCTGTGGGTGAGTGTACTAGTAAAACACAGTCAGTCTTAGCTGATCAGTGATGGTGACCGGAGTTAGCTAGCTTGCCTTAGGTAGACAGCAAGGGAAGGGTCCCCTGAGAGCCCCCAACCCACAGGTCAGTGCCTCATCCCCAAATAACAAAAAGCAGCCTGGGAAAAAAATCAAGCTGCAAGCACCAGTAAGGAATTCGCACAGGGGAATGGACCTGGAGACTTGCCCGTGGCAGCACAGATAGGAGAACTTCTAGCCCATTCTGATAAACTTGCACAAACATCTGGCTCACGCAGATAAGAGAACATGGCCTGACATAGAAACGGTTTTCAGCAGGCTACCAGGAAAGAGTTTCTTCTTTTGTGGGCATGAACACACTGGGCTCCGGTGGGCACTTTGCTTTCCTTTTTGACTGAGCCTGGCCTCTATGAATCGTCACTTCAGCCTCTGATTGCTCCTGGGCTAAGGTCCTTAGCCAAGCTTTCATTTCAGCTCCTGATAGGTCCTGGGCCAAGCTGAGCAGCCTCTGTGAATCAACACTTTAGCCCCTGATTGGTCCCAGGCCAAGGTCCCGGGCCAACCTGAGTCACAAGTTCTCCAAGACAGCCTGCAAACTAAGCGTATTTCTTCCCCTTCCCAATCCATAAAAACCCTGGACCCCAGCCTCATAGTGGGCAACCCATTCAGGCTCCCCTCTGGTGGCGGAGAGCTTTCTTCATTCACTTTATTAAACTTTTACTCCGACCTCACCTTGTATTGGTGTGAGACTCTGTCTTTAAAAAAAAAAAAAAAAAAGACTACAAAGCACGAAGTCAACTGACATCTAATTAATTTCTTCAGGGCAGATCACGAGGTTAGGAGTTCAAGACCAGCCTGACCAGTATGGTGAAATCCTGCCTTTACTAAAAATACATAAAGGCTGGGCTCAGTGGCTCACGCCTGTAATCCCAACACTTCGGGAGGCTGAGGTGGGCGGATCACAAGGTTAGGAGTTTGAGACCAGCCTGGTCAACATGGTGAAACCCTGTCTCTACTGAAAATACAAAAAGTAGCAGGGTGTGGTAAGCACCTGTGGTCCCAGCTGCTCGGAAGGGTGAAGCCAGATAATCGCTTGAACCTGGGAGGTGAAGGTTGCAGTGAGCCGAGATTGCGCCACTGCACTCCAGCCTGAGTGACAGAGCAGGACTTGATATCAAAAAAGAAAAAAAATTGCCGGGCGTGGTGGCTCACGCCTGTAATTCCAGCACTTTGGGAGGCCGAGGCGGGTGGATCACGAGGTCAAGAGATCGAGACCATCCTGGTCAACATGGTGAAACCCCGTCTCTACTAAAATTACAAAAAATTAGCTGGGCATGGTG
>NW_016107595.1:3669065-3670522 GCF_001604975.1 Cebus imitator
TTTTTTTTCCAAGATGGAGTCTTGCTCTGTTGCCCAGGCTGGAGTGCAATGGTGTGATCTTGGCTCACTGCACCTCTGCCTCCTGGGTACAAGCAATTCTCTTGCCTCAGGCTCCTTAGTAGCTGGGACTGCAGATTTGTGCCACCACACCTGGCTAATTTTTTTGTATTTTTAGTAGAGACAGGGTTTCACCATGGTGGCCAGGCTGGTCTTGAACTTCTGACCTTGTGCCTCAGCCTTCCAAGTAGCTGGGATTACAAGCGTCATCTCAACACTTTGGGCAGCCAAGACAGGTAGATCACTTGAGCCCAGGAGGTCGAGGCTACAGTGAGCTGTGGTTGCACCACTGCACTCCAGCCTGGGTGATGGAGTGAGACCCTGTCTCAAAAAAAAAGAAAAAGAAAAAAATGGTATATGCATACAATGTAATATTCATTAGCCTTATAAAAGGACATCCTCTCACATGCTACAACATGGATGAAACTTGAGGACATTATGCAGAAATAAACCAGTCCCAAAAAGACAAATAATGTGTGATCCTACACAGATGATTCATGGAAAATTGTCCAATTCATAGAATCACAAACTGGAACGTTAGTTGTAAGTGAGGAGCTGTTGTTCAATGGGTACAGAGTTTCAGTTTTGCAAGATGAAAACTTTCTGAAGATTGGTTGCACCCCAGGTTAGTACAGTTGACACTACTGATCTGTAGGCCTGAAAATGGTTAACAGCTGGGCATGGTGGCTCACACCTGCAATCCCAGCCCTTTGGGAGGCCGAGGCGTGTGGATCACTTGAGGTCAGGGGTTTGAGACCAGTCTGGCCAGCATGGTGAAAGCCTGTCTCTACTAAAAATGCAAAAATTAGCCAGGTGTCGTGACATATACCTATAATCCCAGCTACTCCAAGGCTGACAAAGGAAAATACAAAAATTAGCTGGGTGTGGTGGCACACACCTGTAATCGCAGCCACTCAGGAGGCTGAGGCACGAGAATCACTTGAACTTGGGGGTCAGAGGTTGCAGTGAGCAAAGATCGAGCCACTGCACTCCAGCCTGGGCAACAGAGTGATACTACGTCTCAAAAATAGTAACAGTCATGAAGTGTGTCCAATTGACTGATTTTGAATTTTGAGCAAGACTCTTTGTCAAATTTTTTTTTGTGGGATATGCTGGGTGTGGTGGCTCACACCTGTAATCCCAGCACTTTAGGAGGCTGAGATGGGTGGACTACTTGAGGTCAGGAGTTCGAGACCAGCCTGGCCAACATGGTGAAACCCTGTCTCTACTAAAAACACAAAAAATTACCGAGGTGTGGTGGTGACATGCGCCTATAATCCCAGCTACTCAAGAGGCTGAGACAAGAGAATTGCTTGAACCCAGGAGGCAGAGGTGGCAGTGAGCCAAGATCATACCGCTGCACTCCAGCCTGGGCAACAGAGCAAGACTCCGTCTCAAAA
>NW_016107595.1:3672662-3675821 GCF_001604975.1 Cebus imitator
ATGTTGCCCAGGCTGGTCTGAAACTCCTAGCTTCAAGCGATCCTCCCTCCTCAGCTTCCCAGACTACTGGGATTATAGGCATGAGCCAACGCACCTGGCCATGACTGCCTTTTCTCTGTGTGAACACACACGGAATAGTTTGGATTTCTAGTCACGTAAAGTGGCAGGTTTCAGGTTCTGTCTCTGTCCAACCATCTGTAGTGTGGATCATTTGGGTGATTATGGGGAAGACTTCAGGGGACCACCTCAGCCTCCAGAGGAAGCCACTCCATCTTGCTGGGTTAGAAGCAACAGGCAGAAAGGTCATTCAGTCTACATGTGGCGCTGTGACCTCAAGATGAGCCCTCTGATGTACTAGTAAGCAGCAGTGCTGAGGAAGGCCTGGGCACGGCTGGCTGGGGTTTGGCGTTGGGAGAGCAGTTGAGTTACATTCTCTGCTTTGGAGGGACTAATACCAAATGCTCCTTGCCCTCCCTCCCTCTCCCCTCCCCTCCCTCCCCCTCCTTTCTCCCCCTCCTCTCCTCTCTCTTCTCCTCCCCTTCCCTTTTCTTCTCTCTCTCTCTCTTTTAGAGATGGAGTCTTACTCTGTGGCCCAGGCTGCAGTGCAGTGGTGTGATCTCAGCTCACTGCAACCTCTGCCTCCTGGGTTCAAGTGATTCTCCTGCCTCAGCCTCCCAACTAGCTGGGACTACAGACACACATCCCCACACCTGGCTAATTTTTGTCTTTTTTTGTTTTTTTCAGAGGGAGGCAGGGGTGAGGGTGGGAGGCTAATTTTTGTATGCTTTGTAAAAACAGGGTATCGCTATGTTGCCCAGGCTGGTCTCGAACTTGTGAGTTCAAGCAATCCGCCCACCTCAGCCTCCCAAAGCACTGGGATTACAGGCGTGAGCCACTGCGCCCGGCCTCAGGTGGCCCTTTTTCTATTGGCACAGCTGTGGGCCTCCCCCATGTAAGCTTCCAGCTTGCTTAACTGTGTTTGCAGCTCCATTTCTTCAGGCTGCTTTTTGTTAGAAAAGAAATGACTTGGGAGCCTGCCTTTTGTTAAAAGCGAAGCTCTGCCGAGGACTCTCTTACCCTCACTGTCTGCCTAAATAATTTCTTTCCACTTCCTGTATCATAGGGGATGAGAGTGTATGGGGTAAGAAGAGAAGGCCCAGCTCAACAAAGAGCTGTGGGGGCCGAGGTGTGAGCCCCCAGAAATGGAAGTTTCTGTCCCAGTTAGCCAGCAGCAGTTCGTTAAAGCTTCCTGGATATCCCCGGTCCTGGTTAGAACGTCCTGTGTGTGTGACAATTGTTCCAGTAATGTCTCATTCACCCAACTGTTGAGGGAGGGATTAGCACCCTAGCGTTATAGGAGGGACAGCAGAACATGTGACACACAACGCTGGATAGGAGAGATTGACAGTTGTTTATTAGTTGCATACGTTCACAGCCCAGAGGAGGAGGTACCTGTCATATTCAGGGGTCCCAGTGATTCCAGTTAACCAATTTCCTCAGGGGAGACATGTCCCCTTCAGTCAATTGCAATCAAACATGAGTCTTGGCGGGGCGAGGTAGCTCAGGCCTGTAATCCCGGCCCTTTGGGAGGCCAAGATGGGTGGATCACCTCAGGTGAGGAGTTCGAGACCAGCCTGACCAATGTGATGAAACCCTGTTTCTACTAAAAAAAAAACAAAAATTAGGGGCTGGGCACGGTGGCTCACGCCTGTAATCCCAGCACTTTGGGAGGCCGAGGCGGGCGGATCACGAGGTCAAGAGATTGAGACCATTCTGGCCAACGCGGTGAAACCCCGTCTCTACCAAAAATACAAAAATTAGCTGGGCGTGGTGGTGCGTACCTGTAATCCCAGCTACTCGGGAGGCTGAGGCAGGAGAATTGCTTGAACCCAGGAGGCGGAGGTTGCAGTGAGCTAAGGTCGCACCACTGCACTCCAGCCTGGCGCCTGGTGATGGAGTGAGACTCTGTCTCAAAAAAAAAAAAAAAAAAAAAAAAAAAGGCCTTACACACCATCTGAAAGAGTTTCAATTTTGGGGCTGGGTGCGGTGGCTCACGCCTGTAAGCCCAGCACTTTGAGAGGAGGAGGTGGGCAGATCACCTGAGATCAGGAGTTTGAGGCCAGCCTGGCCAAGATAGTGGAACCCCATCTGTACTAAAAATATAAAAACAAATAGCCAGGAGTGGTGGCACATGCCTGTAGTCCCAGCTACTCGGGAGGCTGAGGCAGGAGATTCACGTGAACCCGGGAGGTGGAAGTTGCTGTGAGCCGAGATCACACCACTGCACTCCAGCAGGGGTGACAAAGCAAGACTCCATCTTGGAAAAAAAAAGAGTTTCAAGTTTTGGAGCATTTCACATTTTGGATCTTCAGATTAGGGATGTTCAACTTGTAATTATATATACAGCTAGTGCTCAACTTACGACCATGATTGGTTCTGACAGACCGGTCGTAACACGATTTGGTCGTAAGTTGAGTAGGCTATATGCACGCGGAGATGGTAGTGCTGCCGGAAGCTGGTCCGCACTGTCGTACGCCCAGCTGGGCAACGTTTGCGCTGCCAGACGCGGAGCAGTTGTGGCTAGCGATTGTGGTCGTAAAGTCGAATGGTCGTAAGTTGCATAGGTGGTAAGTCGATCAATACCTGTACATGTTAATTATAACAATGTGGTACACCATGTATACCATATACGTAATAAAGTACATAAACTAGGATTATACACTATATACTAAATATATTTATATCTATGTATACTGATGCACCCCAGCACACATACACACACAATAGCAGTCATTCCTTGGTAAAGGTGGGTGTTGGTTCCAGGACCCCCCCACAGTACACATCAAAATCCACACATACTCAAGTCTCGCCATCATCCCTGTGGAATCCACTTAAAAGAAAAGTCAGGGCCGGGCACGGTGGCTCACGCTTGTAATCCCAGCACTTTGGGAGGCCAACATGGGTGGATGGCTTGAGTTCATGAGTTCAAGACCAGCCTGAGCAACACGGTGAAACCCAGTCTCTACAAAAAAGTACTAAAGTCTGGGTGCGGTGGCTCACGCCTCTAATCCCAGCACTTTTGGAGGCTGAGGCGGGTGGATCATGAGGTCAGGAGTTTGAGACCAGCCTGGCCGACATAGTGAACCCTCATCTCTACTA
>NW_016107595.1:3676950-3682595 GCF_001604975.1 Cebus imitator
AAAAAAAAAAAAAAAAAAAGGGAAAAATAATTAATGTAGCGGGTCACGGTGGCTCACACCTGTACAAAATTGGCCAGTAATGGTGGTGCATGCCTGTAATCCCAGCTTGGTCAAGGACTGAATCTTTCGCCAGTATGTACATGTTATATACAGCACGTGACATATACAGGTATCTATGTATATTGGAGACTGTGTTAAGGGAATTCTGCACAACTGAAACCCTGATGTGTGAACAAGAGTTGGGGTCGTCACTCTTGAGGATTTGGGATCTTGTTGATACTAGGAGACCCAGGGACAGCTCTCACCTCTGAAAGAACCATTGAATTCAATCCCTGGAATCCACCCAGACCTTGAATGTACTTTCTTCTTACACAGCATCACTCCCTCAGGACTCACCAGGTGCAGCTGTGCTCACTCCTCTGCGTCCTCTGCCTATGTCCTCCCGAGCACCTGGAATTTCTACTTTGGTGACAAAAGGTCCCAGTCTCAAGTCTCCTCCTAGATGGTGAAGTGGCTCATGCCTCTAATCCCCGGACTTTGGTAGGCTGAGGCGGCCAGATTGCTTGAGGTCAGGAGTTTGAGACCAGCCTGGGCAACGTGGTAAAACCCCCCATCTCTATTTTAAAAATGCAAAAATTAGCCAGGTGTAGTGCTGCACACCTGTAGTCCCAGCTACTTGGGAGGCTGAGGCAGGAGGATCATTTGAGCCCAGGAGGTCAAGGCTGCAGTGAACCATGATCTCACCACTGCACTCCAGCCTGGGTGACAGAGCAAGACTCTGCCTCAAAAAAAAAAAAAAAAAAAAAAGTGCTTTTCTGTAAAAGTAGAAAATGGGAGTTCAAGGATGCGAAAGTAAGGGCTGGAAATGGATTGATGCTGCTGCTCCAGCCCCTCAAATGTTATAAATAGTAGATGCTTCCAGAAACATCCCTCAGGACTTCACCTTTTATCAGTTTGCTTTTCCACTGAGCACAGAGTGAGGGCAGCAAGGCGTGGATCTCATGGCTCAGAAGCATGCTGTCCTCTGAGCTCTTCCTGGTAGTCCTCACCTCCACTAAGGCACATCTGCCAGCAGAACTACCTCTAGATGGCCTCACGGGACCCCACCACGTGCAAGCCTGGCAAGGCTGCCACCTGACCCACATCTGCTGTTGGGGTCGGATGGAAGCCTACAAAACTCAGACTAAACATCTTGAAGTGAGAGAAATGTCACTTCTCGTACCCAAGGAAAGACAGGAAGTTGTTGTGAGATTGGATGGTGAGCTGGCTTCCCTCGTTCCTGCCATGTTCCTGGCAGGACATTCTGACTTGCTATCCAGGTAACAGTGGGCACTGCCTCCACCAAAGGAAGGGGCTGACACCTACCATGGCTGCACAGCTCAGCAAAGGAGGAACTCTTCGGTGGTGTCAGAACAGTTTCTTGGGAGTTCAGTTAACCCTGTGTTCTGGGAGTGACATGAAGCAAGTCGCCTCCATGGCCGGTGGCGCTTCTCTGACATGGTGACTTCCCGTACACCACAGGCTGGAGTTCCATGAAGCATAAGTGCTGGCCTTGGAGGCGAGGCTACAAAACCAGCCCTGCAGCAGCACACATGACACTGAAGAGAGCAGAGGGCCTCGTCACTGTCGGGGCCCAAGCCAGGTGGAATGTGCCAGAAAATCTGGGGTGGGCCAGCTAGGGAAAGTAAGAAGTCTGATTGTGTCCTGCAGTCTATGGCCATACCACCCTGAACATGCCTGATCTCGTCTATGTCCTGTAGCTGGGACATGGTAGGGCATGTCTCTGTGGTACCAGTGTTGGGTTTCGAGACTTCTGTGGAGGTTGGTACAGAGCTATGGTTACAGGACAGTGAATCTTGCATGGCCAAAGGGCATGTGTCCCATGACACAGGTTCTGCCTCAGCTTCTCCAGCCCTCTCATTTTAGAGCTTACCTGGGCTGTCACAGAGAGATGTTCTGGAGTGAACTTTTAAACACATTTACCAGCAAGAATCTACAGTGTGGGTTTGGATGGGAAACGGAGCTAGAGATGACCTCCAGACGGCCTTGGAATGACATGATGCTGACAGCTGTGAAATAGGGTATCCACAGGCAGATGCCACTGGAGAATTGTGGGATGCACCTTTGTTTTCAGAACCACAACATTCCCAAAGGTCTGAACCAAGGACACTGATGGAAACTTCAAGGCACATTGTGGGAGCCCTCTCAATTCTGTGCAGTCATCTGTGTGAGCTAAGGGCTGAGAGTGTTTTTTAACTTTCAGACTGGATTCCAAGAAAGGCCTGTTGGGGTCCCAATACTTTCTCCTCAGCCCTTCAGTTTGTCCTAAGGCGGTACAACGCCAGTCCAAGAGTCACCTTGTGTTGAAAATCTTTTTTTTGTTTGTTTGTTTTTTTTGAGACGGAGTTTCACTCATGTTACCCAGGCTGGAGTGCAATGGCGCGATCTCGGCTCACCGCAACCTCCGCCTCCTGGGTTCAGGCAATTCTCCTGCCTCAGCCCCCCAAGTAGCTGGGACTACAGGTGTGTACCACCACGCCCAGCTAATTTTTTGTATTTTTAGTAAAGACAGCGTTTCACCATGTTGACCAGGATGGTCTCGATCTCTTGACCTTGTGATCTGCCTGCCTTGGCCTCCCAAAGTGCTGGGATTACAGGTGTGAGCCACTGTGCCTGGCTGTGTTGAAAATCCTAATAGTGTAGTTCTCAACAGAGAATATATTATGAGAGAAAGCTTAAGGATCCCTACCTCACAACCAGGGACTTCAAACGGCAGCATGAACTACTCAACTAAGACTCAGCCAGATGGGATAGAAAAAATTACAACTGGATAGAAATAACTACAGAAGTAAAAAATGCTGTTGCTGAATTGGAAATTAGCTCTCATATGGTTTCTTCTGTAGACTCCATTGAAGAATGAATCACATCTAAATCAATATGTCCTTTGGAAAGCATAATGAGAATATGTTCCAATTTTAAACACAAATTTTATAATTTATAAGATCATAACCTTTTATTACTGGGCTGTGTATGTGATACTTTGTGTCTTATTAAATATAACCTGACAATCTTTATTAAATGAAAATACTTTTGTATCATCATCAACAACAACAAAAAAACCAGGAAGAAGAATTTCCCACATTCTTAATATTTATACGGTTTCTCTCCGGTATACATTCTCATGTGTGCTCAAAAGGCTGTGTGAAAGCTTTCCCAAATTTCTTACATTTACAGACTTTCCCCCCACTCTGAGTCCTTTCATATATTCACACTCTAGAGGACAGTTGAAGATTTTCCTGCTCTTTTTTTTTTCTTCATACAGTGGTTTGCTCTGTTGCCCAGGCTGGGGTGCAGTGGCATGATCTCAGCTCACTGCAACCTCTGCCTCCCAGGTTCAAACAATTCTCCTGCCTCAGCCTCCTGAGTAGCTGAGATTACAGGTATGCACTACCATGCCTGGATAATATTTTGGTAATTTTTAGTAGAGATGGGGTTTCACCATGTTGGCCAAACTTGTCTCAAACTGACCTCAAATGATCTGTCTGCCTCAGCCTCCCAAAGTGCTGGGATTACAGGCATGCGCCACCGTGCCTGGCCCATTTTTTTAAAAACAGATTTCACTACAGCAGGAGTCTTGTCTTTGAAATGAATTAGGTCAACTGAAGGCTTAATCACAATGTTTACATTCATGTAGTTTTTCACCAGTGGGGAATTCTTTCATGTGTTCAAAAGAAACTAGAAAAATCAAGGGCTTCAAAACAATATTTGTATTCACACGGCTTCTGTCCAGTATGAATTCTTTCATGTATTCAGAAGGAACTGGAACAACTGAAGGCTTTAGAACACTGCTTACATTCTTAGGCTTTCTCTCCAGTATGAGTCCGTTCATGCAGTCGAAAGTGACTGGAAGAAATGAAGGCTTTTCCACATTGTTTGCATTCATAAGGTTTCTCTCCAGTGTGAGATCTTTCATGAATTCGAACAGAACTTGAAAATCTGAAGGCTTTCCCACATTGTTTACATCGATAGGGTTTCTCTCCTGTGTGAGTTCTCTCATGCATTCGAAATTTACTGGAAGAAATGAATGCTTTTCCACACTGTTTACACTGATATGGTTTCTCTCCAGTGTGAGTCCTTTCATGCAATCGAACTTGACTGGAACGAAGGAAGGCTTTACCACATTGTTTACATTCAAAAGGTTTATTCCCGGTGTGAATTTTTTCATGTTCCCGAAGGGAACTTGAAAAACTGAAGGTTTTACCACATTGTTTACATTCATAGGGTTTCTCTCCGGTGTGTGTTCTTTCATGCAGTCGAAAGGAACTGGAACGAATGAAAACTTTTCCACACTGTTTACATTCATAGGGTTTCTCTCCAGTGTGAGATCTTTCATGAATTCGAAAATAACTTGAACACCTGAAGGCTTTCCCACACTGTTTACATTCATAGGGTTTCTCTGCATTGTGAGTCCTTTCATGTCTTTGAAGGGAACTTGAAAAACTGAAGGTTTTCCCACATTGTTTACATTCATAGGGTTTCTCTCCAGTGTGAGTTGTTTCATGTTCCCGAAGCGAACTTGAGAAACTGAAGGCTTTACGACACTGTTTACATTCATAAGGTTTCTCTCCGGTATGAGTTCTTTCATGCATTCGAAGAGAAATGGACCAACTAAATGATTTGCCGCATTGTTTACATTCATATGGTTTTTCTCCAATATGATTTCTTTCATGCACTCGACAGGAATGAGAAGAGTTGAAGGCTTTCCCACATTCTTTACACTTATAAGGTCGTGCTCCACTGTGTGTTATTACATGTGCTCGAAAGCTTGCAGAATAAAAGAAGGCTTTTCCACATTCTTTACACTCATACGGTTTCTCTCCACTGTGAGTCCTTTTATGCCTTCGAAAAGAACTGAGAAAACTGAAGGCTTTACCACATTCTTTACATTTATAGGGTTTTTCTCCAGTGTGAGTTCTTTCATGAGTTCGAAAGTAAGTGGGACAACTGAAGGCCTTACCACATTGTTTACATTCATAGGGTTTCTCTCCAGTGTGAGTCCTTTCATGTCTTTGAAAAGACTGGTAACATATAAAGGCTTTCCCACACTGTTTACATTCATAGGGTTTCTTTCCAGTATGAGCATGTTTTTGAAAAGACTGGTAATATACAAAGGTTTTTCCACATTGCTTACATTCATAGGGTTTCTCTCCAGTATGAGTCCTTTCATGTCTTTGAAAAGGTTGGTAATATATAAAGGCTTTCCCACACTGTTTACATTCATAGGGCTTCCCTCCAGTGTGAGTTCTTTCATGTTTCCGAAAACACTGGTGATAAGTGAAGGCTTTCCCAAGCACTTTATGTTCACATGGTTGCTTTTCATATTCCTGATACTCATTTGGTTTTTGACCAGTGTGAGATCTCATGTGCTTATTAGGGGATGAATGACGCACAAAGTCTTTCCCACAAAAGCTGCATTCACGTCTTTTTGCTCCAGTAAAAGTTTCCTTGTTCATGTTAACGTTTGGCATCTGGCTAGTGGTTTCTCTACATTTGCTACCTTTTCTACTTTCACAGAGTCTCTCAACCATATGACCTCTGTAAAGAATGAGCAGCACATTATTAGTGGCTTTTTTTTTTTTTTTTTT
>NW_016107595.1:3683545-3685946 GCF_001604975.1 Cebus imitator
AGCTGGGATTACAGGCACGCACCACCATGCCCAGCTAATGTTTTGTATTTTTAGTAGAGACGGGGTTTCACCATGTTGACCAGGATGGTCTCGATCTCTTGACCTCGTGATTCACCCGCCTCGGCCTCCTAAAGTGCTGGGATTACAGGCTTGAGCCACCGCGCCCGGCCAGAAGGGGTTTCTAAATTCTGTTTCAAAGTGATTTATTTTTCACATCCCGAACATCTATGATGTTTTCAAGAAAACATTTTCAGTGAAAATTTTCTAGGAATAAGTATATTTGAAGCTGTGCTTATTGTTGTGCTTGCTTTCTTGTGAAATTCCCCCACAGGCCACTACTCTTCTGTGGCTGCAACTCACCTTCGATTTCTCCCCAGGTTTCTGTGGTCATCTTCAACATCCTGGTCTTCCCACCTTTTTCCTAAAATGCATACCCAGAAACATCATTATAAACTATTAGAAATTACAGAAAATTGTTACAGTCTAATTTCCTGATGAGTTGTGACTCTGTCTGATTCAATCACCGAAGGATTCCCTTTCCACATTTCAGATCTTGGAACACAGCTGTGGAGCAAGGAACACTTGTTCTGCGTTCTGTGTCTAACTAAGGAGAGAAATGTTGATAACTTTACCTAGACAGACAAGGTTCTTGAAGGTCTCCCGCATCACATCTTTGTAGAGCTTTTTCTGTGAAGAATCCAGCAAAGCCCACTCCTCCAGGGTGAAGTTCACAGCCACGTCCTCAAAGGAGACTGAGTTCTGAAACATTGCACATATGTTTACAGGAGCATGGGTGAGATTGGTGGTACTGGGGACCTATACTCAATCTGTAAGAAGTTCACATATGGCCGGGTGCGGTGGCTCACATCTGTAATCCGAGCACTTTGGGAGCCCGAGGCGGGCATATCACCTAAGATCGGGAGTTTGAAACCAGCCTGACCAACATGCAGAAACCCCGTCTCTACTAAAAATACAAAATTAGGCCAGGGACGGTGGCTCACACCTGTAATCCCAGCACTTTGAGAGGCCGAGGTGGTGAATCACAAGGTCAGGAGCTCAAGACCAGCCTGGTCAATATGGCGAAACCCTGTTTCTACTAAAAATACAAAAATTAGCTAGGCATGGTGGTGTGCACCTGTGGTCCCAGCTACTTCGGAGGCTGAGGCAGGAGAACTGCTTGAACCTGGGAGGTGGAGGCTGCAGTGAGCTGAGATCATACCACCACACTCCAGCCTGGGTGACAGAGAAAGACTCCATCTCCAAGAAAAAAAAAAAAAAGAAAGATTTTATAAGAACAACCTCCTATTCTTACTTTAATCAACCAACCTTAGCAATGATAGAAAGATCGCACCTTACAAGGTGACCATTTGACTAAATGACAACACTGTCTCCCAGCAGGAGATCTTGTCCCCTGGACACAGAAATACTTACTGACTACAGGAAAAAGAGGAGACTTAGAATTATATAGAATCTCCAACTTTTCTCCAAATTCTCACTAGACCTAGATTTGTTACACCTTCTGCAATATAGGCACTGCACTGTTTTCTTCAAATCACTGATTGCATCAATATTTCCATAAGAATAACTTAATTGTTATTAATTTTATTTAATTTTTATTAAATTTTATTTTATTGTTCTGTAATAATAATTTAAAATTTCCGTAAGAATAATTTAAGGTACACTTTAATCCAGTTTTGCTTGCCACTCACCTAGTATTTTTAACTTCAACATCTCCTGTAGCCATCCCTGGAATAACTAGTTTACTTGCTTAAGAACAACAACCTGGGGCTGGGTGCAGTGGCTCACGTCTGTAATCCCAGAACTTTGGGAGGCCGAGGTGAATCACAAGGTCAGGAGGTCGAGACCAACCAGGCTAATATGGTGAAACCCTGTCTCTACTAAAAATACAAAAATTAGCTGGGTTTGGTGGCGGGCGCCTGTAGTCTCAGCTACTCAGGAGGCTGAGGCAGAATTGCCTGATTCTGGCCAATCGGGCTCAGAACGGATGCCAGGCCAGACCTGGTAGAACCTAGGTGCCGCAGCCAGGTTTCTGTTCCTTACGTTTGTGAACTAAGTGCAGCATTAGGAACCATTCGAGGCTTAGCTGAACCTACAGACTCCAAGGACGGTGGTGGTCTGGCTTGGCTACTAACCTTTTATATAAGTTGTATTGCTTAACTGCTTAATGAGAGAGAAGAAAACAAATATTTTGCTTGACACATACTGCCGCTAGAAGCAACTCTGTACTACGCTGCTTAAGGAAGAGTTTAAGATGAAACTTACCCGTGGAGTATTGTTATATGTTAGTTGTTACAGTGTTGTGTTTAATTAGATACATATTACAGATCTGATCATTAATATCAAACATTGACACAAATAGACTAAAATATTTTTTTTTTTT
>NW_016107595.1:3686166-3687246 GCF_001604975.1 Cebus imitator
TGTTGCTGGTCTGAAACTCCTGGCCTCACGCCATCCTCCCACCTTGGCCTCCCAAAGCGCTGGGATTATAGGTATGAGCCAATGCATGCAGCCTAAAATATTTCAGAATATAAAAGGGATACAACAGATACAACAACTGCTACTACTGCTACTTCTGTTCCTACCACTACTCCTAAAGCCATGAGAAAAATTCCTGAGCCTCGAATACATCGCCAACTCATACCTAAAATCACATATGCTAAATTCACATTGGATGGCAAACAGTATATGCAACTACCTTTATTTATTTATTTAATTTATTTTTTTGAGACAGTCTCAAGGCTGGAGTGCAATGGCATGATCTTGGCTCACTGCAAACTCTGCCTCCTGGGTTCATGCAATTCTAATTCTCCTGCTTCAGCCTCCTGAGTAGCTGAGATTACAGGTGTGCACCACCATGCCTGGCTAATTTTTTTTGTATTTTTAGTAGAGACTAAAAAAATATGGGTTTTGCCACACTGGTCAGGCTGGTCTTGAACTCCTGACCTCAGGTGATCTGCCCACCTCGGCCTCCCAAAGTGCTGGGATTACACGTGTGAGCCACCTTGCCCAGCCTGCAGTTTTATTTCTTAAGGGCAAGGTTTGATTTTAAACACAAACTTAACTCCCACGTTTCAACTACCACTTCCATACTCTCCTCTATCACACAGACACTTAATGAAATACAATCAATGATGACTCATATATATGACCTCACAGAATATCAAAAGGTGTTTAATTACAATACCGATTACAAGGTAGGCATCTTAAAAACCAATCTATTTACGTGAAGAAACTTGATGATGAAAGCCGGGCGCAGTGGCTCACGCCTGTAATCCCAGCACTTTAGGAGGCTGAGGCAGGTGGATCACGAGGTCAAGAGATCAAGACCATCCTGGTCAACATGGTGAAACCCCGTCTCTACTAAAATTACAAAAAATTAGCTGGGCATGGTGGTGCGTGCCTATAATCCCAGCTACTCAGGAGGCTGAGGCAGGAGAATTGCCTGAACCCAGGAAGCGGAGGTTGCGGTGAGCCGAGATCGCGCCATTGCACTCCAGC
>NW_016107595.1:3687931-3689770 GCF_001604975.1 Cebus imitator
AACATGAGCGAAACTCCATCTCAAAAAAAAAAAAAAAAAAGAACCTGAACAAGCTCACAATAAACTCCATCCATAAACCAAAGAAACTAAAAATCGTACACATTCACACAAGGGAGCAAAATTACCCAGAGCGAAGAGAAACTAAAATTAAGGGTGGCTAGAATTAATATTTGATCAAGGAGTCCAAAGGGAAGAAACTCAAACTTTCTGATCAGTTAGGATAAGGAGTCCCCTTCCCCGCAGTTCAAAAAGAAAGCCCACATTCAGAAGGTCGAAAACACTCGCAGGCTTGAGTGCTGGGAGCACTAGAGGGGGACAGTCCCTGGTGATGGGGACAGTCCCTGGTGATGAGGGCAGGGGCGTCTGAGCAGCCACAGGAACCTCTGGGAGCTCCTCTTGTCCTCCTGACCCTGGCAGGCTTCGGTTCCCACAAGTGAGGAAACCCTGGGACCTCCCCAGGCTTCGGTTCTCACAAGTGAGGAAACGTGCCCGTGGATTCATCGTGAGGTTTCCAGCCAAGCGGATTCTTAAACGCACAAAACGCACAGACCGAGATGGGATCTCCCCAAGACCCTCCCGCCGTCACCGAACAATCCGGGGAGACGCGGGGCTTTGGGCGCGGAGCTGTCCAGTGAGGGGCTCCAGGGCCGGGGGCCGAGGTCGCGGCGAGGGGCCGGGACAGGACGCTGGGGATCCCGGCTGCCGGTCCAGCCCCCTCGGAGAGAACCGAGGCCGATCTGCGCCCGCGGCGGCTCCAGGGTCTGCAGACCCTGGAGCTGACTGCAAGGAGGTCCCCGGCCTCGGCCACAGACGGTTCCAACCAGAAACCTTCCCTCGGACACAGGCCCCGCACACTCACCATTTCCCAGCGTTCGGGAAGTCCCGGTGTCCTCCCTACTGATGTCAGTACCTACAGGCCACGGCGCGACAATGGATGCAGCAAAGCCACCGACAGCCCTCAGGAGCAGGTGAGACGCCGTTTCGCCAAGGGCCAAGAATGGCGACGTCCGCAATACTCATGCGCGACGTGGCCCCGCCCTTTTGTCGCTGAGTGACAGCTGAGCAGGAAGAGGCGTGGTTGAGCTGGCCTAGCTTCAGTCTGCCTTGTCTCTGCCAGGACTTTTGCATTTAAGCCAAATGTTTTCTTTGCCTCCCATCCATTTCATGTGTTCTCTTCAGTACTGTTAAGTACATTCACACTGTGAAACCAATTTCCAGAATTGTTTTCATCTTGCAAAACCGAAAGTCTGTCTCGTTACACCACTCCCCGTGCACCTGTTCCCTCAGGGTCTTTTGCAATTTCCATTCCACTTTCTGAATCGGTGAATTTGTCTGTGGGAATCTCATGTAAATGGCATCATTAAGTATTTGTCCTTTTCTGACAGGCTTATTTCCTTTAGCATAATGTCATCGAGTTTCACCTTGTAGTATGTATCAGGATTTGTTTCTTCTTCTTCCTTCTCCTCCTCCTTCTTCTTCCTCCCCCTCCTCTTCCTCCTCCTCTTCCGCCTCCTCCTCCTCATTCTTCTGGCTGGAGTCTCCCTCTGTAGCCAAGGCTGAAGTGCAGTAGCACGATCTCGGCTCACTGCAACCTTCGCCTCCCCGGTTCAAGTGATTCTCCTGCCTCAGCCTCCTGAGCAGCTGGGATTATAGGCTCACGCCACCACGCCCAGCTAATTTTTGGGTTTTTTTTAGTAGAGATGGGGTTTCACTATGTTGGTCAGACTGGTCTCAAACTCCCGACCTCAGGTGATCTGCCTGCCTCGGCCTCCCAAAGTGCTGGGATTACAGGCTTGAGCCACCTAGCCCAGCCTTCTTCATTTTTTTTTTTTTTTTTTT
>NW_016107595.1:3691173-3711205 GCF_001604975.1 Cebus imitator
GCCTCAGCCTCCTGAGTAGCTGGGATTACAGGCACGCACCACCATGCCCAGCTAATTTTTGTAGTTTTAGTAGAGATGGGGTTTCACCATGTTGACCAGGACGGTCTCGATCTCTTGACCTCGTGATCCACCCGCCTCGGCCTCCCAAAGTGCTGGGATTACAGGCTTGAGCCACCGCGCCCGGCCCCAACAGCCACGGTCTTAATCTCAGATGCTTCCTCCATCTGCCAAGTGTGTTCTGGAAACAGAGTACACCGTGGCTTCTGGGGTCACACTCAGCTGAAGCTGTGGGTACACAGAGCACTCATCAGGCTGGGCTATGGTGGGGGGTGGGGGTGGGGAGGAGTGGGGGGGTGGCTCTACTCAAGAAGCAAAGCAGTTACCAGCACATTCAAACAGTGTATTGAACATCTTTTAAATATCAAAGCGAGAAACAAGAAGGCAGCATGATGTCATCAGAAAGATGTCAGGAAGTAAGGACAGCTGTATAAAGCTTGAGGCTGAAAAGTGGCTTGCCAGCTTCATTTCTTCGGCTTCTTGGGTAGTGGGCGCCAGGACAATAAGATGTGAGGTTCTGGTTCATGGATCATATAAAGGACCCATCCCTGACTCTGCTGAATGCCAAGATTCCTCCATTCAGATTCAGACATCAAATGGATTTTAGGGACCATCTCGGCTGTGTCCTTGGGCAGCATGACACGCTGATACTCAAACTCCTAATTGTCAGATTTGTCCGATTCATAAGTTTGTTTGTATGACACGATCGCTCCGTCTGCTAGCCTTGAGCCCCGCGCCGCCAACCTCCAAGCAACTCTGCTGCTTTCAGTTTTTTAGGGTATGCTCAGAAGCGGGCTTCCTGCATGATATGATTACTTTGTATTTATTATTTATTTAAGGAATGGCCATACCCTTTTTCATATCATTTTCCATTCCCACCAACAGTGCACAAGAATCCCAAACGATGTTTTCACTTTTTGGATGATATCCTTCAAACCACAAAAGTTACCAATTTTGCTGGCCATGGTGGTTCATGCCAGTAATTCCAGCACTTTGGAAGGCTGAGGCGGGAGGATTGCTTGAGGCCAAAAGTTTGAGACCAGCCAGGGCAACATTCTGAGACCATGTCTCTACAAAAATTTTAAAATTAGTTGGGTGTGGTGGCACACACCTGTAGTCCCAGCTATTCAGGAGGCTGAGGCAGGAGGATCACTTGAGGCTGGGAGGTTGAGGCTGCAGTGAGCCATGATTGCACCACTGCACTCTAGCCTGGGTGACAGAGCAAGAGCCTGTCTCTCTCTCACATACCCACAAAGATTCATTCTCTACTAGGCATTGATAATTTATTTAGTTATTTATGGTTTTATTTTTTGAGACAGGATCATGCTCTGAGATCACGCCCGAGCTGAGACTTAGAGCAAGGTTAGCCAACTCTTGGAGTGAGGTAAGGCCAGCTCTCCAACTCACCCTTTTTCTCAGTTGGGTTTTTCCTCGGACACTACTGAACTACTGGTCATGCCCTCCTCACCAGTTTCTCTCTCTCTCTCTTGCTTTCTTTTGAAACGGAGTCTCGTTCTGTTGGCTCGCAGCAACCTCTGCCTCCTGGGTTTAAGCAGTTCTCCTGCCTCAGCCTCCCAAGTAGCTGGGATCACAGGCACATGCCACCAGGCCCAGCTGATTTTTGTATTTTTAGCAGAGACAGGGGTTCCCCATGTTGGCCAGGCTGGTCTCGAACTCCGGACCTCAAGTGATCCACCCGCCTCGGCCTCCCAAAGTGCTGGGATTACAGGCATGAGCCACCATATCCAGCCAATTTAGGAACTCCTTAAAAAAATCCTAAATAAAGCATTTTTGTATTTTCCTTTTTTTTTTTTTTTTTTTTTGAGGTACAATCTTGCTCTGTCCCCCAGGCTGGAGTGCAGTGGTGCAATCTCGGCTCATTGCGACCTCCGCCTCGGGGTTCAAGGAATTCTCCTGCCTCAGCCTCCTGAGTAGTTGGGATTACAGGCATGCGTCACCACGCCTGGCTAATTTTTGTATTTTGTATTTTTAGTAAAGATGAGGGTTTCACCATGTTGCCCAGGCTGGTCTTGAACTCTTGACCTCAAGTGATCCATGCACCTTGGTCTCCCAAAGTGCTGGGATTACATGCGTGAGCCACCATGCCCGGCCAATTTAGAAACTCTTTCTGAATGTGGGAATACAAATACCTCAAAGCTAGAATAATATTCCTAAGCCTTTAACTTTTTATGTGGTGGGACATTCTCAGCAGAATATTAAGTTGCCTTTCTTTTTTGGGGGGGATGGAGTCTCACTTTGTCACCCAGGCTGGAGTGCAGTGCCGTGATCTCGGCTCACTACAACCTCCACCTCCCCGGTTCAAGCCATTCTCCTGCCTCAGCCTCCCGAGTAGCTGGGATTGCAGGTACTTGCCACCATGCCCAGCTAATTTTTGTATTTTTAGTAGAGACGGGGTTTCACTGTGTTGACCAGGCTGGTATCGAACTCCTGAATTCAGGTGGTCCACCTGCCTTGGCCTCCCAAAGTGCCAGGATTACAGGTGTGAGCCACTGCACCTGGCTGAGTTGCCTTTCTTGTCAACTAAAAATGGGCCTGTTTGAATCACCACGGCCATGTCTTTCTACTCGGAGCGATTCTTGAGGTCAAGTCTGCAGTGAGCCAAGATCATGCTAGTGCACTCCAGCCTGGGTGACAGAATGAGACCCTGTCTCAAAAAAAAAAAAAAAAAAAAAACCCGTCCAAAAAATAAAGAAAACCGGTCAGGGAGGATTGGTCAACAGGGGCTTGGTCAGCCAAGGCCTGGTCACTGGGGAGCTAGTCAGTGGTACCTGGTCAGTGGGGCCTGGTTAGTTGGCTGCCACGTGACCTCAGGTAGGCAGTTTGTCCCTGAAGCCTCTTTGCCTCCACCCTTGAGTCGCAGCCCCCAGGAGGTCTGCTGGGAGGAGGAGGTGAGAAGGTGAGTTGAATCCAGGCCTGCCCCTCAGACCTAGTACTTTACACACTACCTGAGTCCCCCCAAGGGAGGGTCCCACTCTCTGCCCCTGCCCTCATCCCTCTGACCCCACTCTGCATCCTCAGGACGGTCCCATGTGGAGAGGGCAGAGACTGAGGAGCACCCATGGGTGCTCTGATGCTGACCACAGGCCCTGGGGTGACAGTGATGAGGACGCGGGTGTGCCTGTGAGTGGGGCAGCCAGGCCTGGCCTGAGAAGTGACACACACTCACACATGTGTTCACCCACACGGATGCTCCCTTGCAGACATATCACACCTACTCGGGTTGACAGTTCAGGGGCAGGAGGCACTGCCTCTGGGCCCTGTGTGGGTGCTGTGACCCCAAAATGTCACAATGCCAAATGCCTACCTGTCTGCCTCTGGGTCATGGAGCAGCCAGAGACACAGTGGTGTCTGTGAGCGTTGTGCACGTAGGACCCTTTTCTAGGCGAGAGGCACATCTCAGAACAGCTGCCTGATCTGACTCAGGAGAGTGTGACCTGCTCTCTTCCCTCCCTGCTGACTTG
This sequence comes from Cebus imitator, assembly GCF_001604975.1. Taxonomy (NCBI): domain Eukaryota; kingdom Metazoa; phylum Chordata; class Mammalia; order Primates; family Cebidae; genus Cebus; species Cebus imitator. The sequence continues at coordinate 3,694,713 of NW_016107595.1, forward strand.
GGGACAGTCACTGCCTGATCAGTGATGCTGGTCTCTGGGCAGCTGCCAATGAGGGTCATTTCTGGGCACTCAGTAGTGCTTGGTCTGTGCTAACCATGTACACGGTTGTCTTGTTCATCCTGGTGGTGACTCCAAGGGGTGAGTGCTGTCCCTGACTGTACCCATTTGACAGGTGAGACTTCTGAGGTTAGAGGAGCGGTCACGGGTCTGGGGACCCAGATGTGACCCTGGTACATGCTCTCAGCCCTGCCCTGTGCTGTGTGGGACTCAATCTCTGACACTGTGCCCCTTACGTTCTAGATCCCAAATCTTTCAAAAATTTTTCATGGCAATAGGATAGAGCCTGGCCTTGGAAGAGCCCCTGTGGGTGGGGTGGAGGGTGGTCTTCCATCCAAGTCTGTGCCCTCAGGTGGGTCCCTGCAAGGAGATCTCATCAACCCAGACTTCAGGTACAGTCAGTGAGGGTCACTGTGGGACCCACTGGACACACGGGGTCTCTTGTCTGGAAGTGGAGTGGGGAGCCCTCTGTCCTTGGGCAGTTGTGGAAAATGAAGGTGCCTAGAAGGTTGGCTGGAGAGTGATGATTATTCCTCTTTGCTGGGGACTGGGGCTCTTCCCCACGAGGCCCTTTCTCTGTTGGTTCCTCTACAGGCTTCGCCCTTTCTTTGCTCCCAATGTTCATGGGAGGTGAAACAGATGCTCTTTGCCGCAAAGAAAAATCAGCACTGAGACAAAGGATCTCTCAGCAAAGCAATTTTTACTTCCTGCAGGAAGGGTACCCTCGCCAGCCATCTTGCCATGACAGTACAATGAACAAAGGAAAAGCAGACATATTTACCTCTTACGCATTTGGGATTGTCCTTACTGCTGTGTTTGATCTCCGTTGGCTGGAGCCAGACCTCACAATCTAAACTAAAACCCGATTGGCTAACAACTTAAAAGTTTTCTAAGCAGGTAAAAGCAGTGGAGAAGTTTAAATAAGGAGCATAGGCTGCGAGCTGGGACGTGCCTTTGAGCATGTCTAGCACAGATACCTTGGATTAAAGCACAAGGACATAGAATGTACTACGTGCCTGTTAGCACATCTAACAGCTCCATTGGCTAGCGCTTAATAGTTACTAGCAAAAAGCAGAAAGGATTTCTTTAACAAGAAAGAAAACTTTGAAGAGGAACTTTTCTACTTCCCATAGGAGGGGACCTCCTGGGGTTCTCCAGGACCAAGTCCTCAGAGGTCTCATTCATTCTCAGTGACCCTGGAACACAAGGCTCCTTCCTGTATTGACAGCTCAGAATGTGGGATCCACTGTCCCTTCATCTGAGACATCTCTGTGAGCAGAGAGGCTGCGTTGGCCCCAAACGAAGTTTGGCTGGTGTTATTCTTGAAGCAGTTTCACTGGCTAGAGGGAGTGGAGATGGTCCTGGTGTGATCCCAGGAGGCTGAGCATATGGAGCTCTCTGGTCCCTGACCCCCATCTGCCTCCAGATGCCCAGAATTGGGCATCATGGGCCCCTCACCCTCGGCAGATGGACACCATTCCTCCCGTTTGTGCCTGATTCAGGACAGTTGGGGACAATGGGCGTCTGTGTCCAGGTCCCCCTGTTCTCAAGTCCTCAGGAAGAAGCCCACCTCTGGTTGGGGCAGCCCCATTGTGCAGCCCAAGACCCTGCTCTACAGGACCCTAGTGGTCCCTGCCCGCCACACACCCCTCTTGTCCCAAGTCCCAGCCCACTCACAGGCGTCAGCCCACAGAGAGAACCTCTTCTTACCCTCCCTGTGTGTCTCCTGGACTAAGGCCTGTGGTGAGGGGCGGTGGGGGCGTGAAAGGGACAGGACTGATCCTTCCCTGGGACCCACTTGGGGAGGAGGAGCACAGCTAGCTCCCAGCCCGGGGCAGGTCCTCAGCTCTGTTTGGGTTGCCTTACAGTGAGACAAAGCTGCCACTCATCAGTGCCCTGGAGGCGAAGGTAAGAGCCTGACCTGCTGCCTGAGAGGCTGGTCCGGGGACGGGAGGACTCGGCGGGTGGTCAGAAGCCCAAGGGCACTGGTGGTGATGAGTGGGAGAAACAGGCTGTCCCTGGGAGTGGTGGCAGTTCCTGCTGGACCTGACCCCAAGACTCTGTCCTCATGCTGATTTGACCAAACTCCAAACTGACAACAGCAGTCGTGGCTCAAGGGTCACTGCCTACTGGCACCAAGACTTCACCTGGAGGCTGGTACTTGGCCTGAGGACAGCGTCACAGGTGCCTGTTCGGTCAGAGGGTCTCAGTCCCCAGGGCCTGCCCTTTCTTGGTTCTTTTTGTGGTTCAGTCCCGTCAGGGCCTCGGAGCCCAGGTTACAGCGCCCAAGGGCTGCTCCAGGAAGCCTGGCAGCTCCTCTAGCTCCATGTCATCACAGCGGACTGTAAAGACCTCAGAGGATCAGAAATACAGAGAAACGGCTCCAAATGCTTCAAGATGGTCAGGAATACAGGAGTGGCAAGGAGGTGATGTGGGGAGGGAGGGCCCCTGTGACCGCTCTCTACAGAGACAGGGGGATGGACTCTCATGGCTGGGTCCTGACACTGCCTGCCTCTCAGAGGGTGGGTGGCACACTGTCCTCAGCCGGGACAGGAGGTCTGGACAGCAGCTTTCCTATTTGTCCCTGCAAACCTCACCTTGCTGGAGACTGTGATGCCAAGACCTGGGCCAGCACTAGCTCAGGGATACCCCCTGGTGACCCGAAGGAAGGAACATGTCAAGATCAGCATTCATAACTCTAAATTGTGGGAAGGGAGGTCTGGTCCTAGGTAGACCCCATCTCTCCTGAAAAATCAACAAAGTCTGGAGACTTCCAGAATCCTCAGGCTCTGCTCCTCCCTGGGGCTGCCCCAAAGCCTGTCTCTCCAGAGTGTTCTGTCCCAAGTTGGCTGGGAGACGGGACACATCTTGGTAGATGTGTGGTCACACTTCCTGGACGTTGAGAAGGTAAAGGCCAAGAACCTGTAGAAATACAAGTGTAGGACTCTTCCGAAGTCAGCCAAAGTGGGACAGACTAGGCCAGTCCGTGTCTGGAGCCCAAGCCTCTAGCTGGAGGGAATGTGGAGCCTGGGTTGAAGGTGGGGGTTGAAATAAAGTGAGATCCTTTTAGAAACGTGGTGACGCCAGCACCACAGGTGAGCTGAAATCCAGGACTAGTGGGACTGTAAGGGAGTGAAGCAGAGGGGGAGGTTTCTGCAGAAGGAAACCTCTCCCAAAGGGATGACTGCCGCATGGGGCAGCACGTTTTCTCTCTGTTCAGAGGCTGCTTCCTTTTCTTGGCCAGCCCTGGAGGTAATGCGGATGAAAAAGAGTTCCCTTGGGAACTTCCACCAGATCAACCTGGATGTCAGCCATACCCTGAGAAACCACATCATGTTCCAGCCACAATACAGTGTCAAGTAAGGGCCTGCGGGGCTGGAGAGTCCCTGGGGGGATGGGGTGAACCAGAGGCATGGGGGCTTCACCAGAGCAGAGGCCGGTGTCACCCAGGAGGGGCGACAGAGCCACCACAAGCGCTCCAGGGCCAAGAAACAGCTAGCATCATAAACTGAGCGTCTGCCTGGCTCCAAGCCCTGAGCCTTGCTGTGACATGTGGGGCCAGAACCCAAAGTGTCTCCCGAGGAGACAGACAGCAACAAATAAAATAGTGAGGAATGGTGGAAAGTGCTGTGACCCAGGGAAGGGCAGCAGGATGGAGGGACTTGGGAGCCTTCCCAAGCAATCAGCGACACCAAATACCAGGAGGATGCAGGACCCCGGGGACCCTCATCCCTACCCAGTGGGAACGTGACGGGACATGGCCACTCTGGAAGTCCGTTGGACGGCTGCTCAGAAAAACTCAGTGACTTGTGCCACACATCCCAGAAGAGTCTCAGAGGCTGACCCAACTGATCTGAAAACTGATGGCCATGGAAAACCTGTATGCCACATTCACGGCTTGATTCGTCCCTCACAGCTGAAGGCCGCCAAGGCAACCTTCAACACGGGAATAGTAAAATCCACTTTTACCCAAACATTTCCTCAAACACGGTGACCCTGAAGAGCTCATCTGCTTACTCAGCGCATCCTCTGGGCCTGGAATCGCATCCGTTGTCGGAACGTGGTAGAGACGACAAAATGGCATCTGTGTGAACCCAAACCCTCTTTTCTCTCTTTCCTAGTCGGCATCACCTTTGTCATATCCCAGTGGCGTGTTCTGCATCCAACCCCTTGAGTAGCACTCCAGGGCTACCATATTCCCGGGTCACATTCCCAGATTCACAGGCCTGCGTGTCTCTGGTGAGGGGTGTCGTTGCTTCATTAAAATTCAGTATCCAACACCTACCGAGATGCAGCTCGCTGCTGACTTGGATATGCAAGCAAGGCAGGGAGGGAGGGTCTCAGAGGGGTCACGCTGAGCTGGAGAGGGCTCAGGCACAGACTCCTGGTCTGACCTGAGCCTGATCACTAGTCTCAGAACAAGTGATGCCCTCTTCCTGGGCTTGCCCAGAGGCCAAGGAGCCGGTGAGTATCCCAGAATGGTGCTCTCAGGAAGCATTTTTGACAAGTTGCCATAGTGTCTGACGGATGTGGCTCTTGTCATGAAATGAGTATGGACCCTGCAGAAACTGTTTCTTCATGGGAAAACTGGCAGGGATCCAACGTCCCTGCCGCCTGAACCCCATTGGAGCGCCACAGACAGGGAGGGGATTCCTGAAGTGCCTGCTCCCAGTGGGCCCCCACTTTCCAGATCACTCCTGGAGGGACAGCCACTGAGCTGACTCCATGGGCTGTACACACAGGGTCTGGACCCAGTGGTTCTCTTGTGCCTGGCAGGCAGCCCCTGGGTTTTACCAGGACCCTGTGTGTGGGGGTCAGTGCCCCCAGCTGGCCCTGTTGGCCAGCCTAGTTCACAGGTGCTGTCCCCCGCCTGGCATGGTGCCCCCCCTGGCCTGGCATCTGAGGGGAGGGACATCTACGGTCCTCTCCTATATCCTCTCGGACCATGTGAGCTTAGGCATGACAGGGTCTCTCTGGACTCCTTGTCAGCTGAGATGTGCATGACCTGCTCAGGGCACCACCAGGCAGCCCCTCCAGCCGAGCTCCAGGGGATGGTCTTGCCTCTCCTCCCCTGGGCCGAGGCTGCATGCTGGAGTGGCCAAATGGGAGGGTGGGAGGCCTGGGGGTCTGGCGGCCTCTGCCAGTGCCCAGCTCTTCTGACAGCTCCACATCTTGGGAGCAGGCTCTGATTTTGTGATAGGTTTTGGGCTCTCATTTTCTACAGCTCAAATTGTGCCAGGCTACAGAGACACTAAGCCCACGAGGAACACGTTATATACATCACTCCCAAAACTCATGGGGACTTGGTGAGGAGACAGCCCTCAGCTCTTTCCCAGAATCCTGGGGATCGGGGGGAGGGAGGTTCCGGCTCCTCCTCATTGGGGGTGGGTGAGAGGTCGAGTCCCAGCAGAGGCCTGGCCTGGGATGTGGGGCTCTCCATGGGATTGTAGTTGCGTTTCCTTTTTCTGGCAGAGGCTCTGGGACCCAGGCCGGGCTCTGGCTGAGCTGGGCTAAGGGAAGTGTGTCCACCAGGGGTCCATGTTGGCGGCAAGTGTGGCAGGGAGCCCCAGGCACTGCCCATTGTTCTGCCCCTCAGGGAAGGGCTGCAGAGGAGCCTGAAATAGGGATGCTTTGGGAGCAGACCAAGGGGCCCTGAGTGCCTCTGCTCCTCCCATCAGGACAAGGATGAGCTGCATGCCCAGAATTCCACGTTTTCGCTGGCTTCTCCAGTGCTTTACATGGGGTAATGAGGCACTGGAAGCTCCCAGCCCAGGGACCCGCCTGCTCCACACTGCCTGGCTCCCCCAGCCCAGGGGTCCCATCCCCCAGGAGGACCTGCCTCACCCCCACCCAGCAGGAGGCACAGATGGGTCCTGGCAAGGCACACGAGCCAGCAGTGCTCGAGAGGGGACATCCCCCCCACAGAGGCTGGGACAGACTGGGCCAGGTGTCCACTTGGGAGAGGCCCGGGTAGTCCAAGGCCCTGGGGAGTCCCTCCTTCCAGGAGCCACATCCCCACTGAGTTGAGTCCTCACCATGAGAAACTGCAAGACCTCTTCTGACCCAGCCTCATGGTGGCAGCTCATCCCACGGGGAGGGGTCCCTCGCACTCCAGGGGACTGAAACCACTGTGGGCCCAGCTTGGGCTACTGGCTCCCAGCTTGGAAGGGCCAAGTCATCTCACACCTACTGTCCCCACTGATCCTTTCCTAATTCAGCCTGAAGATCAAGTCGATAAGGGTGATGGCGCCCACAGCCTTCAAAGTTCACAGAAGTCCCTGCGTGCCTGAGGTTTCCTGGGGAGCTCACAGGACAGAGCTTGGCTGGCCTGAGGCCACTGTCCCCATGGCCCTCTGCTCTGGTCAGGAGGAATGCCAGCGCTGGCCAGGCCTGGCCTGTGGGGTGGGCAGGGCACAGCAAGTTCTCCCAGACCCCAAGCCCACCCTTGAAATGACCCGTGAGAAAGGCAGAAATGTGGTGGGCACCTCCCTGCCCAGGCCTCCCCTGGCCGCATGGCCTCCTGTGCACAGCTGGACCCCCGGTGTGGCCACAGAAGGACCCAGTGCTGCCCAGTGGGAGGTGGCAGTGTTGGGAACCGGGTGTGGGCACCAACCCCTCCCAGGAACCCCTCCTGGCCTGATGCCCTCCCTGAACCTATCCCAGTCCAGCCTGTGGGAGGGAGTTCTTCCAGGACCAGTTCTCCCAGCCCTGGGACCTGTAGGACACCATGGTGCTCAGGCACTTTTAGGCCTTTGTGGGGAAACTGACAAGGCATTGCTGGGACCTGCCACCCCCTGGTAGGATCCAGCACCAGGTCCCCTCCTGAGTCACCCTCTGGAGTGTTCCATAGTGGAGAGGGCCCCAGCCCCACCAGCCCGACTACTACCCGAGCCTTCCTTCTGCACCTCTTTTTCTCCCTCTTCCTCTTCTACACTAAGTGGCTACTGGAAATTGGTCTGCCAGTCCTCTGGGCAGGTGCTGAGCACATGTACACTGGACATGCTGCTCAGACAGGCGGGGGCCGGGGAAAGACCCCTCAACACCCCCTGTGCTTTTCACACCCTCTCCCCTCTGTGCCAGCTCCTTGAACCACCATCCCAACATCAACAGATGCAGGGAGGAGGAGGGCCCCTTTGCTCCAGAGCGCCCCTCCAAGGGCATCAGGGCAATAAGGCTGGAGCCAGGGGAACAAGAGAATCAGTGTCTCTGACTCAGAGGATTCAGGGAGAGGACACAGGCAGGAGCCCTGGCCAGGGCCAGATCCAAAGCTCAGCCAGGTGTTAGAAGGATCCAGTCCAGGCATGGAGTGGATGGCTCCAGAGGGCAGAGAGGGCCCTGTCCCCAGGACTGCCTCACCCACCTTGGAGACAGTGTCTCGTGTGAGGTGGCAAGGGGGCTAGGTGACAGCCAAGGCCTCTCCCACCTGGCTCTGAATCAGGGCTGCAACCCGGGACACACAGCCCTGGAACGAAGAGGTTGAGGGAGGAAGCGCAGAGCCAGCCCGAATCCTCAGCGACCATCCCAGGAGTGACGTGAGGTGCCCTGACAGTTTCCCCCGACCCTGAAGGGTCCACACTCCCTTGGCTCTGGGATCAGCAGCCTGCAGGTGTGTCCTTACGGTCACACTAGAGAAGCCACACTCAGACATAGAGAACTCTGCAGACCAAGGTCTGTGGGGTCCAGTCCTCTGAAGACCTAATGGGCTTGGTGGAGAAGCGGACCATTCACGTCTGCTATTTTTTCAATCAAACTTGAGCAAGGGTGCCTGGCACCCAGGCCTCTGTGAGCATCCCCCAGCATTGAGCCCCTCTGCAAGGGAGACAGGCTGGCCCACCCCTGCCCACCAGCTTAGCTCCAGGGGCCCATGCAGCCAGCCCCCATCCTGGAATGCGACCCTGGTTCCCTCCCCCGCCACCCCCCTGGCCTGGCTGACTGTCTCCGAGACCGAGGCTCAGCTGCACGAAGGGGATTCCCAAGAACTAAAGAGCAGCAGGCTGCTCTCTGGAGATCCTGAGGGCTCACAATGGACCCATGTGTCTTCTGAACTCCCTCCCGAAGCTGCCCGGAGACTTGTGTGTCAGAGGCCCGTGGTTCCCGCTGCAAAATTTTGAACAGGGATGCTGGGCCCCGCCCCTTCCACATCCACCCTACACAGCCCCAGGACCATCGATAGGGCCTAGCCCTGCAACCCCATCTTGGCCACACCACCAGGCCCTGCTGGGCCCCTGAGAACTGAGAGGCAGGTCCAGAGATAAGTCCCTTGCATAAGGGCACTTGCATCGGACTCCCCTTGGTGGGCAGTGACTAGCATGGCATGGAAGGAGCCAGGGCAGCTCCCAGCCAGCTGCTCCGCAGTTTCAGATGACTCCTGGGCTTTAGGAAGTCCTTCTCAACAGGGAAGCTGATCCCTTTCAGGATGCCAGGGACGGAGAGGTGAGCCTGGCACTCTCCCAGAGCCCTGGCCAGCCAGCAGCATACGCTATGGCCTCTGATTTGACTGGTGGGACAGAGCTCCCAAACAGGGCACAAGTCCCAGGTCCAGCGGCGCCCGGCCTGAATCCCAGCCCTGGTTGGTAGGGGAGGGCATTGTTAACAAACAAGCATTGTTAACATGGTTAAGCAGGGGTGCCATGGGCCTTCGGTTGCAGCACGCATGACCACGCAGGGGGCATGGTACACCTCACCCGGTGGTTGTTATCATTTCAGGTCAGAGAACCCCAGCAAGAACTGGTTGCAGCAGCAGAAGATATGGGAGCAGGACACCCAGGGCTGCTCAGGGGCATCCACGGCTGCAGTGACTGTGGCCTCTTCCCAGCTTTATCTGTGCAGTGCAGGTGATACATGACCCCGAGCTAAGACCAGCAAGCGATGGCGGCCCCAGCATCTCGGCCACGCTGCCAGCATGCTGCCGGGAGGCTTTGAGGCCCTGCCCTCCTGACGCTTTCCAGCTAGGGCTAGAGCCGAAGCAGGCTTTCAGCGGCCAGTGCACTAAGCACCTTCCAGCAGCTGGTGGAGGCGTTTCAGACGGCGGGGGTGCCCAGCAGCCATGGCCGCAGCAGCTCTTCGGTCCAACCAGGACAGTCAGGGCAGTGATGAGGCCCAGGACGACAGCTCCATGACGGTGGGTGAGCTGGGCAGCGGTTCACACCTTGTCCTCAGTGGCTCCCTGGGCCCCTGTGGTGGCAACAGCTTGGCCACCATGAGGCGCGGCCTCAACTGCTTCCCCACCTGTCAAGTCGGGCAGGGAGGCCTTGTGCTTGGCAAGCCAGGGCAGCTCCAAGCCAGCTGCTCTGCAGCCCCAGAGGGCTCCTGGGCTTTAGGAAGTCCTTCTCAACAGGGAAGCTGGTCCATTTCAGGCTGCCAGAGGGAGGGGTGAGCATGGTGTCCTTCTAGTCCTGGCCAGCCAGCAGCATGCCCTATGTCTTCTGATTTGATTGGTGGGACAGAGCCCCCTCCCAGGGCACAAGTCCCAGGTCCAGAGGGGCCCAGCCTGAACCCCAGTCCTGGTTGGTAGGGGAGGGCAACAGGGGTGCTATGGGCCTTGAGTCACAGCACGCATCACCACGGAGGGGACAAGGCACACCTCACCCAGTTGTTGTGCATTTCAGGCCAGAGAACCCCAGCAAGAACTTGTGGCAGGATCATGAGGTGCTTGCTGAGCCTATACGGGAGCCTGTTGGGCTCTGTGAAGGACGGGGACAAGCTGTGCATGGCTCTGTGACTCTATGACCCCAAGTGGCAGGAGAACCCCTACCCCTTCCGGTGTACCACCGGCGACACCGCTCAGTAGAACAAGTTCAAGGGCATGAAGAGCTTTCTCTCCTGCAAGCTGGTGCCCACGCATGGGCAGGCGCTGGTGCATGGTGCAACAAGCACTTGGACTGGGTGGATGCGTGTCTGGTGACGTTCCCGGCCATCTTTGTGTCCCACCTACCCGAGAAGCAGGGCACGGGCTGCCTCCAGGAGGACTTCATCTTCACTCACAGGAAGAGCCTGATCGGTGGGATGAGCCATGCAGCCGGCTGCCCAGTGCTGGCGCAGTGCCACGTCCTCCAGCACTTCCTGACAGGCCCCAGCAGCACCAAGGGAAGACCTGGAAACAAGAGGAACACCTTCTGTAGGGCACCGCATCTCTTGAGGAAAGAAAATAAGAAAACTAAGCCGGGCGCAGTGGCTCATGCCTGTAATCCTAGCACTTTGGGAGGCTGAGGTGGGTGGATTACCTGAGGTCAGGAGTTCAAGACCAGCCTGGCCATCATGGAGAAACCCCATCTCTAAAAAAAAAAGAAAATAAGAAAACTGCCTCCCATCCAAGCAGAGCAGGCCAGCGAGAAGGTGGGCATCGCTCGGCGGGAGTAGATGTGAGTACTGGAAATGGACAGTAGATACGTGGCCTGGTCATGGGAGGCAGGTGGTGTGAGAAGGGTGACATAGCTCTGGGAGGCCGAGGTGGGTGGATCACCTGAGGTCAGGAGTTCAAGACCAGCCTGGTCATCATGGTGAAACCCCATCTTAAAAAAAAAAAAAAAAAAGAGAAGGCTGGCATGGTGGGTGCCGGCTTCTTCCTGACCCTGAGCACTCCACCACCATCACCCTCGACCTACAGCAGTGGAGAGCATGATTGACAGCTTCAGATGCTTTCTCAAGAAGGTGGACGACAGTGCTGCTGCTCAGACACAGGGCATGGAGTTTACGGCAAGCAGGTAATGGGCTTCAGGCAACATCAGCAGGAGGCCAGCCCTCCCTCGGCCTCAGCCAGGCTTCGGAGTGAGCCCAGCAGGTGGGCCTGAACCAACCCATCACCCTCACTGGAGGTGCCTGCAATGCCATCGGCAAGCTCTTCCCAGATTGGCCCAGGCAGGAGCTAGAACCCTGTTACGCAGGACCTTTTACTGCTGTCCAAGCGGCACCGCATCAAGTCCCCAGACATCCTGCACGTTCACAGAGGCGCTCTTACCAAAGTCATGGGGAGCAGGGAAGAGGGAAGATGGAATGAAGTGGCTGATGGCGTTCAGGAGCGCAGGACACGAGTTCTTTGGCCACTTTGGCTGAAATTCACCGTCTCCATCCAATTCGAGGGAGAGACTTGAGATCATAGATGAAGCACTTTTTACCAGAGCAAAATATTTTTTTTCCAAAAATCGACGCAGAATTTGGAAGCAGCTCTTTATAAAGATGAGAGTGTTGGGGAATTTTTCTGGTTCAAGGATAATTTCTACAGCAGCATAAAAACTGCTTTCAAAGAGCCATTGCCAACTCTTTGTGGTGGTACAAGGATGGTTTTGTGTTCAACTGAGGCCAGCTGAATAGAGAAACATGCGGGAAAGAAACAGTGAATATGGCTTTGGAGTAAAAACAGCCTACGCGTTGTGACTTCATAGGCATCTGTACTCAGGAAGTTCCTTCCTTCCTTCTCTCCTTCCTGCTGTCTGCGCCTCCTCCCAGCTTCGGGCATCCCCACGCCCTGGGCCTGTGCTGGGAGAGATATAAAGGACACCACTGGCTGTAGGCCGGGGGACTGGCACGGTCAGGGGAGCGGACCAGTTCTGGGAGGACTGGGTCCAACTGACCAGGCCCCTGCTGACCAGCGCCCTATGGACTGGGCCTCTGCCATGACTCAGCCCTCACTGAATGAGCCCTGATGACCAGGCCCCCACTGACCAGTCCCCACAACAAGGTCCCGCTGACCTTGGTGAGCAACTATCATTGACCAGGCCTTACTGAGTGGGCTTCCCCTCACCAGGCCCCATTGGCAGCCGCCCCATCCCCCAGTCAAACCAGGCTCCCATTGATTGGGTCCAATGATCAGTCAGCCGGTGGTCCGGGCTGCACTGACCAGGTCCCTGCTAACCAGTTACTTGCTAACCCAGCCCCTAAAGACCAGGTTCGCACTGACCAGGCACAAGGCCCCACTGACTAGGTCTTTGTGACAAGGCCCTCACTGTCCCAACTCCACTAACTAGGCCTCATGAACGAGACTTTCACTGGTAACGTCTTTGCTGGTCATGCCTCCACTGCCCAGTTTTCCAGTGATCATGTCTGCGTGGGCCACGCCCTCCTAGTCCCCCAGTAGACTAGGCCCCAATGACCAGGCCCGTCACTGAGCAGGTGCTCTCACAAGGTCCTCATGGAACAGGCTCCCACTGTCAGGCCCCCATTGACTAGGCCTCGCTGACTACGTCTCAGCTGACCAGGCCCTGACAATTAGGTTTAATGGATAAAACCCTTGTTGACCAGGTCCCCACCGGCCAGGTCCCCATAGATGAGACCCTGAGTTAACAGGACCCCACTGACCAAACCTCTACAGACTAGGCCGCATGAACCAAGACCCACTGACTAGGCCCTCACTTACTGTGCTCCAGCTGATGAGATTCTCACTGACCAGGTCCTCAACGGCCAGACTAGGTCATAATATTGACTAGGGCTCACTACCCAGCACCCTAATGACCAGGCCCCCATAGACCAGGTCCCAAGTAACCAGACTCCCACTGATTGTCCCAACTGACAAACCCCCACTGCCCACGCTTCCACTGACTGGGTCCCCGCTGCCCACACTTCCACTGACCGGGTCCCCGCCGACTAGGTCTCCATAGATGAGGCCCCGACTTACCAAGAATGCACTGACCAGAGAGAGACCTCCACTGACTGTGCCCAACTGACAAGTGCCCCATTGACCAGGTCCCCACCAACAGGGCCTAACTAACAAGGTTCCAACTGACCATGTTTTTACTGACCACACTTTACTGAACAGGCCCGACAGCCCAGTACCCAGTGACTAGAACCTCACTGACTAGGTTCCACTGTCAGGCCGCAAGTGACCAGGCCTCACTATCCAGGACACACTCATGAGGCTTCCACTGCCAGGCCCCCACTGACTGGGCCCAACTGACGAGGTCCCAACTGACCACGTCCTTAACTGACGAGGTTCCAACTGACCCGTCCTTAACCGACGAGGTTCCGTCCGCCCAAGTCCTTAACTGACAAGGTTCCATCTGCCCAAGTCCTTAACTGACGAGGTTCCAACTGACCAGTCCTTAACTGATGTGGTCCCAGCTGACCAGGTCCTTAACTGATGAGGTTCTGACTGGCCAGGTCTTTAGTAACCAGACCTTTACTGATTAGGGCCCATTAACCAGGTCCCGAATGACCCCGAACTTCACTGATCAGTCCCCACCAGCCAGGACCCCAGTGATCAGGCCCCACTGACCAGGCCTCAATTGATGAGGCCTCAACTTACCAGGACCCCAGACCACCGTTGACTAGACCCCACTAGCCAAGACCCCCCAATGAGGCCTCCTCTCTTAGGCCCCCGTTGACTGGCCCATATGACAAAATCCCCAGTGACTGGGCCCCAACAGACCAGCTTCTGGCTATGTCTTTGCCTACCAGGCCTCCAATAACCAGGACCCACTGACCTCCTCCAGTGACCAGGCCTCACTGTCCAGGACCACAGATGAGGCTTCCACTGACAGTCCCCCACTGACTGGGCCCCAACTAATGAGGTCCCCACTGACAAGACCACAGTTGATTACGTCCCCAGCAGCCACGTTTCACTGACTTGGCCCCACTGACAAGTTCCTCACTCACCAGGTTCCCATTGACCAGGTCCCAACTGATGAGGCCCCAACTTACCAGGACCCCACTGACCAGACCTCCACTAAGTAGGCCCCACTAGCCAGGTCCCACTGATGGGCACCCCAATTCCAGACCCCACTACCAAGCCCCCCAATGGCCAAGTCCCCCCACTGACTGATTAGGTTCTCACTTATTAGGTCCTTAATGACCAGACCTTTATTGGCTAGGCCCCACTACCCAGGACCCCAATAACCAGGCCCCCACTGACCAGATCCCTACTGTCTGGGCCCCCACTGCCAGAATGACTAGGCCTCAATGACCAGGTTTCCACTGACCAGGACCCCAATAACCAGGTCATACTCACCAGGCCCCCACTGACCAGATTTCAGCTGACCAGGCCCATGCTACCAGGACACACTGATGTAGCCCCAAGTGGCCAGGACCTCTGACCAGTCTCCTCTGACCAGGTCCCTTCAGACCAGGTCCTCACTGACCAGGTGCCTGCTCACCAGGCTTCCTCTGACTACGTCGCCAATGATTGTGTCCCCATTGACCAGGCCCCACTGACAGGTACTATTGACCAGGCTGCTGCTGACCAGGTCAGCACTGACCAGATCCCCATTCACAAGGACCTATTTATCAGGCCCTGGTGACCAGGTCCCACGTGACTCCACTGAATAGGTTCCACTGATGTGGCCCCAATAACCCAGCTATATTAGTGTGTTCTTGCATTGCCATTAAAAAAAAACACCTGAGACTGGGGCCGGGCGTGGTGGCTCACGCCTATAATCCCAGCACTTTGGGAGGCCAAGGCGGGTGGATCACGAGGTCATGAGATCGAGACCATCCTGGTCAACATGGTGAAACCCCATCTCTACTAAAAATACAAAAAAATTAGCTGGGCTTGGTGGTGCATGCCTATAGTCCCAGCTACTCCAGAGGCTGAGGCAGGAGAATTGCCTGAACCCAGGAGGCGGAGGTTGCGGTGAGCCGAGATCGCGCCATTGCACTCCAGCCTGGGTCACAAGAGCGAAATTCCGTCTCAAAAAAAAAAAAGAAAAGAAAAGAAAACCACCTGAGACTGGGAAGTTTATAAAGAAAAGAGGTTTAATTGACTTACTTGGTTCTACGGGCTGTACAGGAAGCATGATGCTGGCATCTGTTCGGTTTCTGGAGAGGCTTTAGGAAACTTCAATCACGGTGGAAGGCGAAGGGGAAGCAGGCACGTGTGATGTGGCTGGAGCAGGAGGAAGTGTGGGGGGAGGGGTCACACACTTTGAACCAACCAGTAGGATCGGGCGCGGTGGCTCACGCCTGTAATCTCAGCACTTTGGGAGGCCGAGGTGGGTGGATCACCTGAGGTCAGGGGTTCGAGATCATTCTGGGCAACATGGTGAAACCCCATCTCTACTAAAAATACAAAAATTAGCTAGGCATTTTGGCGGGTGCCTGTAATCCCAGCTACTTGGGAGGCTGAGGCAGGAGAATTGCTTGAACTCAGGAGGCGGAGGCTGCAGTGAACCAAGTTCACACCACTGCACTCCAGCCTGAGTGACAAGATTGAAACTGTCTCTTTTTCTATTTTATTTTATTTTTTTATTTTTATTATTTTTTGAAACTGTCTCAAAAAAAAAAAAAAATTAGCCAGGCATGGTGGTGGGTGCCTGTACTCCCAGCTACTCAGGAGGCTGAGACAGGAGAATTGCTTGAACCTGGGAGGCAGAGGTTCCAGTGAGCTGAGATTGTGCCACTGCACTCCAGCCTGGGTGACAGAGCAAGACTCCATCTCAATAAATAAATAAATAAATAAAAAGCAATAATAGTAAAAAAAAAAAAAAAAAACCTTATAATTTGTAGTTGCTATATAATAAAGTAAATTTTGCTGTGTTGTGTGCTGTTTAATATAAAACCTAATCCCCAGCTCTGCTTAAAATTAACTAACTCCTTGTAAAACCTACCTTATCTATTCTTCCCACATTCTCAGCAAAGTTCCCAGGCATTTCAAAATTCCTGTTTTTCATGTTGACCAGCTGCAATGTCACAGGGCAAGATAACATCCAAAAAATGTACGATGTGTTTATCAAAATGCTATTTCTCAAATGTAACATACATCACAAGACATGCTGCAAATTAATTAACTGTTCTTTGTTCTAACTTCTATAAACCTGCTAGCTGCTACATCATCCTAAATGTATAAAAGTATCCCATTTTCTTTCTCCGGGGCTTAAACTTCAGATACTAATCCTCTGAGCTGGTGGCCCCCTTTATAAAATCCTCCTGTTTCACCCATTGGTCTCTCTGGTCTCCTAAATATTCTGTAACAATGTAAACTTTATCACAAGAGTAGCACTAAGGGGACCGTGCAAGCCATTCGTGAGAAACAGCCCCCATGATCCAATCATTTTCCACTAGTCCCTATCTCCAATATTGGGGATTTCAATTCAACATGAGATTTGGGCGGGGACACAGATTCAAAACATATTGTTCCACCTCTGGCCTCTCCCAAATCTCATGTCCTTCTCATATTTCAGAATATAACCATGCCTTCTCAACGGTCCCTCAAAGACTTAACTCATTTCAACATTAACTTGAAAGCCCACAGTACAAAGTCTCATGAGACAAAGCTAGTCCCTTCTGCCTATGAGCCTGTAAGATAAAAAAAACTAGTTTGTTACTTCCAAGATACAATGGGGGTATAGGAATGGAGTCAATATTCCCATTCCGAAAGGGAGAAATTAGCCAAAAGAAAGGGGCTACAAGCCTCACACAAGTCCAGAACGCAGCAGGGCAGTCATTAAATGTTTTTTTACAACTATTCTTCTGCCAAATACTTTTTTTCTCTATCATTTTTTTTTTTTTTT
>NW_016107595.1:3712790-3714157 GCF_001604975.1 Cebus imitator
ACCAGGATGGTCTCGATCTCTTGACCTCGTGATCCACCCGCCTCAGCCTCCCAAAGTGCTGGGATTACAGGCTTGAGCCACCGCGCCCGGCCCAGAATTTTTTTTTTTTTTTTTTTTTTTGACGAGTCTCACTCTCTTGCCAGGCTGGAGTGCAGTGGTGCGATCTCAGCTCACTGCAACCTCTCACTGCCTGGTTCAAGTGATTCTCCTGCCTTAGCCTCCTGAGTAGCTGGGATTACAGGCACGTGCCCCCAAGCCCAGCTAATTTTTGTATTTTTAGTAGAGATGGGGTTTCACCATGTTGACAGGATGGCCTCGATCTTGTGACTTCATGATCTGTCCACATTTCTTCATAGAAACCTAGCCTTATAATCTCATTTTTTTTTTTTTTTTGAGACGGAGTTTCACTATTGTTGCCGAGGCTGGGGCGCAATGGCATGATCTCAGCTCACTGCAACCTCTGCCTCCCAGGTTCAAGTGATTCATCTCCTTCAGCCTCCCTAGTAGCTGGGATTCCAGGCATGCATCACCACAGCCGGCTAATTTTTTGTATTTTTAGTAGAGACGGGGTTTCACTATGTTGGCCTCAAACTCCTGACCTCAGGCGATCCACATGCCTCAGCCTCCCAAAGTGCTGGGATTACAGGCATGACCACTGCTCTTGGCTCTCATTTAGTCTTAATTACCTTCATAAAGGCTCTAGATCCAATTACAATCACATTGTTAGGGCTTCAACATACAAATTTTAGAGGAATATAGTTCAGTCAATAACAGTGATATATCAACTCTTCGGTCTTACGTTATAGCTTAGTTTGCTGGGATCTTGGTCATTGTTTCCTTCCACAAACTATCACACTGGTTTTTTACATTGACGGTATTATGCTCATTAAATATAGTGAGCAAGAAACTCACTAGGCTTATTGGTACAAGAAGCTCACTCTAGACTTATTGGTAGGAAATTTACTTCAGGCTGCAGGACATTAATCCAACAAAATTTCAGAAGCCTTCTATCTCTGTGAGATTTATAGGGTCCCAGTGGTTTGGGACATGCCAACGTATCACTGTAAGGTGAAGGGTAAGGGTTTTTCGTTTGTTCCTGTTTCTTTTCTTTTCTTTCTTTCTTTTTTTTTTTTTTGAGATGGAGTCTTGGTCTTGTTACCCAGGCTGGAGTGCAATGGCACGATCTCGGCTCACCGCAACCTCCGTTCCGCCTCCCGGGTTCAGGCAATTCTCCTGCCTCAGCCTCCCGAGCAGCTGTGACTGCAGGCACGTGCCACCATGCCCAGCTAATTTTTTGTATTTTTAGTAGAGACGGGGTTTCACCATGTTGACCAGGATGGTCTCGATCTCTTGACCTCGTGATCCAC
>NW_016107595.1:3714187-3722714 GCF_001604975.1 Cebus imitator
ATCTCAGTTCACCACAACGTCCATTGTGGGTCAAGATGGCCAGGTCTAACATAGAATTAGACCTATGTTAATTCTAGCTAAGTAATTATAAGCTTGCTTGGCTCAGAGTACACTGAAGTTTCTACACCAAACTAAACTATATTATTGTTGCAGTTAATTAGAAATTAAGTGGCAACAGGAGGCCTAAGGTAAAGACTGTCGGAGAGCGCAATCACACCAGGGAACGCCTCTGGTGGTTGCAGAGCAGGGATGCTGCTCTGGTCCCACGAATGCCTTCTCAACATGGAGTCTGCCTGAGAGCCTCGTAAAGAGGGCTTATACAAAGATCTCTCAGATGGGAGGAAACCTCTGCTCACAAGATCTGGGAGGGTCTTTGCAGATGGGAGCTGGCAAGGAGGAGAAAAGCCTTGCAGGGCAGACACCATGGAACTCCTCAGGCTCTGCCTAGGTTCTCAAAATATGGAGTGATTTTAATTTCTCTATGTACTCAGTGCACGGGAGATAAAAGCCCCTTGATGCATTGGGAGTGGTCAGACCGGATGTCTCCTAATCCGATGTACTTCTGATGCAGCTGCACCCTGATAACTATTGGTGATGAACTCAGAGTGCTAGTTTAGCATGTCTTAGAAGGATCTCAAGTGCTCTCTGATGGGCTATCTTTTTTTTTTTTTTAAAAAAAAAAAAAAAGATGAGGTTTCACCATGTTGGTCAGGCTGGTCTTCAACTCCCGACCTCAGGTGATCCGCCCGCCTTGGCCTCCGAAGTGCTCGGATTACAGGCGTGAGCCACTGCGCCCGGCCTCTGATGGGCTATCTTACCCACTCCTTTACCCTCCCCTTCCGTGCCCATAAGATCAATGAGGTTATGCATAGTAAAAGTGTTTGGAGCCCAGAGCTCAGGGCCAAGGCGGTTCCCTTGCTTGCGCTGGTCCCCTGGACCCATGCTGTGAATTCTACTCTTGTGTCTCTGTTTTATTTCCTTTTCTCAATCCCTCGTCACTGCCGGGACTAAGGGCACCCGTGTTTGGGGCTGGGCTGGTTCCCAGCATCCACCTCTCGGGTTCAAGGTTCAAGCAGTTCTCCTGTCTTAGCCTCCCGAGTAGCTAGGATTACAGGCATGCGCCACCTCACCCAGGTAATTTTGCATTTTTAGTAGAGATGGGGTTTCTCCATATTGGCCAGGCTAGTCTCGAACACCCGACCTCAGGTGATCCACCCGCCTTGGCCTCCCAAAGTGCTGGGGTTATAGGCATGAGCCTCCACGCCTGGCCCATCCTCTGTTTCTTGGAAGAGTCAAATTCTTGCCTAACCTAGCAGTGCTGTTTCTGGCTTTGAGTTTGTTTTCTTTGGAATTTCTCCTCATTTGGATTGGGCTATAGTAAAGAGGAGTTTAGGTGACTCCCCAGTCTCTGTAAATGACACAACCTGTGATGGTCCTAGGAAAGAAAAAAAACCTCGTCACTACTAAAAATGCAAAAAAGATACTGTCTTTTATAAGCCCCTCAGTTGGGCGTGGCCTACTCCTATTGGCTGAAGAGATTTTTTTCTTCCCTGACACGCATTATAGCTTCGATAAGGGATGTTTCAGGTTGTGATTGCACTGAGGACATATAAACAATAAGAAGAGAGTTTTACAGGGTCCTGTTACAGTGCAGAAGAGCAGAATAGCAAAGCCATGGGGCACAAGGACGGGACAGGAAGATAGGGAACTCACCCCTGTCTGATTTCTGGCCCAGTTCCCACCCAGAAGAATCTAAAATTCTTCCTAGATTTCAAGATGCAGAATTAAACAGATCATATATTCACATGTGTGTGTTTATATATACATATATGTATATATGGGTATGTATACATGTATGTGTATATACGTGTATATACATGTGTATGTGTATGTATACATGTGTATGTGTATATGTGCATATGTTTATATATGTGCGTGTTCACACATATGTGTTTGTATACATGTATGTGTATGCATGTGTATGCATATGTGTTTGTGCATATATGTGTATGTATGCCTTCCCCTCACCCCAATCTCCCTCACATTGATCCTGGTTGCAGAAGGTCATGGCAAGAACTGTTGGGGTCCTGTGGGAGTTCTGAACCCCAGAAGGTCACGGCCAGGGCACTGTTTGTGAAGAATGCATTGTACTCTGGCTCAGCACCCCTCAGGAACAATGCTGGGCCCGGCACCTAGTCCAAGCCTTAACGTTCCTGATGAGTTGCTCCTTCTGAGCCCCCCTGCTCACCCGGAACTTGTGGGGGATGATGTAGCTGGAATGGACACAGCACAGGGGACAGACCTCGATGACATCCAGCGGGAAGTCCTGCAGGTTCTTCCGACAGGTGCGCAGGCAGCCCAGGTAGTGAGCGTGGCTACAGTTGGGCAGGATGCCCAAGACCTGCTGGGCCTCTGGCTTGTCCCACACTTTGTCCATGCAGATGCCACATGCCACATTCTGACTGTTCTCAATGTCCAGGCTCTGAAGTGACGCCATGAGCTCTTGTACAAGGTGGAACTGAGGCAGAGACTCCTGGGAGCGGCTGTGATCCCTGTCAGCAGATGATGAAAGCAGGGACTTCCAGGAGCTGCCACCAACCTCCTCATCCTTGCTGGCCAGCCCCTCCAGGCCAGGCTCTGAGCTCCAGCAGGCCCTGGCCCAGCCCCAGCCCACAGACACAGAGCGCAGGTAGGTGGGCTCGGATCCTCTTAGGGCCAGTCCTGGGTGGGGGTCTGGCAGAGTGATATGTGGCTTCAAATGGTGGCGATCTGATTCCCGGGGGCTGGGGAGCTTTGGGTACTGACAGCTGCATCCATTTCCACGATGTCCATGGAAGCAGAAGCTTTCCTGGTTGCTATCCCGGTTGCTGGGATACAAACGACCACAGTGTGCCCTGGTGGGTCATACGAATAACGATTTTAATCTCCATCATTGTCAATTTTGTCCTTTTCATCAGTATCATAAGAATTTTGCTGCAGAAGTTAATGTCCCCAGATGTCAGCGGCAATGACCAGTCACAGTACAAGAGGCTGTACTGGTCCAAGCTCCTGCTCATCCCACTGTTTGGCATCCACTACATGGTGTTTGCTGTGTTACCCATCAACATCTCCTCCAAATTCCAGATTCTGTCTGAACCGTTCCTTAGGTCGTTCCGGGGCCTGGTGGTGACTGTCCTCTACTGTTTCCTGAACAAAGAGACGCAGTGCGAGCTGAAGCGAAAATGGCGAAGCCCATGCCCGACTGGAGGCCGGAGTGCAATGGTGCAATCTCAGCTCACAGCAACCTCTGCCTCCAGGTTCAAGCCATTCTTCTGCCTCAGCCTCTTGAGTACCTGGGATTACACGCGTGCACCACCATACCTGGCTAATTTTTGTATTTTTAGTAGAGATGGGGGTTTCACCAGGTTGGCCAAGCTGGTCTTGAACTCCTGACCTCAGGTGATCCGCCTGCCTCGGCCTCCCAAAGTGCTGGGATTACAGGCGCAAACCCGGCCCCGCAGGTGATTCTTATGTGCCAGGGGGAAGTAAGAAGCGCTGGAACTGATGAGGAATGCATTAGCTGTGGGTGATTTTCATGTATGCTGGAGGGATTTGCCCCATAGCAACTCTGGAGATTGGGATTTTAGAAAACATCCTTGCCCTGTTAAAAATTAGAAGATGACTTTAAGACATATTTAACTGTTTGGCTAAATTGCAGAAAAAGAAAATGCCTTCTTCAGAGATCTTTTATTTTGAAACAGGGTTTCACTCTGTCACCCGGGCTGTAGTGTAATGGTGTGATCATGGTTCTCTGCAGTCTTGACTTCCCAGGCTCAAGCGATCCTCCCGCCTCAGCCTTCTAAGTAGCAGGGACTACAGGCATGCGCCACCAGGCTTGGCTAAATTTTAAATTATTTTTTTTGTAGAGATGGGTCTTGCTATATTGCCAGGGCTGGTCTTAAACTCCTGGTCTCAAGTAATGCTCCACTTCAGCCTCCGTAGTAGGTAGAACTACAGGCACAGGCTATCACGCCTGGTTTCTTTTTAAAAATGTGGCTACTAGAAAATTTAAGATTCATATGTGCCTCGCATTTTATTTCTTAGTGACCTGCCTCCCTTGTGACGTCTCAGGCTGCCTGTTCAAAAGACCGGAGGCTAGGAAAATGATGAAATCTGAAATTTTAAAATAATTGTCGTATTGTTTCCATTCGTGAATACCATTTGTATATCCACACATAAAGATAACCTTATATACAAAGTTAAATGCAAATGTTCCCCAGGCAAGGCCAGTTTCCAATGTAGGGAGGAAGCGCGCCAGAAAAAAGAGTTCAGGAAAAACCTGTAATTCTTGGCCTTATTCAACCCAGTGTCAGATCAAGTCTCCTGTCACTCATGACCGAAGGGGGTGGGGCATAGAACTGTATCCAATCATGGGCTCTAGAGTGGGAACTGTCCAATGAGGTGCGCATCCAGCGAGGAGGGGGCGGTATCCTGGAGCTGGCGGGGCCTTTGTCTCGGTCCGGCCGGAGCTCAGGGTCCATCTTCGTTGCTTAGTACCCTCTGCTCTAGGAGGTTCCGGTGACACTGTCGCAGCCTCTGTCGCCCTGTGACCGGCAGATGCTGTGAGATGCAGAGCTAAGACTCCAGGACATCCCGGAAGCCGAAGAATGGTGAGTGTGCCAGGCCGTGTCCCGAGGTGGGGGCAGGGCTGGTTGAAACCGGCCTGAACCGGCTGTGCCGGGACCCTGGCCTCCCCGCTGTCAGCTCCGGTGTCTGCGGACTTGAGTCCCCGTAGGCGCAGCTCGGCCCTCGGTCCCCTCCGGTCACGCGGTGCAAGGTGGGCCAGCAGCCGGCACCCTGGGCTGGCATCCCGTTCGGTTCTCCCGCATCCCGCCTGCAGCCCACCCTGGGAAGCGCCTCTCGCGTTCTGCGTCTGTCCGGATTGCGGGAACAATGGCAGAGTCCTCGGGGCAGAGTCCAGACTCCGTGTGTGGTTTGTGCGTGGGAGGAGCTGTGATCCCGGGGGTCCTCAGTCTAAAACAAATGGATTCACTTTAAAATGTTAAAAACTTTATTAAAGTTAACAGTGATTCGTGATCGGAGAGCACCCAGCCACGGTTTGTGGTTTGGGGGTCCAGTCGAAGGGCTTGAAAGAAAGATTTTATAAGGTGCATGAGGAAGCAAACTGAACTCAGTAACTGACTCATTCCAGTTATGTAGTCATCTTATTTAGACTATTCAGGTTGTCATTGCCTGGTTATGTAATCAGAAGTTAACTGAAGGTTTGTGGTTGCTTAAATCTGAATTTTGTTTCCTCCTAAGATGGCAATTTACAAGAAATGTATTTGCCTTTATTTATTTAATATAGGAACTCAGGACACTAGACCCGCCTCATTCTAATTGCCTGCTATTTAATTAACAGTCCACAGGAGAAATAGTTTTCTCCTGCATTTTCCAAATGTGTGACAGAGTCTCAGATCTACCACTGTTGCCCCGGCCTAACTCTGGCTTTCAGTCAATTTTTAAATTTTCAGTTCTTTCCATGACATTCTTCAATACCAACTTCTAATTCACAACATTATCAGCTATTAGTCCTTTTTTGTACATTTCAGACACAGTATTTTGATTAATAATTATTTCAAAGAGCATTGGATGGCATTTCTTTAAAAAGAATTATTTTTCATTTGCAAATATTTTATAGGAGGTGAAAGGGGAGAGTAATCCCAACACTCCACTGGAAAAAAAAAAAAAAAAAAGACCAGGTGCAGTGGCTCATGCCTGTAATCCCAGCACTTTGGAAGGCCAAGGTGGGTGGATCACCTTAAGTCAGGAGTTTGAGACCAGCTTGACCAATATGGTGAAACCCCATCTCTACTAAAAATATAAAAATCAGTAGGGCATGGTAGCGTGCGCCTATAATCCCAGCTACTTGGGAGGCTGAGGCAGGAGAATTGATTGAACCCGGGAGACGGGTGAGCCGAGATCACGCAGCTGCACTCCAGCCTGGATAACAGAGTGAGATTTCGTCTCAAAAAAAGAAACAAAAAACCAAAAACCAAAAACCAAAACCTTTGTGCTGATCTCCCTTTAATCTTTCCTAGGTGCAGATACCTCATCAGAATATTTTTGGGTTGAGGTTCCACTTTGGAAACTTCACAGGGCAATGATGCATCCTCAGCCACCCTGTGTTATTTTCCTGGTTTTGAGTTTCAGAACTGTCTGGGGATGACCCAAGATGCGCACAGTGGCTCTGTCTCCTGAAGTGTCTGGTGAATATCAGCGCCTGGGTCATCCCCTCTCAGGGGCATCCTGAGGTGTGAGAATGTAGCCTGTCTGGAGTAGTTGGTACACTGTGCCTGGGAGAAATCAGACATACCTTTCCTCCAAAAGCAAATCCCTTAGGACATAAAGATTTTCTTCCCCAATCCCAATTTCCATTCCTTAGAGATACAGTGCTGGCCAGGCAATTGGATGCTGGTGTGGAGGAAAAAATTTTCGCAGACTGATGAAGAGAGAAAAAACATCCCCAAGGACAAGGAACGCCCAACCCAGTAAGGATTTGCAAAAACCTGCAAAGCAAAATGTGTCTAAGGGACACAGTGGGGCACAGCACAGTGGCTCTTGGTAGAATGGTTATTGTCCACTTCAGTGAGCAGGATGTGGGTGGGAAAATGTCCTAAGTGATAGAATGGCTTGACTTGACATTTAAGACAGATATGTCTGTTCCAGTCAGCATTGCCGTTTCCTGAGTTTGTCACCTTGGAAGGATTTCTGTACTTACTTAACTTCAGTTTTTAATTAAGTGTAAATTGTATTTTATCAGTAGATCTTGAAAGGTAAGAACATATAAAGGGCATTAAGGTGGTGAATTTCAGGAAAAAAATTAAGTAGTCATATATTCCATTTGTTAAAAATTGTTATTTACTTATTTCTTCACTAGAGTGAGGATAGTAAGTTTCTCAGGCCTATATTTTGTTTGTTTGGTGGGTGATTGCAAACAGAATCTCAGGGCTTTGGGAATGTTATCAGTAAAAGGATAGGGATAATCTTTTTTTTCCGTTATGGCAGTAGGAAATGAGTACATTTCCACAACAAAGCGTGTTATATTAATTGTCAAATTACACAGATTCATCACAACATCAGTTGTTCTTTTTTGCAGAGTAGAGAATTTATGACAGTGAATATCTCTATTCTCCATGCCCTTATCTGGATGTTTGAGATTAAGGCTATGTTTTAGGAGGTGAGACTTGGCACCTCCTTGAAGTATTCACATAGGGTTAATTGTTTACTAAATGATTTGTTATCATGGAAATAAATTACATGGTCATTTTCTGAAAGGGATAGATACTTTGGCTTTTCTTCTTGGAGTATAAAATGTAAGCGCCTTACAGTTTTCCTTTCTTTTTTATAACCCTAGGTTTGAGTGATTCTTGCTAGATTTTTCAAACACTTAAGTATTTTTTAAATTTAAAACTAAGTGAATGAGCCTGGCTGGAAAGTAGAAGTCTTAGCCTAGTGACTGCAAGCTAAGCCCAGTCTTAAGCCTGCAAAAGGAGGTCATTGAAGGTCCATTTGGTTCCTCCTTGGCCCTCAATATTGGACCCGCAGGGACGTTTGCCCTGCAGGTCCCAGCCTGCTCACACCAACCATGGAAGGAGCCTTTTGTGCTGACACAAGATATATAAACCTGGTAAGCTGGAAGTCCACAGGCAGATGCAGTTAGGGCTGAGACAGAAGCATAGTTGAGAGGCCCTTACTAGGATGGAATTATTGTTCTGGGACTGCTTCTAGGCTTTGTCAAATAAAACTAATTTGGATTTACATAGGAAGTTACTTAAGGAGTATCGCAGCAGAGAAAAAGTACCAACTATGAGATCTTTGAGGATCTCAAAGGTTAGGCGAAAGGGGATTATTTCATAGGGAGGAGCAAACAAGATTCCAAAGAAGGTGGCAAGGGAGGTACAGGATGGAGAGTAGCAAAATCAGATCACAAATCAGAGAACGTTTCACCCTGAAGTCATTCTGTTTTTAGGAGGGCCATAAATAGGGGTCCTATGTTGACTTAGGCTTTGGGTGGCTCAAAGTTCAGGGGCCTGTGGGAAAGAAACGTAAGCGAAGTTTGGTTAACAAGTATTTTGCTTTGACCACTGAAGGTTAAGCTACCGAGGTGATTGTTTATATAAACAATGGGAATTTGCAATCCGTGTCCATCTTTGTGGTAGGTACAAAAGGGAGCATCCTCTAAGTCATAATGGGAAGGATATTTCCCTTCATTAAGCTGTTCCTGGAGAATACACAAAAAATGGGGAATTTCTTTAATCACAGTTATTTCCAGAATTACCTGCCCACCTCATCTTACCCTACCACTGTTTCTGGCTCTGTACATCTCTTCCATTTGGCTGTTCTTGAGTTGTGTTTTTAAATAATAAACTGGTAAAAGTAAGTATAGTGCCTTGCCTAGTTTTGTGATTAGTTCTATAAAATTATTTAATCTGGGGCCGGGCGCGGCGGCTCAAGCCTGTAATCCCAGCACTTTGGGAGGCCGAGG
>NW_016107595.1:3723854-3725652 GCF_001604975.1 Cebus imitator
ACAGGCTTGAGCCACCGCGCCCAGCCTGCTCCTAGACTTTCACACGAAAACCCACACAAAGGCCTGCAAGACTTCTGGTGTATGCTCTCCCTCAGACTCCGAATCTGTACTAGCAACCTGGTTTCTTCACCAACCAGGTTCCTGTGCCACCTGATCATAGTCTCATCTGCCTGCATGGACACAGGTCTAAGTCCGAGCACAGCCTCACCTGGGACAGTATCTGTAGCATGAACCAGTCCTTCCACCAAACCTGCACTGTCTCCCACCCATGGGTTCTTTTTTCCTTTTTCTTTTTTTTGTTTGAGACAGAGTTTCACTCTTGTTGCCCAGGCTGGAGTGCGATGGCGGGATCTCCGCCCATCGTAACCTCGGTCTCAAAACGTGTAACACATTTGACACCAAATGTGTGGAGTTTCCTGAAAACCACCTAATTCTCCAATACTAACTGGTTGCCCAAAAATTCAAGTGATTCTCGTGCCTCAGCCTCTGGAGTAGCTGGGATTACAGGCATGTGCCACCATGTCCCTGCTAATTTTTTGTATTTTTAGCAGAGATGGGGTTTCACCATGTTGGCTAGGCTAGTTTCAAACTCCTGACCTCAGGTGATCCACCCGCCTTGGCCTCCCAAAGTGCTGGAATTAACAGACGCGAGCCCAGGCGTCCAGCCTCTTTTTTATTTTGAGACGGAGTCTCGCACTTGTTGCCCAGGCTGGAGTGCAATGGCGCGATCTCGGCTCACCGCAACTTCTGCCTCCTGGGTTCAAGCGATTCTCCTGCCTCAGCCTCCCGAGTAGCTGGGACTACAGGCGCCCGCCACCAGGCCCAGCTAATTTTTTGTATTTGTAGTAGAGATGGGGTTTCACTGTGTTAGGATGGTCTAGATCTCCTGACCTCATGATCCGCCCGCCTCGACCTCCCAAAGTGCTAGGATTACAGGCGTGAGCCACCGCGCCCGGCCCTATAGTTATTTCTATTGCTTTGACCTTACTAAGACTAAATATTTAGCTTCTAATATACATGTGCTAGAAAACCCTACGGGTTTTGGTTAGATTCATTGTTATTGTATATTATAAAATAGACAGGGAATTGGGTGAAATAGATGAAAATCACACAAACTTGGGGAGTCAGGTTTCTCTGGGCAGGCTTAGAAAACACAGAATTGGAAATACTCCAGTGACATAGAGATCAGAACTCTACCTAGGGCCTGTTCCCTGCCCCAGCCTTACCCACGTTTAGCCTCTTCTGAGGCCTCATCCAGGTCTGGCTCCACCCTGGAATCTCCACACAGAATTGATTAAAGGAGATCAGAGTTTGGCACCTGCCGCCTCTCCAGAGAGGCTGCTCACAATTTCCCCAAACCCCAAAGCAGATAAATGGAAGCAAGGAACTAAATATTTTTGGGCCTTAATTTTTTTTTTTTTTTTTTTTTTTTTAAACCAGTGCTTCTAGAGGCATACCCCCTAGCAACCCATTTTATCCTGAGAGGCTTGGGATTACAGGTGCATGCCACCATGGCTGGCTAATTTTTTTGTATTTTTAGTGGAGATGGGGTTTCACCATGTTGGTCAGGCTGGTCTTGAACTCCTGACCTCATCATCCGCCTGCCTCAGCCTCCCAAAGTCCTGGGATTACAGGTGTGAGCCACCGTGCCTGGTCTTTTTTTTTTTTTTTGGAGATAGGGTCTCACTATATTGCCCAGGCTGGAGTATAGTAGTGTGATCTCTGCTCACTGCAATCTTCACCTCCTGGGTTCAAGCAATTCTCCCACCTCAGCCTCCCAAGTAGCTGGGATTACAGG
>NW_016107595.1:3726232-3727311 GCF_001604975.1 Cebus imitator
AAAAAAAAAAAAAAAAAGAGTTCTTTTTGTGACTGGGTACAGTGGCTCATGCCTGTAATCCCAGCACTTTGGGAGGCTGAAGTGGGAGGATCACTTGAGGCCAGGAGTTGAGACCAGCCTGGGCAACATGATGAAACACTGTATCTACTAAAAATCCAGAAAATTAGCCAGGCGTGGTGGCACGTGCTTGTGGTCTCAGCTACTTGGAAGGCTGAGGCAGAATTGCTTGAACCCAAGAGGTGAGGTTGCAGTGAGCCAGGATCACACTACTGCATTCCAGCCTGGGTGATAGAGCAAGGCTGTCTCAGAATAATAATAATAAAGTTCTTTTGTGTCAGATCAATGTGGAAAGGTGTAGATACCTAAGATCTCTATTAGGGATGGTCTAGGATCCTCAGATATTAGTGAAGAAGGGGAATGTGTACTGCGTAGGTTCCATCTGGATGTTCCATCAGCTCTGTGCAGAAACAGGATTTTTTAAATTGACATTTAAAGAGGATGGCGCTAATTGTCCAGAATAACTCAAAAGGTTCTGGAAAAGAGAATAGTTAGACAAGACTTGCTCTCTAAAATGCTGAGGAAAGACTATTTATTTATTTATTTTAACAACTGATAATCAATTTATTAAAATAACTGATTTAAGCATCTGCAGTGGTGACTTCCACCTCAACTCCTGGCTCAATACTGATGGAAGTAATCTGCTTAACAATCTCTGAAGGACTGTGCAAGTCTGAGTCGCTTGTGGATTCTCATCTGGAAACGATCCCATGTTTTAGAACCTTCACCACAAGGTGTTTTTCTTGTAGTGATTCTCAAAGTCTTCGTAGGCATTCAAACTGCTCCTTTCACTTTCAGATTCTTTTCCTTTGCTCCTCTGATCAAGTCAGCACACACCTTCTCCAGCGATTTTACCTTGCGGCTTGTTAGAGTGATTGGAATTCGGTGAATTGCCACCTCCAGCTCCACGGGTGTTTTTCCGGTATCCTTAAAAGCCATGGCTAGGCCGGGCGCGGTGGCTCAAGCCTGTAATCCCAGCACTTTGGGAGGCCGAGGCGGGTGGATCACGAGGTCAAGAGATC
>NW_016107595.1:3727806-3731081 GCF_001604975.1 Cebus imitator
GAACAGCGGTGAGTCAGGAGCAGGAGCTTCCGGACTAACGATCCACAACAGCTACCACCGCATCTTCCTCAAAGAGCGGAAAGACTATTTAAATACATTGTTAGAGGTTATCAAACCTGGGAGATATCTGTAGCTTGAACTTTGCATAAAGTGTTTCTTTATGCTTAGATTCAGGTTATAAGTTACTTTTCGTTGCCAGTAATATTATAGTTCTGATGATGTGTCCGCCCATGTGTGTTGACACCTGACATCAATTTGTTCTAGGGTAGTTTATGTTAATTTCAATCACTTGGTTAAAGTTCTCTGTGCCAGATTTTTTTTTTTAATTATAAAGTTAATTATTTTTATCTTTATTATTCATAAGTACCTTGGGAGATTTACCAATTGATGTACGTAAAGTATCACATTTAATCTGCAAGCTCCCCTTTTTAGATTCTCTTTGCTTGAAGCTTGCTTTGGAAAATGAAGGCTCATCTTTGTTTATTAGTCAGATAAACTGGGGTAAACACAGGCTTACCCACTTACTCTGTGTTTGATAAAATATTCTTGATTTGGATGCATTGGTATCACTGGCTAGCTTTTCAGAAATTCAGAAACTCAGGCTTCACCTGAGATCACCTGAATCAGACTGCATTTTAACAAGATCTGTGGTTCATTGTTACATACATTAAAATTTGTGAGGTACTTTCTGACTCATCATGACTTCTCTCTATGAGTAATATTTACACCTTATTCTATAATCTGTAAACATAAAACTTAAACTGTATATGCCTGTGCTGATGCCCTTAATTTTTTTTTGTTTGTTTGGTTGGCAGGCTGTATTTTTCTGATACTTCACAATAAATGGTTGTAGATTAATGTCCACAGGTCTCATCCTCTCGTCTCTCTTCCATAGAGTGCCACAGGGATCCAGGCATCTCCATCTGTGAGCCTCCAGGGTCTCTGCAGAAGAGGAAGGCTCTATCCACATTCCCTTTGCTAGAGTCAGTCATGTGGCCACAGCCTAGTGCAAGGGAGGCTGGGAGGTGTGGTTTCACGATACTAGGAAAGCAGGAAATGAGAAGTGAAGGGGACCCGTTTCTAACATTTTTAAAATAAAAAAATGCATCTCTGCATACCTCTTGGGCCACAGGTGGGAAAGGCAGGCTTTGCAGAGAGGCCAGTATGCAGTGCTGGGTGACCTTGGGCACTGCACGCTGGGCACAGACTTTACCCACTCTGAGCTCGGGTCTTTGCTACCCATGTGGGGAGGCTCACTGGAGTTCGAGCTGTGAAGATTCAGTGCACAGCCCACCCAGCACCTGGCCCAGGGCAGAGCCCACTGTGAGCTCGTTCCACCCCTACCCCTGCATACCATGTTGCAGATACCAAGGGCATGGCCTTGCCAGGTACCCACTCTCAATTCCTTTATAAAAGGTGAGGGCTGGCTGAGTGACTGTTTCCAACCTGACACCCGTAAAGGGAATAGACGGGCAGACACTAGTAAGTGACTTTCTGAAGGACACAGCCAGCTTGTTGTGGGTCCTGTCTGGGGCAGTGGCATCCCTGGGGGCCACAGGCCATGGGCCTCAGCGCCTTCCAGCCTTTGAGCTGGCTGCCACAGCTCACCCACTGTGGGGCACATCGAGGTGCTTCAGGGAGGACAGGGACAGCCAGGGACAGCTCCAGGTGGGGAGAGGCCACACGAGTGTTCTTCAGAAGACAGGTCCAGGCTAATGGGGAGCAACCAGGGAGCAGGCTGTCTGTCATCACTGTAGTCTTCACCCTGGTCTCATGCCTGGGCTTCTCCAGTCCTGGCCAGTGATGGGGATCAGGCAGGAAGACATGCACACCTCAAATTCTTCTCAAACTGTCTTTTAGGGATGATATCTGGAGTGATACCCTTAATTTTATACTGCATTATTTAGACAAGTATCTACACTGGTTTTGTGGATTCTGTTTTCTTTTCTTTCTTTCTTTTTTTTTTTCCTTTGGAGAGAGGGTTTCACTCTTGTCATCCAGGCAGGAGTGCAGTGACGTGATGTCAGCTCACTGCAACCTTTGCTTCTGGAGTTCAAGCGATTCTCCTGCCTCAGCCTCCTAAGTAAGTGGGATTGCAGGCGTGTACCACCACACCCGGCTAATTTTTGTATTTTCAGGAGAGACAGGGTTTCACCATGTTGGCCACGCTGGTCTGGAATTCCTAAACTCTGCCTGCCTTGGCCTCCCAAAGTGTTGGGATTACAGGCGTTAGCCACCACTCTCAGCCACGTAGATTCTATTTTCTTTCCTCAGTGTTGGAGAATACATCAGAGAACATTTCTGTTAAAAATATCTTATTGGATAATTCTAGCAACTCATATAAGTCACAGCAATTCTCTCTTTTCACATGGAGTCAAGTTAAGAGCTCTCCTGGCCATTGACAGTTGGTCAATATGTTTTGTTTTATTTTTCAGGAACTGTTGACATTCAGGGATGTGACCATAGAATTCTCTCTGGAGGAGTGGGAGTTTCTGAAGCCTGCTCAGCAGAATTTGTATAGGAATGTGATGCTAGAGAACTACAGGAACCTGGTCTCTCTGGGTGAGAATAACTTCAATACAGAATTCCTATTTCACACTAAACCTTTTATTTTCTTCCTCTGTAGAATGTTTGGTGGGGGTTTCTGCTTTGTATAAATGAGTTTTAGATCCTTGCTTTCAAGGAAAACTTTGGGATTTGTTGGGATGGAGAAGAAAGTCTTCAAGATGCTTTATGTTTACATTGACTTTCTTCTGCCTTGAAGTGATGGGCATTTTTCACTCTAGCGGTAGTTCTATTTTTTAATTTTTTTAATTTTTATTTTTGTTCATCCAAACAGACCACAATTTTTTATTTTTATTTGTGAGACAGACTCTAGCTCTGTCGCCCAGGCTGGAGTGCAGTGGTGCAATCTGGCTCACTGCAACCTCCGCCTTCTGGGTTCAAGCAATTCTCTGTCTCAGCCACCTGAGTAGCTGAGACTACAGGTGCCCAGCACCACGCCTGGCTAATTTATGTAATTTTAGTAATGATGAGGTTTCACCTTGTTGGCCAGGCTGGTCTCAAATTCCTGACCTCAGGTGATCCACCCGCGTTGGCCTCCTAAAGTGCTGGGATTACAGGTGTGAACCACTGTGCTCAGCCTTTAATGGTAATTTTTGGAATTTCATGGTATAAAATATTATTGACTAGACCTTAAAGTCCACTTCTACCACCAATTTTTGATTAGTATTGGGCAGGGAAGCTGAATACTCCAAAATATAAGATAATCTAAA
>NW_016107595.1:3731632-3739397 GCF_001604975.1 Cebus imitator
CCTCATGATCCGCCTGCCTCAGCCTCCCAAAACGCTGGGATTACAGGCATGAGCCCCTGCACCTGGCCTTGTTATTAATGTTGTAGAATCAGCTATAATGTTCTCTCTTCTCTACAAAGCAGAGTACCTGGTTGGTAATTGGAGAATCCCAGTGAGAATCACGTTACTTTTTTCTAATAAAACAGGTCTTACTGTTTCTAAGCCAGAACTGATTAGCTGTCTGGAGCAAAGACAAGAGCCCTGGAGTGTGAAGAGACCCAAGACTGTAGCCAAACCCCCAGGTATGTTGGTTGAATGAAACACATGCCACAGGTGAAAGCTCCAAAGGTCAAGGAGGAGGCCAGACCTTAAAAGGTTATTTGAGAAGCTCTGCTCCAATGAAGATGTCTTTTGAGGAGCCTGGGTGTTTATTCCTCTCACATAGAGGCATCTTTTGTCTCATGCTCTTAAATTCTCTAAAACATTATCTTCCTTTGAGGTTACAGTGAGAGCCAAAGTCTTTTTCATGGCTTATGAAAGACTTTATTATCTGACTGCCCTTTGTCTTAGGGGGGACACAGGAATATATGTGTACTTTTTAGGAAGTCTATGTTAAACTATTTTTTTTCTTTTTTTTTTTTGAGACAGACTCTTGCTCAGGCGCCAGGCTGGAGTGCAATGGCGCAGTCTCGGCTCACTGCAATCTCCGCCTCCTGGGTTCAAGCAATTCTCCTGCCTCAGCCTCCTGAATAGCTGGGACTACAGGTGCGTGCCACCATGCCCAGCTAATTTTTGTATTTTTTAGTAGAGATGGGGTTTTCGTCATGTTGGCCATGATGGTCTTGATCTCTTGACCTCGTGATCCACCCGCCTTGGCCTCCCAAAGTGCTGGGATTACAGGCGTGAGCCGCTGTGCCCGGCCTAAACAATTTTTTAAGGTTTTTGTTTTGTTTGGTTTTGGTCTTGGTTCTTGTTTGGATTACATCTGAAATGTGTGGGAGTATTGGTGACAAAGGGATTTAGTTCCAAAATCCCAGGAATACTACAGACACATGTGATATGTTTTCTGCTTTATGATTTCTTATGGAAGTTTCTTTCTTTTCATAACTTTTTTTTTTTTGAGACGGAGTTTCGCTCTTGTTACCCAGGCTGGAGTGCAAGGGCGCGATCTCGGCTCACCGCAACCTCCGCCTCCTGGGTTCAGGCAATTCTCCTGCCTCAGCCGCCCAAGTAGTTGGGATTACAAGCGTGTGCCACTAGGCCCAGCTAATTTTTGTATTTTTAGTAGAGATGGGGTTTCACCATGTTGGCCAGGTTGGTCTGGAGCTCCTGACCTCAGGTGATCCACCTGCCTCAGTCCCCCAAAGGGCTGGGATTATAGGCATGAACCACTGCACCCAGCCTCTTATGGAAGTTTCAAATGTGATTCTACAAAAATTCCTAATCAGTAATTTTATTATACTGCTAAGCATCTCCCTAAATACAAGAAAATCTAATGTTGTTTTACTTTTACATTTTTAGTGTGAACTAAAATTGGTAATTTAAACTTTACTTGCCCAGATTCAACTCTATTTGTTGAGTTATATATATATATATACACATACACACACAAATACCCACACATACATGTGTGTGGACCGTGTGATTACTTTTCTTTTCTTTTTTTTTTTTAATCTTCCAGATTTCTGGAAGGTTTCTGTGGGGAAGTCCACTGTTTGTTGGATAGAAATAATTTTTTAGGTAATAGGGCCCTTTTCTCTAGTTGCCTTTTATTTTTTTATTTCATGTTGACTCTGGAAAGTCTAATTACTATGTGCCTTGGGGATGGTTGTCTTGTGTCGTATCTCACAGGAGTTCCTTGAATTTCTTGTATCTTTATGTCAACTTCTCTAATAAAATGGGAAAAATTTTCATAGATTATATCCTGAAGTATGTTTTCCAAATTGGTTACTTTTTTTCTTCTGTCTCAGGAATAGTAGTGAGTTGTAAGTTTGATCCCTTTACATAATTCCATATTTATCAGAAGCTTTGTTTGTAGTGAATTCTTTTTTCTTTACCGTCTTCTGACTGGGTTGATATAAAGGAGCAGTCTCTGGGCTGTGAAATACTTTCATCTACTTAAGTCTATTCTGTTTATAAGCCTTTCAATTGTGTTTTGAATTTTCCATTTTTAAAGTTGTGTTTGGTTCTTTTAAAGGAACTAGTGAGATCCTTTTGAGGTAATGAAACACTCTGGCTTTCTGGATTGCCAGGGTTTTTTTGCTTTCTTATGTGAGGGAGCTGGTGCTTCTTTTCCTTTTGAATTATCTGTCATTTGGATGGGGCTTTAAAATTGTTTTAATTTTTTTTTTCCTTGAAGGTTCGGCTGTGGTGTATGTTGTGTATAATCTGTTGGTTTCATTTCACGGTGTTTTCAGAGGGCAGAGGCTCTGTCTAGGTTCCTTGGTTGTAGACAAGTTCCTGCAGAGATTTCATAGAGTGTTTCATGTTGAAGCAATGCATTCTTGCCTGCTGGTGTAATTCAGGCTGCAGTCCAAGGAGATAGCACTTAAGAGTGCTCTGGGGAGGGAAGGTAGTGTGTGAGAGTTTATTTTCTCTCCAAAATTATTTTGGGGCCTTGGTGATATTCCCTTCAACTGCTGGCACTGCACCCGTTCCTTTGCTCCAAGGAGGGCTTTGGTGGTCTGTGCTTCCCCCCTCCCTTAGGGACAGTTCACACTTTGAGGTCACCAGAAAACCTGTATTTTTTTTTTTTTTTTTTTTTTTTTGGACAAACTTTTTTTTTTTTTTTTCTTTTTGTTTTTTTTTTTTTTTTTTTTTTTGAGACGGAGTTTCACTCATGTTACCCAGGCTGGAGTGCAATGGCACAATCTCGGCTCACCGCAACCTCTGCCTCCTGGGTTCAGGCAATTCTCCTGCTTCAGCCTCCTGAGTAGCCGGGATTACAGGCACGCGCCACCATGCCCAGCTAATTTTTTGTATTTTTAGTAGAGACGGGGTTTCACCATGTTGACCAGGATGGTCTCGATCTCTTGACCTCGTGATCCACCGCCTCGGCCTCCCAAAGTGCTGGGATTACAGGCTTGAGCCACCGCGCCCGGCCAGAAAACCTGTATTTATCAGGGGCCCTGTTCTCCTTTGCTTGAAAAAGTAAGGGTAGGTTATTTGTCTGTGAGTGGTTTGGTGATGCAGTGGCTCAAGGATGGAAAATCCCCAGGCAGGGCAATTGCACCATGGTTTGCAACCAGGATTGCACCTGCAGCCCAGGATTTTTAGTCCAGCGGATGGCACTGGGGCGCGTCCGGCTTGTGGTCCCCCAACTCAGTAGGTCTCTCTCCAGTGTCTTCTCTGGGAGCAGGCCGAATTGGCTAGGCTTGTCCTAAGCCATCTGCATCCAAATTGCTGAGCTCTTCTAGATGTTCTAGGCTGCTAGGCTTCCTGAGATAGAAGCCATGGCTGCTCACCTGGCCTCACCCTTCCCAGTTTATTCATGTGAATGAAGGGGAACTCAGTTCCCGTGCTGGCGTATGATCCCATGCCATGCTGT
Organism: Cebus imitator; assembly: GCF_001604975.1. Classification (NCBI taxonomy): domain Eukaryota; kingdom Metazoa; phylum Chordata; class Mammalia; order Primates; family Cebidae; genus Cebus; species Cebus imitator. The sequence goes on from NW_016107595.1 coordinate 3,735,159, forward strand.
TCTTTGCGTGCTGACAGTGTGGGCTTCTACCCCACTTAAGCTCAGACCGCATGTCTCAGCTTGATACTATCTCGGCTTGATATTGTTAGGCAGTGTACTGAAGACCTGGGCAGTTGGTACTGGGCCCATGAATTTGTCCGCTGGCCCTTTGGGGTCAAGCACCAGCTGCAATGTTAAGTGGATGCTGTGCTGTGGGCACTCTCCTGCAGGACCCGCCAGGTAGGTCATCTTGGAAGGTGCCAGCAGGCAAGGTGGTGCATGGATCAGATTCACCTCAGTCCTCCCCCTCAGCCTAGCAGACAGCAGGAGATGGATCCCCTCAGTGAAAGATGCAGAGCCTTGGAGGATGGGCACCTATGGTCAGCTACAGCTGCATGGCACAGAGAAACCTTGAGATTTCCACATGAGTTTAAGGTGTGCCTCTACCTGTTCTTCAGATGGCTCCCCCGCCAGTTCACAGATGTATATGAGATCCTATAATCAGGATCTCAAACTAGATGTAGCTGGGAAATGCCTTTCAAGGAGAAGGAACCACAGTGAGAAGCTCACAGATCCATGGCTAGACGGTGTTGCCGTGGGGTTTCTTCACATACCACTTCCTTAGGTCTGGGCCGGACCTTGGAGCCAGTCCTGGTGCCCAGGGACCTTGAGCAAGCTTTCCGTCTTCCTCTTCAACCACAGTGTCTGCATTACCTCTGAATTAATTTTTCTCTCAAAAGATCTGTTTAAAGTGTGATGCTTTACTCAACATTTTGTTTTCTCTCCTTGGAGTGAGTGTTTCCCAGCTGCATCCAGTAAGTCTTCCTGTCCTTTTCTTAATTTTCTATATTAGATTTGTAAAGTACATGTATCTGAGTCTGAAAATAAAAGTGGGATACGTTGTTGATTTTCTTTCTTTCTTTTAAATCGACAGTTTAAAACCGCCATTAACTTTGTTAATGTTCTATTTCAGCTATGTCTTGTCATTACACTGAAGACTTTTTGCCAGAACAGGGCATGAAAGATTCATTCCAAAAAGTGATACTGAGAAGATATGGAAGCTGTGGCCTTGAGAATTTACACTTAGGGGAAGACTGGGAAAATGCGAGTGAGTGTAAAGATCACAAAGGAATTTACAATGGACTTAACCAGTGTTTGTCAACTCCACATAGCAAAATTTTCCTATATAATAAATGTGTGAAAGGCTTTAGTAAATCATCAACTCGAAACAGACAAAACATAAGACATATTACAGAGAAACTTTTCAAATGTATCGAATGTGGCAAAGTCTTTAAATCTCACTCAGGCCTTTCTTATCACAAGATAATTCATACTGAAGAGAAACTCTACATATGTGAGGAATGTGGTAAAACCTTTAAGTGGTTTTCATACCTTACTAAACATAAGAGAATTCACACTGGAGAGAAACCCTTCAAATGTGAAGAATGTGGCAAAGCTTTTAACTGGTGCTCAAGCCTTACTGAACATAAGAGAATCCATACTGGCGAGAAACCCTACAAATGTGAAGAATGCGGAAAAGCCTTTCACTGGTGTTCGCCCCTTGTTAGACATAAGAAAATTCATACTGGAGAAAAACCCTATACATGTGAAGAATGCGGCAGAGCTTTTAACCGGCATTCACATCTCACTAAACATAAGACAGTTCACACTGGAAAGAAACCCTACAAATGTAAAGAATGTGGGAAAGCTTTTAACCACTGCTCACTACTTACTATACACAACAGAACTCATACTGGAGAGAAACCCTACAAATGTGAAGAATGTGGCAAAGCTTTTAACTCATCATCAATTCTTACTGAACATAAGGTAATTCATAGTGGAGAAAAACCTTACAAATGTGAAAAATGTGACAAAGTCTTTAAGAGGTTCTCATACCTTACTAAACACAAGAGAATTCACACTGGAGAAAAACCCTTCAAATGTGAAGAATGTGGCAAAGCTTTTAACTGGTCCTCAATCCTTACTGAACATAAGAGAATTCATACTGGTGAGAAACCCTACAACTGCAAAGAATGTGGGAAGGCCTTTAATCGGTGCTCACACCTTACTAGACATAAGAAAATTCATACTGCAGTCAAACGCTATAAATGTGAAGAATGTGGCAAAACTTTCAAACGATGCTCACATCTTAATGAACATAAGATAATTCAAAAAGGAGAGAAATCCTGCAAGCACAAAAAATGTGGGGAAGCATTTAATCACTGCTCAAACCTTACTACATAAGAATTGTTACTGGCCGGGCGTGGTGGCTCACGCCTGTAATCCCAGCACTTTGGGAGGCCAAGGCGGGTGGATCACGAGGTCAAGAGATTGAGACCATCCTGGTCAACATGGTGAAACCCCATCTCTACTAAAAATACAAAACATTAGCTGGGCATGGTGGCGCGCGCCTGTAGTCCCAGCTACTTGGGAGGCTGAGGCAGGAGAATTGCCTGAACCCAGGAGGCGGAGGTTGCAGTGAGCCGAGATTGAGCCATTGCACTCCAGCCTGGGTAACAAGAGCGAAACTCCGACTCAAAAAAAAAAAAAAAAAGAATTGTTACTAATGAGAAATCCTACAAGTATAAAAAATGTGGCAAAGTCCTTAAATCTTGCTCAGGCCATTCAGATCAGAAGGTAATTTATACTGGAGAGAAACACTACAAATGTGAAGAATGTGGGAAAGTCTTTGACCATCGCTCACACCTTATTGCATGTGAGAAAATTCATGCTGAGAATAGTTCTGATTCTAAAGAATGTGGCAAAGCATTTAATAACTGCTATGAGCTTAGTCATAGAGGTTTTGTGCTAGATAAGAGCAATGTAAGTGTAGTGATACACATTACATTTGTCTGTGGAAAGATATCACCAAATACCAGGCTTAGAGTGCACAAGGTGTAGTGATGGTGATATATTACATTTGTATGTGGAAGACTTCAAACATATAAGCCTTAGAGTACACAAGCGTTTTTATACTGAAGAAAAACATTACAAATATAAAGGGTGGTGCAATATGTTTACTTATGTTACAGATTTTATTGTACATAGAATTTATGCTGAAGGGGAACCCTCTGACAGTTGCTCAAATCCTATTCAATTTTAGACAATTTATATTGGAAAGAAACCCTACAACTGTAATGAATATGTTGTTGAAAAAATACACCTTAGAAAATAGTGGCTTATATGAAAATGTTAAACAGATGCAGCAAATATAAAAAATTAATCAAAAATCAAGTCTAACTGAACATCAGAAGATTCATAGTAGAAACCACTGAAACACTAACACTCAATGTTATTTTATTTTATTTTATTTTATTTTTTTGAGACGGAGTTTTGCTCTTGTTACCCAGGCTGGAGTGCAATGGTGCGATCTCGGCTCACCGCAACCTCCGCCTCCTGGGTTCAGGCAATTCTCCTGCCTCAGCCTCCTGAGTAGCTGGGATTACAGGCACGCGCCACCAGGCCCAGCTGATTTTTTGTATTTTTAGTAGAGACGGGGTTTCACCATGTTGACCAGGATGGTCTCGATCTCTTGCCTTCGTGAGCCACTGCGCCCGGCCTCAATGTTATTTTAAATCAGGGTATTGATTATAAAGAATAATTCAAAGTTAACATAATTTAGGCTAAAAAGAAACAGGAGATTAATATTTTGAGACTTGCAATTATATTCAAAGTGTACCGTTTTTGCATTGAAAGAATTTTAGATTTTTACAAAAGCAAATTTTGATGTAATTCAACTCTCAAGTTACTCATTGCTGTGTCTTTATTTCTTGTGTCTATGTGAAAGCATGTGGTCAATTTCTGCTGAGAGCTTTGAGAGGTTCTATATTAGGAGAACATCATTTATATGCTTTTCAGTAGAAGATTGAGGACACTGAAATGTAAGGTGTGTGAAGAAAATCCACACAGAGAGGCTTTTGTGGTTGACTTATAAAACTGTTGTAAGTGATGCATGAGATAGATGGTTCAGAGTAATATTCTTGTGCATTATTCAAATTTTAATAAATTGTTTTACCGATTGCACATTAAGATAATCAAATATAGCAGATTTTGTAATGGTTTTCTTAGACTGTGTGAACTTAATTTCTTTTAATAAAACAAAGTTGTTTTTAATATGTTAAGACAGTTGTGCATTGAATAGGTTAACTAGTGTTAACCTATTTAACCTTACTCAAGTTTCTAGGTAACAGACGGTAACAACATACTATTCAGTAATATAGTGGAATGGCATCTCTAGTAATTCTTTTTTTTTTTTTTTTG
>NW_016107595.1:3740982-3747426 GCF_001604975.1 Cebus imitator
TGCCTGAACCCAGGAGGCGGAGGTTGCGGTGAGCCAAGATCGCGCCATTGCACTCCAGCCTGGGTAACAAGAGCGAAACTCCGTCTCAAAAAAAAAAAAAAAAATTATTCGGGTGAAAAAATTGCATTGATTCTGCATGTTTGGAGAGGGCATCTGTACCTAAGCTACACAACTGACTCTAAATTTAGAGGAATTGTGCCTCTTTCATTTTCTTTTTCTTTTCTTTTTTTTTTTTTTTTTGAGACGAAATCTTGTTCTGTCTTCCAGGCTGGAGTGCAGTGGCACAACCTTGGCTCACTGCAACCTCTGCCTCTGGGTTTAAGTGATTCTCCTGCCCAGCCTCCTGAGTAGCTGGAACCACATGGGTGACCACCACACCTGGCTAATTTTTGTATTTTTAGTAAAGATGGGATTTTACCATATTGGCCAAGCTGGTCTTGAACTCCTGACCTCATGATCCACCTGGCACAGCCTCCCAAAGTGCTCTGCAACCCTTTCTTTTCTTTCCCTTTCTTTTCTTTCTTTCCTTTCTTTTTCTTTCCTTCCTTCTTTCTCTCTCTCTTCCTTCCTTCCTTCATTTCTTCCTTCCTTCCTTCCTCCCTCCCTTTCTTTCTTCTGTCTCTCTCTGTCTTTCTCTCTCTCTTTCCGTCTGCCTGTCTTGCTCTTTCGCCAGGCTGGAGTGCAGTGGCACAATCTGAGCCCCCTGCAACCTCCACCTCCCAGGTATAAGCTATTCTCCTGCCTCAGCCTCCTGAGTAGCTGGGACTACAGGTGCACGCCACCACACTCAGAGAATCATATTTTTAGTAGATGTGGGGTTTCACCATGTGGGCCAGGAATGTCTGGACCTCTTGACCCTCCAGCCTTGGTCTCACAAAGTGCTGGGATTACTGGCGTAAGCCACCACACCCAGTGCTGCTGCTTTTTCAAACAGGGCTTCCTCCCAGAGCTGAGCCAGGCCCACCCCACAGGATGGGAAAATTCTATTTCTTTTTTACTCTATTTTTGAATGTATTCAATAGGTGAACAGAAGTATTTTGCTGTCACATTAATAATACATAAAATTTTTGTTCAAGAGAAAATCAACGTTTACTTTGGTAATAGTGTATTATCAATACTAAAGCTAATTTAAATAAAATCTTGTAAATACATCAGTCATTTTTGACCTCTCGAGATTTACACATATAGTACTCTTGTAATTTTTTTTAACATTTATTTTTATTTATTTTTTAAAGACGGGGTTTCACCATGTTGGTCAGGCTGGTCTTGAACCCCCGACCTCAGGTGATCCGCCCGCCTTGGCCNTTTTTTTGGAGATGGAGTTTCTCTCTTGTTGCCCATGCTGGAGTACAATGGCGCGATCTCAGCTCACTGCAACCTCCACCTCCCGAGTTCAAGTGACTCTCCTGCCTCAGCCTCCCAAGTAGCTGGGACTACAGGCATGTGCCACCACCTGGCTAATTGTATTTTCAGTAGAGATGGGATTTCTCCATTTTGGTCGGGCTGGTCTCAAATTCCCGACCTAAGATGATCCACCCGTCTCAGCCTACCAAAGTTCTGGGATTACAGATGGGAGCTACCGCACCCAGCCTAGCTTTTTATATTACATTTTTAATCTATATTCTTTGAATTTTTTCAATTTGAAACAGCAGTTAAATAATTTCAAACCGTTACAGGAGATAGAAAGAAAATCATTTAGGGCCAGGCGTAGTGGCTCACACCTGTAATCCCAGCACTTTGGAAGGTCAAGGTGAGCAGATAACTTGAGGTCAGGAGTTCAAGACCAACCTGGCCAACATGGTGAAACCTGATNACACCTGTAATCCCAGCACTTTGGAAGGTCAAGGTGAGCAGATAACTTGAGGTCAGGAGTTCAAGACCAACCTGGCCAACATGGTGAAACCTGATTTCTAATCAAAATACAAAAAATTAGCTGGGTGTGGTGGTGCACACCTGTAGTCCCAGCTACTCTGCGGGCTGAGGCAGGAGAATCGCTTGAACCCGGGAGGTGGAGGTTGCATATCGGCTTATGGGGTTCACCTTGCCCTTTGCCTAGACGGAACTGATTCATCCAGACAGGGTAATTTGTGGAGGAAAAGTTAAATATTCAATTTGAACTCCATTGAATGTGGACACAATGGTCAAATCCTGAAACAGTTTGTGTGAGCCCCTTGTATTCATCCTGGACTATATCGGAGAAATTTCTATTTCAATCCATTCCTCTACATTAGTTGTTGCAGAAAAATAGACAATCCCCAAAACAAGCTGACCATTTTGTGTTCCTTAAGGCCAGTCAGGAAGGGCCCTCGTGACTGGGCCTTATGCCAAAACTCATTCAAAAAGAGCTAGGGTCCCAGATCGCGCTGAAGCTTCATAAGACCTCTCCTAGTCTGTGCAGGGATGAGTGTTCAACTCTGGAGGCCAGGCTGTTGCTTCCCACTCTGGTGGTGAATTCATCAGTCTGATGGGCGTAAATATATAACTATATTTATCTTTTTCCCTTCTCTTTTTATTGCAATTTGCTTATTGTATCAATCTGCTTATTATATCAATTTGCTTATTATGTTGATTTGCTTATATCATTTATTTATTATATGTGCATAGCCAGTTACATGGGATAAAGCTTGTTTACCCTTAAAGGTGTTGTGTTCGTGTTTCTCACCTCAAGCATGTCCTGCACAGAACACTTGACATCAAAAACAATTCAAAACCAAAATAATGTCACTTTTTGGCCACAAGGACAGGATTGGAAACTCTGGGACTTACATATTTCAGGACGGGAACTCTCCCAGTTCTTCTCTTAGCGATTGAATGGTCCATGGCAACTGACTCTGTGAGAGTTTCGCTTTGTCGCCCAGGCTGGAGTGCAAACGTTTAATTGGGAATAAAGAGGTTTGGGAAAAACAATACTGGGGAGATAACTGAATTCCGGCGCACACTACCCTTGTCGCTGTTTTCGATGTAGATACTCATGCGTCTCTGCTTTCTCTTGAAGACTATTTCATCAGCAGGACATCAATAGGCCATATTTTCCACCATAACTGCAAACTTGAATGCAGACGAATGGCCTTAAATGATTTCTTTCTCCTACAGCAATTTGAAATTACTTGAAATTTGTTTCAAATTGAAAAAATATAAAGAATGTGGATAAAAATAAAAGATAAAAAGGCTAGAAAATTACAAAAAATTACAAAATATATATATATATATAAATCTTGAGGGTCAAAAATAAATTTATTTACAAAGTTTCATTAAGATTAGCTTTAGTATTGATAATACACTATTACCAAAGTAAAAGTTTTCTTTTGAACAAAAATTTTATTATTAATGTCACAGTAAAATACTTCTGTTCCCCTGTTGAATACATGCAAAACGAGAGAGTTGAAAAGAGAATTTTCCCGTGCTCTGGGGCGGGCCTGGCTCAGCTGAGGGAGGAAGCTCCGCCTGAAAAAGCTGCAACTTAGGCTGTTACTTTCTCCTCTCGGTCCGGAGTGTGATCACATCTTGTCACTCAGGGCCTGAGGGGGCGGGGCCTTAAACATTATCCAATCAGGGACGTCGGGCCGGGAACCGTTCAATCAGGCACGTAGCTGGAGCGGAGAGGACGGTTTCCGGGTTTGGCGCGGCCTTTGTCTCTTGCTGCCGCTGGAGCTCCGGGTCCCGTCTTCTCTGCTCTGTGTCCTCTGCTCCGAGACGCCCAGCCTCGCGGCCCTGTGACCTGCAGGTATTGGGAGATCCGCAGCTAGGACGCCGGGACCCCCTGGAAGCCTAGAAATGGTGAGAGTGGCGGTCCGACATTCCGAGAGAGAAGAGGGACGGGTTGGAACCGGTTGGAAGTGGCTGTGGCGGGACTCAGGCCTCCCCGCAGTCGGCTCCACAATCTCCTCCCCGAGTTCTCCTGGCCCGGCTCGGCCTCAGTCCCCTTCAGCCATAAGATGGCGGCGGCGCTGTTAGCGGGCCCAGAGTCCCGTCTCTTCCCTGCGCAGTGACCGTTTCCTGGCTTGGAGCCTCTCTGGGCAGCTCTGCACCCAGCGCGGCGTCTCTCTGATTGTGCAGGGACCACGGGAGCGTCCTCAGCAGAGAATCCTGACTCGGGGTGCGGGTTCATGAGTGGGAAGAGCTTTGGTCCGTGGGGTTCACAGCTTTGCTTTTCTCTATCCCGCCGGGAGCGGTGGCTCACACCTGTAATCCCAGCACTTTGGGAGACTGAGGGGGGCGGATTGCTTGAGATCAGGAGTTGTTAGGTCAACTAAGTTTTTCTTCAAAGACTCAACTTCCTGGTCACAAGTTGTAAAAGTTGTAAATCAACCCTACCCCTTCTCCTTCCGCCTTCTCCATTTCTCGAAAAACCGCGCGTTTACTCTATATGGAAAAAGTTTGATTCTAAGCCAACCGGGATCAGCCTAGATTGTGCGGGCTGACCCCAGCCAGTGGGGAACGACACAGAAACAGGAAATTTGTTAGGGTTAAAAACCCTTTCCTGGGCTCAGCACTGTGATCGTAACCTGTAGTCCCAGCACTTTTGAGAGGCCGAGGCGGGGCGGGGGAGGGGAATGCAGTGAGCCGAGATCTGGCCACTTCACTCCAGCCTGGCAGAAGAGTGAGACTCCCTCTTTTGAACTCCCAACCTCAGGTCATCCGCCCGCCTTGGCCTCCAAAGTGCTTGGATTACAGGCATGAGCCACCATGCCCGGCCATGACTCCCTCTCAGAAAAACAACAAAACAAAACAAACTCTTCCTGAGTGGGCACGGTGGCTGACACCTGTAATCCCAGCACTTTGGGAGACTGAGACAGGCGGATCATGAGGTCAGGAGTTCTAGGCTAGCCTGGCCAGCATGTTGAAACACGATCTCTATTAAAAATACGAAAATATAACCTCTGCCTTCCGGGTTCAAGTGATTCTCCTACTTCAGCCTTCGGAGTAGCTGGAATTACAGGCATGCGCCATTACACCCAGCTAATTTTGTGTTTTTAGTAGAATCGGGTTTCTCTATGTTGGCCAGGCTGGTCTGGAACTCCTGACCTCAGGTCCTGAATCAGGGTCTTTGTTGAATCTGAGTGGTGTCAGAATTCAAATGTTAGACAATAAGTTGATGTTGGAGCATTGTTTGATTTTCAGCAAACCGTACAGATTTGGTGCCAGAAAACAGATGTCAAGGAGGCCCGACCTGGAATAAAACTCTAAGTGTTTGGAAATGGATGGCTCTGCTCTCTTGTACGCAGGCTGTCACACTGCCCATTGTCCTGTGATTCCAGGTCTTCTCTCAGGGTGACATAGTTCTGAAAACTTAAGAGGAAAGGACCTCTGAAAAACTAGTAATAAAAATAAAACGAAAGGAAAGGAGCTCTGATGACAGACCCCCTTTTTTTTGCAGCTGCCACCATGGGATTCCCACCCACTCACAAACACAGTAGACAGTGACGTGTCCACACTGCTCTCAAGACTAGGCACCACCCTCAGGAACTTCACCACGGCATTTTTGATCCTAGTGTTTCTTGCCGAAAACCCAGAAGTGTCTACAAGTCTCCTGGAATATCCCCTCCCCCAGGCACTGAATCTGCAGCAGTAAGCTGTGTTCTCCACCAAGCTAGGGTTCTGGACCTGCTTATAATCCTGTTTATAATCTCATCTGCCTGCATGCACACAGAAATAAGTCAGAGTACAGCCCCACCTGGGCCACTTTCTGTAGAAAGAATCAATCCTCTCACCTCCACTGCACTCTCTGCCACTTAGGATTTTTTTTTTTCTATTAACTTTTATTACAGGTTTGGGGTACACATGTGGGTTTGTTATACAGGTAAAATTATGTCATAGGGGGTTGGTGTGCAGATTATTTTGACACCAAGGTTCTACCCATGGCACCAAACAGGTACGTTTTCTGATCCCCTTCGTCCTCCCACCCTGCACCCTCAATTAGGCTTCAGTGTCTGTTGCTCTCCTTTTTGTGTTCATATGTTTTTATTATTTAGCTGTTATAAATAATAACATGCATTTAGTTTGCTGTGTCTGCATTAGTTTTCTTTTGTTTTGAGATAGAGTTGTGTTCTTTTGGCCCAGGCTGCAGTGCAGTGTTGCAATCTTGGCTTACTGCAACCTCCACCTCTTCGGTTCAAGCAGCTGTCCTGCCTTGGCCTCTTGAGTAGCTGAAATTACCACTCCTGGCTAATTTTGCAGTTTTAGTAGAGACGGGGTTTCTCCGTGTTGGTCAGGCTGGTCTCAAACTCCCGACCTCAGATGATCCACCTGCCTTGGCCTCCCAAAGGGCTGGAATTACAGGCATCAGGCACAACACCTGGGCTTTGCATTAGTTTTCTAGGGAAAATGGTCTCCAGCTTCATTGATGTTATTGTGAAGGATGTGATTATTATTTTTTTTTAATGGCCACAGAGTATTCCATGATGTTTATGGACCATATATACATATATATATATATATATATAT
>NW_016107595.1:3749003-3750376 GCF_001604975.1 Cebus imitator
TGCTCTTGTTGCCCAGGCTGGAATGCAATGGCGCAATCTCAGCTCACCTCAACCTCCACCTCCCAGGTTCAAGCGATTCTCCTGCCTCAGCCTCCTGAGTAGCTGGAATGACAGGCATGTGCCACCACACCACGCCTGGCTAATTTTGTATTTTTAGTAGAGATAGGGTTTCTCCATATTGGGCGGGTTGGTCTCGAACTCCTGACCTCAGGGGATCCACCTGCCTCAGCCTCCCAAAGTGCTGGGATTACAGGTGTGAGCCACAGCGCACAGCATGCCACACTGCTTTTTCACAATTCTTGAACTAATTTAACTCCCACCATCCCACCAACAGAGTGTACGCATTCTTTTTTCTCTGCAACCTTACCAGCATCTCTTATTTTTTGACTTTTTAAAAACAGCCATTCTAACTGGTGTGAGGTGGTATCTCATTGTGTTTCTTTTATTTTTAATTTATCCAATGGTGAGCGATTAACTTTTTTTAATATGCTTGCTAGCCACAACTATGTCTTCTTTTGAAAAGTATCTGTTCATATTTTTTGCCTTACATCAAATTAAAAATTCCTCCCGTGGCCACTTGGTAAAAGTATGTGTGTGTGTGTGTGTTTCAGGGACCATTGGAATTTATGGATGTGGCCATAGAATTCTCTCTGGAGGAGTGGCAGTGCCTGGACACTGCACAGCGAAATCTGTATAGGGATGTGATGTTGGAGAACTACAGAAACCTGGTCTTCCTTGGTGAGGATAACTTGAATACTTAATTCATAATACACCCTAAATGTTTTCTTTCTCTTTTTTTGTAGAATGTTTTTTAGTAATTAATTCTTTGCATAAAAGAGTTTCAGAAGCCCTTTTTCCAGAAACTCCTCAGAATTTGTTCACTTAGAAAAGAATTTCTTTAAGACGTTTCATCTTAATTCAAACTTTCCAAATTCTTGAGTTGAGCTGTATCCTTCACTCTAAATTAGTGGTAATTTCAGCAATTAAGTGGCATAAAATATTGTTGCCCTCACCTGAAAATCTAATTGCCACCACCAGTTTTTGATTCTGTAGCACCAGGTAGTAGAATTGAAAAACCCACAAGCAGGGCTGAGCACGGTGGCTCACGCCTGTAATCCCAGCACTTTGGGAGGCTGAGGCAGGCAGATCACCTGAGGTCGGGAGTTTGAGACCAGGCTGACCAACATGGTGAAACTTCATCTCTACCAAAAATACAAAATTAGCCAGACATGGTGGTGCACACCTGTAATCCCAGGTACTCTGGAGGCTGAGGCAAGAGAATTGCTTGAACTGAGGAGGCAGAGGTTGTTGTGAGCGAAGATGGTGCCATTGCACTCCAGCCTGGGCAACAAGAGTGATACTTCCTCTCAAAA
>NW_016107595.1:3751451-3754167 GCF_001604975.1 Cebus imitator
AGTGCTGGGATTACAGGCTTGAGCCACCGTGCCCGGCCTATATATATATATTTTTTAGTGAGAGAAACACTTTTGTGATTCGAAGGTAATTTTCAAAAAGATGTATAATTCTGGATTTTTTTTTTTAGTTTTTCTTCAAAAACATTGTTTATATACACATAACATAAAATGTACCACTTTAAATCTGTAGAAGTGTACATTTCAGGATGAGGTGTGATTGTGGCTTTTGTCTGTAATACCAGGATTTTTTTGGGCCAAGACAGGAGGATCCCTGGAGCCCAAATGTTTAAGACCACCCTGGGCAATGTATGGAGACCCCTCTCTATAAAAATATGTAATAATAATAAGGCATGGTGCTATGCAGCTGTGGTCCCAGCTACTGGGAGATTAGGGGGGAGTCAAAATTGTGCCACTACACTCCAGCTTAGGTGACAGAGTGAGGCCGTGTTTCTTTTCTTTTTTTTCTTTTTTTTTTTAATTGAGACAGTTTCGCTCATGTTACCCAGGCTGGAGTGCAATGGCGCGATCTCGGCTCACTGCAACCTCTGCCTCCTGGGTTCAGGCAGTTCTCCTGTCTCAGCCTCCTGAGTAGCTAGGATTACAGGCACGCGCCACCATGCCCAGCTGATTTTTTTTGTATTTTTTAGTAGAGACGGGGTTTCACCATGTTGACCAGGATGGTCTAGATCTCTTGACCTCGTGATCCACCCGCCTCGGCCTCCCAAAGTGCTGGGATTACAGGGTTGAGCCACCGCGCCCGGCCAATTTCTATTTTTTCTTTTTTCCTTTATTTTATCAGATAGTTTAAGTGTATGAAACCATACATATACTTGTATGTTAATTTTATATATTGCTATTTACTGAGTGTATTTATTATTTTAAATAGGTTTTAATATACTGTTTATGTTTTTTTCATATATAATTGTATGATCTAAAAACAGCAAATTTTTACTTATTTTTCCTAAATTTCCATAGATCTTATTATTTCTTTGACTAATTAATCTGCCACATACTTCCGGTACTACATTAGAATAGAAGCATTGACAATGAGCACAATATACTTTGTATTGGTGTCTGAATTTGATGGAGCAAACACCTCTTTCATTTTTCATAAACTGATTTTAGAAGGTAAAGATGTTCTTTGGTTGGGCCCTTAGGGTACTGAGATGCCCTCTGACTTTGTAGTGGTTCAATGACTCAGTCTCAGTTACCTGAGTCACAGTCTAGGGTACTTCTGCCTATATAGAAACCCACACAGGCCGGGCGCGGTGGCTCANTCAGCCTCCTGAGTAGCTGGGATTACAGGCATGTGCCACCACGCCCAGCTAATTTTTGTATTTTTAGTAGAGACGGGGTTTCACCTTGTTGACCCGGATGGTCTCGATCTCTTGACCTTGTGATCCACCCGCCTCGGCCTCCCAAAGTGCTGGGATTACAGGCTTGAGCCACCGCGCCCGGCCAATGTTTTCATCTTACTGATACAACTCTTCTTATACATTTTTACTTTCTATTTCCTATTTCAAATTTGTAATTTTAGATTTAGATATTTAGGACAACATGGTAGAATTTGCATGATATGCCTGAAGTAAATGAGATAATTAGGCTCTCCCTATTTACTAAAATAGTTGCTTATATTTTTAAGTTTGCTGCGGGTAAAAAGTAATATCTCATTTTCATCTACTTTCTTCAGCATATATCTAAATAATAACAGTTTATTTCCTACTACATTTTTTTTTTAACATATCCGAGGGTCTAACTCTATTCTGCAAAATATTTACATATATTTTCTGTATTTAACAATGTAAGACTATTCTTAGCTTTTTAAGTTGGATTACAGAAGTTTCGTTTTGTGTAACAATAGCATATATGTAAAACATAAAAAGTAGTTTATTTAAATGCTTGTTTATTAAGAGTTTCTCATTAGAGTCCTGTATTTATAATCATACTGCATATTCTCTAAAATTTTACTGCCATACAGTACATGCCAATGATTCAAAATACCTGTATTCGATGAGTACACAGTAATGGTTAAATATTGCAGTTACCTACACAAATTTTTGTTTTTGCTTTTTTTGAGATGGAGTCACCCTTTGTCACCCAGGCTGGAGTACAGTGGTGCCATATTGGCTCACTGCAACCTCCACCTCCTGGCTTCAAGCAGTTCTCATGCCTTAGTTTCTAAGTAGCTGGGATTACAGGCATGTGCCACCACGCCTGGCTAATTTTTGTATTTTGAGTACAGATGGGGTTTTACCACATTGGCCAGGCTTGTCTTGAATGCCTGACCTTAGGTAATTTGCCCACCTTGGCCTCCCAAAGTGTTGGGATTGCAGGTGTGAGCCTCCGCACCTGGCCTCAGTGTAGGTTTCCTAGCCTCAGTTTATTGTGTCTATTGGTTTTACTTGAGTATTATATTTTTAGACAAGTTGCAATTCTGTTTGTATGCTTTAAGTCAATTTGAGATTTAATTAAGAGATAAATTATGTATATCTATCACAATCAGATTATTTTTGTATGTGTGTTTATAAATATGTCCCCAATTTTGGATATGGCTTATCTTATATTTTCTTAGCTGATTTTTGATGGTAGTTTTATCTTGTCTAAGTGAGTAGTTATGGAGATAGTCTTATTTTCACCATGTGTATAACTATGTTATATATATATGTATATATATGTGTGTGTGTGTATATATATATATATATTTTTTTTTTTTTTT
>NW_016107595.1:3754962-3758356 GCF_001604975.1 Cebus imitator
CCATGCCCAGCTGATTTTTTTTGTATTTTTTAGTAGAGACGGGGTTTCACCATGTTGACCAGGATGGTCTAGATCTCTTGACCTCGTGATCCACCTGCCTCGGCCTCCCAAAGTGCTGGGATTACAGGCGTGAGCCACCGCGCCTGGCCCCGGCCCTGTTTCAAAAAGAAAAAAAAAACTGTTCATTTCATGCATGTTAAGTATATTCAAATTGTTATGCAAAAGGCTTCTGGAAACTTTACATCTTGTAAAACTAAAACTCAATACCCATTAAGTGACAACTGCTCATTTTACCCTCTCTCCAGCCCGTGAGAGACAAACCTTCCACCTTCTGTTTTTATAATTTTGGCTACTTAAGATATCTCATATAGGTGGAATCATACAGTATCCATAATTTTGCTACTGGATTAATTCAGGTGACATAATATTCTCAATTTTCATCCTACAATGTAACAAGAGTTTTATTTTAAAGGTAGAACAATATTTCATTGTACATATATGTGATATTTTTTGATATCTTTATAAATCAAGAGACATATGGGTTGCTTCAGCCTTTTTGGCTTTTGTGAATACTGATAACAATAAACATGTATTTCCAAATATGTCTTCCAGGACCATTTTGTTTTTGTTTTTTGAGATGGAGTCTCCCTTTGTCACCCAGGCTGGAGTCCAGTGGTGCCATCTCAGCTCACTGCAGCATCTGTTTCCTGGGTTCAAGCGAGTCTCCTGCTTCAGCCTCCCAGGTAGCTGGGATTACAGGCTCCCTCCACCACACCAAGCTAACTTTCTGTATTTTTCGTAGAGACGGGGTTTCATTATGTTGGCCAGGTTGGTCTCAAGCCCCTGACCTCAGGTGATCTGCCCACCTTGGCCTTCCCAATATCTAGGATTACAGGCTTGAGTCACTCCACTGGCCTGTGTTACATATTTTGGATATATACATATACAAATGAAGAACATTTTAAAATAATGACTGTATCTATGTTTTCCACCAGCAGTCCGCATCATGAGTTCCTTTTTTTTTTTTTGAGATGGAGTTTCGCTCTTCTTAGCCAGGCTGGAGTGCAATGGCGTGATTTTGGCTCACCGCAACCTCCGCCTCCTGGGTTCAGGCAATTCTCCTGCCTCAGCCTCCTGAGTAGCTGGGATTACAGGCATGCGCCGCCATGCCTAGCTGATTTTTTGTATTTTTAGTAGAGACGGTGTGATCCACCCGCCTCGGTCTCCCAAAGTGCTGGGATTACAGGCGTGAGCCCACCGCGCCTGGCGAGTTCCATTTTTATTGTATCGTCTTTGGTGTTTTTAAAAAGATTTGTAGTGGCCATTCTACTGGGTGTGAGGTGATTTTGTTTGTAATTGTGGTTTTTTTTTTTTTTTTTAATTTCTCTACAAATTAGTAACTTTATGTGTTTTTTCAAATGGCGTCTCACTTTGTCACCCAGGGTGAAGTGCAGTGGCATGATCTCAGCTCACTACAACCTCCACCTCCTGAGTTAAAGCAATTCTCTAGCCTCAGCCTCCTGGGTAGCTGGGACTACAGGCGTCCGCCACCATACCCAGATAATTTTTGTATTTTTAGTAGAGAGAGGGTTTCACCATGTTGCCCAGCATGGTCTTGATCCTTTGACTTTGTGATCTCCCCACCTCGGCCTCCTAAAATGCTGGGATTACAGGTGTGAGCCACGACGCCTGGCACCATTTTTCTTTTAAGAATATTTTCTGTTGGCCGGGCGCGGTGGCTCAAGCCTGTAATCCCAGCACTTTGGGAGGCCGAGGTGGGTGGATCACAAGGTCAAGAGATCAAGACCATCCTGGTCAACATGGTGAAACCCCGTCTCTACTAAAACTACAAAAAATTAGCTGGGCATGGTGGCGCGTGCCTGTAGTCCCAGCTACTCAGGAGGCTGAGGCAGGAGAATTGCCTGAACCCAGGAGGCGGAGGTTGCGTGCGGTGAGCCGAGATCGCACCATTGCACTCCAGCCGGGGTAACGAGAGCGAAACTCCGTCTCAAAAAAAAAAAAAAAAAGAATATTTTCTGTTATTTTTTTATATCCACTATTTATTTATTTATTTTTGTATCTGAGATGGAGATTTTTTCTGTCGCCCTGCCTGGAGTGCAGTGGTGCAATCTCAGCTCACTGCAACCTCTGCCTCCTGGTTTAAGTGATTCTCCTCCCTCAGCCTCTTGAGTAGCTGGGATTATAGGTGCCTGCCACTACCCCTGGCTACTATTTTTGTACTTTTTGGTAGAGACGGGATTTCATTGTTGGCTAGCTGATCTTGAACTGCTGACCTGAAATGATCCACCCGCCTTGGTCTCCCAAAGTGCTGGGATTACAAGCAGGACCCACAGTTCCTAGCCTATTTTATTTTATTTTATTTTATTTTTGAGACGGTCTTGCTCTGTTACCCAGACTGATGTGCAGTGGTACAATCTCCACTCACTACAGCCTTCCTGTCCCGGGTTCAAGCAATTCAGATGTTTCAGCCTCCCAAATAGCTGGGATTACAGCCACATGCCACTACACCCAGCTAATTTTTGTATTATTAGTAGATACAGGGTTTCACCATGTTGGCCAGGCTGGTATCAAACTCCTGACCGCATGTGATTTTTCCACCTTGGCCTCCCAGTGTGTTGGGATTACAGGAATGAGCCACCAAGCCTGGGCTGTTCCATTTATTCGCAATTTTTTAAATTGCTTTATATACTTTTTATGATTGCTTTTGAAAATTGTATCATTCTCTTCATGTCATGGGAGGCATTGAGTGTCTAAAAAAGTCCCTAAAAACCAGAAACAAAGATGTATGTGCCAATATTTCTTTTCTTTCTTTTTTTTTTTTTTTTTTTTTTTTTTTTAAAAAAACCAGTAGTTGGCAATTAACATTTGTGTGTGTGTGTGTATGTGACAGAGTCTCACTCTGTTACCTAGGCAGGAGTACAGTGGCATGATCGAGGCTCACTGTAATCTCTGCCTCCACAGTTCAAGCAATTCTCCTGCCTCAGCCTCCCAACTAGGTAGGATTACAGGTACTTGTCACCCTATCTGCTAATGTTTTGTATTTTTTGTAGAGATAGGGTTTCACCATGTCGGTCAGGCTTGTCTTAAACTCCTGACCTCAGGTAATCCTCTCATGTTGTTCATCCAGTGTGCTGGCATTACAGGCATGAGCCATCATGTGTGACTGGCAATTTACTTTTTTATTTTTTGAGACAAGGTCTCATTCTGTCCCCCAGGCTGGAGTGCAGTGGCGCAGTCTCAGCTCACTGCAACCTGTGCCTCCTAGGCTCAAGCAATTCTCTGCCTCAGCCTCCGGAGTAGCTGGGATCACAGGTGCTCACAACCACACCTCAGTAATTTTTTGTATTTTTTTTTTTTTTTTTTTTTTTTAGAA
>NW_016107595.1:3758815-3765390 GCF_001604975.1 Cebus imitator
TTTTTTGAGACGGAGTTTCACTCCTGTTACCCAGGCTAGAGTGCAATGGCACGATCTTGGCTCACTGCAACCTCCGCCTACTGGGTTCAAGCAATTCTGCCTCAGCCTCCCGAGTAGCTGGGTCTACAGGCGCGTGCCACCATGCCCAGCTAATTTTTGTATTTTTAGTAGAGACGGGGTTTTCACCTTGTTGACCAGGATGATCTCGTTCTTTTGACCTCGTGATCCACCCGCCTCGGCCTCCCAAAGTGCTGGGATTACAGGCATGAGCCACCGCGCCCGGCCCGCAATTTACTTTTAAAGGCACAATGTTATGTCGGAGAGGAAGAAGAGCTGTGTTGCGTATAAGAAACGAACTTTTCTTTTTCTTCTATGTGGCTCTTTGTGCTCACCTGGGGCCCTTCACACACTTATCACATTTATAAATTTTTTACAGGTGTATTTTGGTCAATATGTTTTTGTTACATGTATATGTCCAGGAAAAAATTTCAGCTTGTGGTATTTTGCTATGTCATCTTGCCTAAGCAGTTTGTATAATTTTATACATTACAAGTGTACTTACCTGAGTCTAGCAATTGAAGTAATGTGTTTTGTTTCTTTCAGTTATGTGTTCTCATTTTGCCAAAGAGCTTTGGCCAGAGCAGAGCACAAAAGATTCTTTCCAAAAAGTGATACTGAGAAGATATGAAAAATATAGACATGATAATTTACAGATAAAAAATGGCTGTGAAAGTGCGGATGAGTCTGAGGTGCACAACAGAGTTTATAATGGACTTAACCAAAGTTTGACAGCTATCCAGAGTAAAATATTTCAATGTGATAAATATGTGAAAGTCTTTCATGAATTTTCAAATTCAAACAGACATAAGGTAAGACATACTGGGGAAAAAAATTACAAATATATAGAATGTGGCAAGGGTATTAACCAGTCCTTAACCCTTACTACACATAAGAAAGCTTATACTGGAGAGAAACCCTACAAATGTGAAGAATGTGGCAAAGCCTTCAGCTGGTCCTCACATCTTAATATACATAAGATAATTCATACTGGAGAGAAACCCTACAAATGTGAAGAATGTGGCAAAGCTTTCTACCGATCCTCAAACCTTACTACACATAAGATAATTCACACTGGAGAAAAGCCTTACAAATGTGAAGAATGTGGCAAGGCCTTTAAGCACTCCTCCAGCCTTAATACACATAAGATAATTCATTCTGGAGAGAAACCCTACAAATGTAAAGAATGTGGCAAAACCTTTAAGCACTCCTCTAGCCTTAGTACCCATAAGATAATTCATACTGGAGAGAAACCCTACAAATGTGAAGAATGTGGCACAGCCTTTAGGCAGTCCTCAAACCTTACTATACATAAGAGAATTCATACCGGAGAGAACCCCTACAAATGTGAAGAATGTGGCAAAGCCTTTAAGCAGTCCTCAAACCTTACTACGCATAAGAAAATTCATACTGGTGAGAAACCTTATAAATGTGAAGAATGTGGCAAAGCCTTTAAGAACTTATCACACCTTACTGCACATAAGATAATTCACACTGGAGAGAAACCCTACAAATGTGAAGAATGTGGCAAAGCCTTTAAGCGTTCCTCTCAACTTACTACACATAAGAGAATTCATATTGGAGAGAAACCCTACATAGAGAAGAATGTGGAAAATCTTTTAAATGTTCCTCAACCCTTAATAATCATAAGATAATTCATACTGGAGAGAAATCCCAGAAATGTGATGAATACGTAATAGCCTTTAACCAACCCTCAACTCTTACTAAATATGAGAATTTACATGAAACATAAACCTTGCAAATATAAAGAATGTGACAAAGCTTTTCAAGTAAGTTCTCAACATGTATTACATATAATTCATACTGGACAGAAACCCTACAAGTGTGAAGAATGTGGCAAACAAGTTGTCAGTTCTTATCTTTTTTGTTTTTTTTTTTGAAATGGAGTTTTACTCTTGTCACAGAGGCTGGAGTGCAATGGCACAATCTTGGTTCATTGCAACCTCTGCCTCCTTGGTTCAAGCCATTCTCCTGCCTCAGCCTCTCCAGTAGCTGGGATTACAGGTGCCCACAACCATGCCCAAGCTAATTTGTGTACTTACGGTAGAGATGGTGTTTTGCCATATTTCCAGGCTGGTCTCGAACTCCTGACCTCAGATGATCCAGCACCTCAGCCTCCTAAAGTGCTGGGATTACAGGCATGAGCCACCACACTTAGCCACAAGTTTTCAATTCTTAAGAGACGGGTTGGGATTCACTCAGGGTGGTGGCAGAGATATTAAGGGAAAATATTAGAAATAGTTACAGTGAGATGTTTGCATAGTTTCAGTACAAGTTTTGGCTGGAGGCAGCCAAAACCCCCTTTACATTTAGTGAATAAGAAAAGCAAATAGCTAGGGAATGTAAGGGAGTTCATCTGAATAGTTTGTTTACCCAATAACCTGTGATCACTCTGGGTGGCCTGGGGGAGGGGATGTCCACCAGGGAGATTACCTGTTAATGGTGTTTACTCTGGGCTTTGGTAACTGCTTTAATCATTCGGAAAACCTTTCTTGTAACGATGTTAATTATCCACAAGGATGTTGACTTGGAATCTCTGTTATTAAATCTATACTGAATAAATGTGAGAAGGAACAACTAGTGGTTGTCATTTAGATGCGATTGCTCATTTTCTGTCTTTGTGAGCAGCTCACAATCCCTCAACTCAACTCATACACTATTCTGTGAGTGTATTTATCTGTCACTGAGTCAGGGTCTGTAGGAGAGATCCCCGCAGTGTGTTGATTCCAACATGACCAATGTCATCATGGTGGTAATTCATGCTGAAGAGAAACTCTGCAAACCTTAAAGATGTGACAGTGCTTTTATCAACACCTCCAACTTTTCTATACATTCGAAAAATTGTAGGCTTGGCGCAGTGGCTCATGCTTGTAATTGCAGCACTTTGGGAGGCCGAGGCGGTTGGATCACAAGGTCAGGAGATCCAGACCAGCCTGGTCAACATGGTGAAACCCCTTGTCTACCAAAAATGCAAAAAGTAGCTGGGCATGGTGGTGCATGCCTGTAATCTCAGCTACTGGGGAGGCTGAGGCAGGAGAATCGCTTGTACCAGGAAATCGGGGGGTGCAGTGAGCCAAATCATGCACTGGTGACAGAGGGAGTCTCCATCTCAAGAAAAGAAAATTGTGGGAAACTCTAGAAATGTATGAAATGTGACAAAGCCTTTATGGTTACCACACTTGATTGTAGGTAAGATAATTCATACTGGTAAAACTACAAGTGTCAAGAATGTGGCAGACTTTTATTATTATTTTATTTATTTATTTTTTTAAAGACAGGGTTTCACCATGTTGGTCAGGCTGGTCTTGAACTCCTGACCTCAGGCGATCTGCCCGCCTTGGCCTCCAAAGTGCTTGGATTACAGGCGTGAGCCCCCACACCCAGCCCGTGGCAAAACTTTTGATCCGTGCTTACACCTTATTTCACAGGAAAGCTATTGCCCTTGAGAAAAATTGTACAAATATAAATATGGAAGAGCTATTAAGACCTCACATCTTAAGAAGGTTCATAGTTGATAAAAGCATTGAAAGTGCAATTATTGTCAAAAATCTTTCTGAAAATATAAGCCTTTAATGTTAAGAAGATTTTTTTTTTTAAAGGAAATGGGAAGGCTGGCACTGGTTGCCCAGCCCCAAGCACCCGCTGGAAAAAGTATTCTTAGGAACCATTACGAATATAAGGGGGGTTGTAGTGCCTTTACTTGTATTACAAATCTTGTTGCATACATTTTGTACTAGAGGAAAACCCTAAAGAAGTTGCTCAAGCTTTGTTCAAATTCAGGGAATTGGCTGGGTGTTGTGGCTCACACCTATAATCCCACCACTTTGGGAGGCTGAGGCTGGTGGATCACGAGGTCAAGAGATAGAGCATCTTGGCCAATATGGTGGAAGCCCATCTCTACAAAAATTAGCCAGATGTGGTGGCATGCAACTGTAGTACCACATACTTGGGAGGCTAAGGCGCTGAGGCAGAAGAATCACTGGAATCCAGGAGGTGGATGTTGTAGTGAGCCGAGATCACACCACTACACTCCAGCCTGCGTGACAGAGTGACTTCATCTCAAATTTTTTTTTTTTTTTTTTTTTTTTTTTGAGACAGAGTTTTTGCTCTTGTTACCCAGGCTGGAGTGCAATGGCACGATCTCGGCTCACCACAACCTCCGCCTCCCGGGTTCAGGCAATTCTCCTGCCTCAGCCTCCTGAGTAGCTGGGATTACAGGCACGCACCACCATGCCCAGCTAATTTTTTGTATTTTTAGTAGAGATGAGGTTTCACCATGTTGACCAGGATGGTCTCGATCTCTTGACCTCGTGATCCACCCGCCTCGGCCTCCCAAAGTGCTGGGATTACAGGCTTGAGCCACCGCGCCCGGCCTTTCAAAAATTTTTAAAAAAGGACAGCTGCCAGATTAAATGTGATCGTTTATGCACATCAGCTGCAAAAAGATAATTGAAAATGAAGAGAAAAATAAGATGCACAATGGCTCACGCCTATATTTCCAGCGCTTTGGGAGGCTGAGGCGGGCAGATCATGAAGTCAAGACCATCCTGGTGAGCATGATGAAACCCCATCTTTACTAAAAGTAAGAAAAAATTAGCTGGTTTTAATTTTTTCATTTTTAGTAGACACAGGGTTTTACCACGTTGTCCAGGCTGGTCTCGAACCCCTGAACTGAGGTGATCCGTGTGGCCTGGCCTTCCGAAGTGCTTGGATTACAGGCATGAGGCACCACGTCTGGCCTAAAATAAAATATTTCATAATCAAACTTAAGTTTATGTACCTCCTTCAGGCTCCTGAACTTTGGGCTACCCTCAGTCTGAGTCAACTTACAACCCCAGTTTATGTTCCTCCTCAGAACATGCCGACTTCAGTTACAACATTCTCTGATCTAAAATCTGCCATTTGTCATTCCCCCCTCATATCCTTTCTAATCTTATTTGTTCCTCCCTAGAAGAGAAAGCTGTTTTTCTGCCTACATTTTTGCAAGCCATAAAGATCTTATAGTTGGTACTTCCTCATGTTGCAAACATTTTAGGAATTCATTTTTTATACATAAATCTAACGTTTTACCCGGGCACGGTGGCTGACTCCTGTAATCCCAGCACTGGGGAGGCAGAGCTGGGCGGATCACAAGGTCAGGAGTTGAAGACCAGCCTGACCAATATGGTGAAATCCTGTCTCTAGTAAAAAATACAACAAAAATTAGTGGGGCTAGTGATCCATGCCTGTAGTCCCAGCTACAGTCGTGCTGAGGCAGGAGAATCGCTGGAACCGGGAAGTGAGGTTGCAGTGAGCCCAAAACATTCCAGGGAGTTCTCTGGAAAAAGGAAAAGAGGCACAGATATATTTTTTATAATACAGTGTGAGGGGATTACTCTTTGCTTCTCATGGGAAATATTTACAAACAGAAAACATTTTTCAATAGTGTTATGCCATCCTTTTTACAAAATGATTAATTGAGGAACGCTTGAGGCCCTGCTTGGGACACGTGAAAAATGCCAGGGAAAATCAGTCCCCTGTGGGGTGCGAAAATAATTAAATGGCAGTAAGTTAGACTGAGGAGGCTCTAGGTCCCAGATTCCTACTTCTTTTTTTTTTATTTTTATTTTTTGAGACGGAGTTTCGCTCTTGTTACCCAGGCTGGAGTGCAATGGCACGATCTCGACTCACCGCAACCTCCGCCTCCTGGGTTCAGGCAATTCTCCCGCCTCAGCCTCCTGAGTAGCTGGGATTACAGGCACGCGCCACCATGCCCAGCTAATTTTTTGTATTTTTAGTAGAGACGGGGTTTCACCATGTTGACGAGAATGGTCTCGATCTCTTGACCTCGTGATCCACCCACCTCAGCCTCCCAAAGTGCTGGGATTACAGGTGTGAGCCACCGCACCCGGCCCTCAACTCTTCTATTACTCCTTCTTTTCCCCTTCGATTGCTAATCCTCTGGTTATTAATGTAACTAGGTTGGGCTCACCTTAAACCATTACCTTTAATGGTTGCCCTGTTATGCCTTGTGAAATTCTCCAAAGTGAGAAACAGCTCTCAGCCTCAGAGAAATACCTCTGTACCTTTCAGACAGGAGACTTCCCCTATCTTGACTCTGTTTTTTTGACAAATGTGAAAAAAGCCTGTCACAGCTGGAGTGATGTTTTATGAACAACTGAATATCAGGGATGGACCTCATCAACAGGTGGTTGTATGTCCTTAAAGCCATACATTCACTTTGCTAAAGAAAACACCCCTTTCAATTGCCAGTTTAACTAGTGTAATCCAGTAGAAATTTCTTTTTTTTCTTTTTGAGACAGAGTTTCACTCTTGTTCCCCAGGCTGGAGTGCAATGGCGCGATCTCGGCTCACCGCAACCTCCGCCTCCTGGGTTCAGGCAATTCTCCTGCCTCAGCCTCCTGAGTAGCTGGGATTACAGGCACGCGCCACCATGCCCAGCTAATTTTTTTGTATTTTTAGTAGAGACGGGGTTTCACCATGTTGACCAGGATGGT
>NW_016107595.1:3766682-3776724 GCF_001604975.1 Cebus imitator
AAAAAAAAAAAGCCAATTGAATTGTTTTGCAGCTGGAGGCATGGGCAAGGGGGTTCCCCAGGCAGTAAATTCCCCACAGGTGAGCTGAGGGCTAGGGCTGAGCATCGGGTGGGTCTCCCGTTCCCTGTGCTCCCCTGCACAGCAGCCTCCCTCCCGGGCTCTGGGGCAGCCTCAGGAGGGGCAGGCTGGGAGGGGTTGTTGCAGCTGTTCACTTGGGCAGGACGTCAGAGGACTCGGACACCAGCCTCCCATCGCGGGTCTCAATCTTCTTCACAACCACGGCCTTGGTGGAGCTGGTGCGGCTGAAGGTGGAGCCCGCACCAGAGCCAAAGCTGGAGCCCAGGCCGTAGCTGAGGCCGGGGCTTGTGAGGTCCCCATAGGCAGAGCTCAGACCACCTGCATAGCTGCTGGTGGTCTTCGTGTGGATACCCATGTTCTGCATCCCAGACTCCAGCCGGCTCTCCTCGCCCTCCAGTAGCTTGCGGTAGGTGGCGATCTCGATGTCCAGGGCCAGTTTGATGTTCATCAGCTCCTGGTAGTCACGCAGCTGCCGTGCCAGGACATGGCATTTCTTAGAGACTTAATGGGATACACTGAGCTTACGCCTTTCCAAGAGCTTACCAGCCTGCCCTTGTTCATCTTGGAGCGTATGGTGGTATTGTGGTGGGCCCTTACTGGACACTCTGCCAAGTAACTGGAACGGCACTTGGCACTCTTGTCCAATTGGCTATCCCTTTCACCCTGGCATTTCATCAACCAGAAAAAGAAAAACCACCGCACTGTAACCTACGAGAAGCCCCTTAAGGGTCTTTTGACTCTCAAGTTTATTGAGATATAATTGGATTCCCACAGTGAGTACCTGATAAATTCAAAGCCCAAGATCAAATAGCTGCAGGATTTAAATCAATATTTCCATGGGTAACTATTAATAAATATGTAGATTATGGTATTCAGAGACCAGAAAAGAAACAAAATGTAGATTAGATAAATTACATCTATTGTAATCAACAGCAGTTTATTATTTACACCAGAAATGCTGTCAAAGAAATAGCTGACCAATTAAGGCCTACTAGCCAGATAACTTAGAAAAACAAAATGGCCCTAGACATAATATTAGCTAAAAATGGAGGAGTTTGTGTTATGATTAAAACTCAGTGTAGCATCTTTATCCCAAACAATACTGCCCCCAATCAGAACATAACAAGGAACTTACAAGGATTTACCACTTTCTCGAATGAATTAGCTAAAAATTCTGGAGTCACCCGTTTTTAGAACGGCTAGAGAGATGGCTCAGTAAATAAAAAGAAATATAGCCTCAATTCTTTTTTTTCTTTTTTCTTTTTTTTTTAAAGACGGTTTCACCGTGTTGGTCAGGCTGGTCTTGAGCTCCCGACCTCAGATGATCCGCCCGCCTTGGCCTCCAAAGTGCTTGGATTACAGGCATGAGCCACTACGCCCGGCCAGCCTCAATTCTTTCTTCTCTTACAGCTGTAATAGGTTTACCCATTCTTGTTGCGTGTTCTGTCATACCGTGCATCCATGGGCTAGTACGAAGACTTACATAAACAACACTTATTAAAACCTCCCAGGCCAGGCTCGGTGGCTCGTGCCTGTAATCCCAGCATTTTGGGAGACCAAGGTGGGCGGATCACGAGGTCAGGAGATCGAGACCATCAGCCTGGCTCACATGGTAAATCCCTGTCTCTACTAAAAATACAATAATTAGCTGGGCATGGTGGTGCACGCCTGTAGTCCCAACTACTTGGGAGGCTGAGGCAGGAGAACCGTTTAAACCCGGGAGGCAGAGATTGCAGTGAGCCGAGAGAGCTCCATTGCACTCCAGCCTGGCAAAAGAGCAATACCCCAACTCAAAAAATAAAATAAAATAAAAGCTCCCTTAGTTCTACTTCACCTCATTGAGATAAACGTTTCCTTTTAAAAGATCACGCTAGTGCTCGCTTCAGCAGCACATAAACTAAAGTTGGAACGATGCAGAGAAGATTAGCAAAACAAAAATTAAATATTTAAAATATATATAAAAGATCACGTGAAACAACAAAGCCGACATGTTAAAAAGCTTTAAAAAAGGAAACTGTAAAATACAATAAAATTCATCTTCGAAGGTTTTAGCCTGTTAACTTCCCTGTTGCTTGTTCTCACAATCAATTTTCTTGTTCTCTATGCCTCCTTGTCCCTAGTTACTATAACAACCTTCCTTCCTGTCAACTCTAATCAATAACTCACATCTGTTGCCTTGGTTACTCACTCTGCACCCATTCTATCCTTCAAAACCCCAAGTCCCACCACTGTGACTCATACATCGCCCTTCCCATCCTTACTTGGAATAATATTCAGTTTAGATTGTGTAGTCTGATCCCAGCCCATAGGGGAGTGACACAGATGTACATTCTTTACGTTAAAAATAAAAGCCCTGGGCCAGGCAATCCCAGCACTTTGGAAGGCCGAGGCGGGCAGATTACCTGAAGTCGGGAGTTTGAGACCAGCCTGACCAACATGAAGAAACACCATCTTTACTAAAAATACAAAATTAGCCAGGCATGGTGGCGTAATGCCAGCTACTCGGAAGGCTGAGGTAGGAGAATCACTTAAATCCAAGAGCCAGAGGTTGCGGTGAGACAAGATCGTGTCACTGCACTCCAGCCTGGGTGACAAGAGTGAGACTCCTGCTCCAACCAACCAACCAACCAACAAACAAACCCTTCCCTCCTTTGTTCAGGGTGCTCTTGCAATCCTGATTAACACAAACAACACCCTTTTTGCAGAAGTAACTTGCCTTTTTTTTTTTTTTCTGTGATGGAGTTTCGCTCTGCCGCCCAGTCTGGAGTGCAGTAGCGACATCTCAGCTCACTACAACCTCTGCCTTCAGGGTTCAAGCTATTCTACTGCCTCATCTCTCAAGTAGCTGGGACTACAGGCATCCACCACCACGCCCTGCTAATTTTTGTAGTTTTAGTAGAGACGGTTTCACCATATTGGCCAGGCTCGTCTGAAACTTATAACCTCGTGATCTGCCCGCCTCTGTCTCCCAAAGTGCTGGGATTATAGGTGTCAGCCACCGAGCCCGGCCCCGTTCACCTTTTAAATACATTCAAAAACAGAAAGAGTAAAAAAGAGAGAATTTTCCCATGCTCTGGGATGGGCCTGGCTCAGCTCCTGGAGCAAGCCCAGTTTGAAAAGGCTGCAGCTGGCCGGGCGCGGTGGCTCAAGCCTGTAATCCCAGCACTGTGGGAGGCCGAGGCGGGTGGATCATGAGGTCA
Organism: Cebus imitator; assembly: GCF_001604975.1. NCBI lineage: Eukaryota > Metazoa > Chordata > Mammalia > Primates > Cebidae > Cebus > Cebus imitator. The sequence goes on from NW_016107595.1 coordinate 3,769,961, forward strand.
AGAGATCGAGACCATCCTGGTCAACATGGTGAAACCCCGTCTCTACTAAAAATACAAAAAATTAGCTGGGCATAGTGGCGCGTGCCTATAATCCCAGCGACTCAGGAGGCTGGGGCAGGAGAATTGTCTGAACCCGGGAGGTGGAAGTTGCGGTGAGCCGAGATCGCGCCATTGCACTCCAGCCTGGGTAACAAGAGCGAGACTCCGTCTCAAAAAAAAAAAAAAAAAAAAGAAAAGGCTGCAGCTGAGGCCGTCACTCTTCACTCAGCCCAGCATCTGATCCCATCTGTCACTCAGAGCCTGAGGGGGTGGGACCTTAAGTATTGTCCAATCACGGACGCTGGGCTGGAAACCGTCCAATCAGGCACGCAGCTGGAGCGAACAGCACCGGCTTTGGGGTTTGGCCCGGCCTTTGTGTCTCGCCGCAGCGGGAGCTCCAGGTTTGTCTTCAGTGCTCTGCGTCCTCTGCTACTAGAGGCCCAGGCTTTGTGGCCCTGTGACCTGCAGGTGCACGGAGATCCGCAGCTAAGACGCCGGGACCCCCGGAAGCCTAGAGATGGTGAGAGCGCCGGTCCAACATACCGAGAGAGGGGAGGGCCTGGTTGAAGCCGGTGGGAAGTGGCTGTCGCGGGACTCGGGCCTCCCTGCGGTTGGCGGGTAGCCCAAGGTCCAGGAGCCTGAGGAAGGAAGATAAACTTAAGTACAGTTTTATTAAGAAATATTTTATTTTAAGCCAGGTGCTGTGGCTCATGCCTGTAATCCCAGCACTTAGGGAAATTGAGGCAGGCAGATCACCTGAGGTTAGGAGTTTGAGTGCAGCCTGGCCAAGAAGGCGAAACCCTGTGTCTACTAAAAATATAAAAACTAGCCAGGTGCAGTGGCAGGTGACACCTTCCACGACACCTCAACCTTGAAAAGCTGAGGCAGGAGAATTGCTTAAACACGGGAGGTCGAGGTTGCAGTGAGTCGAGATCACGCCACTGCACTCCAACGTGGGCGACAGAGTGAGACTCCATCTCAAAAAAAAAAAGAAAAGAAATATTTTAGTTTGACCACTGAAGACAAGTTCAGCTAAAAATTTTTTTTTTTTTTTAAGACGGGGTTTCACCATGTTGGTCAGGCTGGTCTTGAACTCCCGACCTCAGGTGATCCACCCGCCTTGGCCTCCAAAGTGCTTGGATTACAGGCGTGAGCCACCACGCCCAGCCTCAGCTAAATTTTTTAATGAGAGAAAGGAGAAAATGTGCAGAGTGTGTCTGGTTGTGTGATAGATAAGAAAAGAGAGCACCGTCTAAGACATGGTGGGAAGGGTGTTTCTTTCCATAAACTGTTCCCGGAGCACACAGGATGGAGAATTTTATTAATCACAAATATTTTCCAGGATTATCTATGTGTTTCATCTTTCCCCATCTCATTTCTTTGTTCTATGCATTTCTTCCATTTGGCTTTTTCTGGGCTGCATCTTAAACCGGTAAACATAACTAAAGTGTAGCTTGACTTAAATAAGCTGTCTAATTATATTCATGTTGGAGAGTTCTGTGAGTAGCTCTACAAAGTTACTGAACTTCTGGGAGGTTATAGGAGTCCCTAGTTTTTAAACAGTACTGTAGCTCAGAAGCATAGATGGGCCTATGGGGTTTGTGACTGGCAACTGCAGTGAGGACAATGTGATGGGACTGAGCCCTGAATCAGGGTCGGTGCTGACTCGGGGTATTGTCAGAATTCAAATGTTAGACGATAAGTCGGTGTTGGAGAATTGTTTGATGTTCAGCAGATGCTACACATTTGGTGCCAGAAAAAAGATACCACGGAGGCCTTACCTGAAATAAAACCCTGGGTGTCTGGGAATGGGAGGCTCTGCTGTCCTGTACAGAGGCTGTCACACTGCCCGTTGTCCTGTGATTCCAGGTCTGCTCCCAGGGTGACAGAGGACTGAAAACCTAGAGGAAAGGAGCTCTAATGACAGACTCCCTTTTCCCACAGCTGCCACCACAGGATTCCCACCCACTCACAAACACACACTCCACATATCGACGTGTCCACACCCCTCCCAGGACTAGACACCACCCTCGTAAACTTCACCACAGCATTTTTTATCCTAATGTTTCTTGCCAAAAAACACTGCTAGAAAATCAAAATCTCTGGAAATTCAGCAGTATTTTTTCCATGTCACCATTATAAGAAGAAACTGAGGCTGAAACACTGCTTTCACTTCCGTTACTGTGAAGGTACAATTCTACCCACAAGGCCTGCGGGCTCTCCTCCTGCAGCTCAGGCTTTACTCTCTGATGCGACACTAGAGTGCTGCTGTGACAAATGGGGTTCACAGCAAATGTGAGCTGTGCCTCAGTGGCAGATGGTAGAGGTCAGGAGAGGACACTAGCAACCAGGAGAAAGCCAGCAGGAGCACTGTAGCGCAGGGCCAGGGAGTACAGAGCCACTGCTCTAAAACGTAAATAGCCAAAAAGATAGAACCCTGTTCAGCCATTTTTGTAGTAGAGTGAAAGCCTACCTTCCTCAGGCACCTGGCTTCAGGCTGCTAAACCACCTCCTGTTATGAAGATGTGAGATTGTCATTGAATATAAGGAATTAACATACACAGCTGGCTTCTTCGATCTCTGGGTGAATTTAGGATAAACTGTGTATGATGTGGTGCTGTAAATTCTACTTGTGGACTAATTCTTAGTCCTTCATTCTGTGTTTGCCGTCTCTTGAGCAGATTGACTATGATGAATGTCACATTCAAGTATAATTGTGTAACAAAACAGTTTTCTTTCCGTTCCATTATTGTGGGTTTTCTCTGGGGCTGGAGAAAATGTTTATTTTAATTATTGTTTCCAAACACTGTCTAGAATTACCAGAGATAATATAAACACATAAGGTGCCAACCACAATTTACTCCAGAGGGGACTTCTCTCAGTCCTCCAGTCAACTCACACTTGTGCGTTCTGTCTCCTAAATATGTAGGCAGAATTGTGTCTCTGCCTATTTGCTATCTATAGTCCTCTACATCATTTCTAGAGAGGCTAGAGCAAATTTCTACAAACTTCACAGGGCAGCAATCAATCATTTTACCTCTTTCAATGACTCTTGTATCTTCAGACCTGCACCTGATTCAGAGACTATGAGGCCCAGAAACCCAATCAGTGACACGTGTGCACTGAATAGACGTGGAGACATGGGAATCTCCACTTTCCCTTTCCTCCTCTTGCCAAAATGCTCACAAATGTACAGGTAACCCCTGCTGCTACTCCAGCCATTCAGGCCCCAAATCTGCAGCTCCCAATTTTGAATCCAGATCTTGAGATTTGGGAAATAAAAAATTTGTATCAAAGAAATGCAATTTCTGGGCTGGGCGCAGTGGCTCACGCCTGTAATCCTAGCACTTTGGGAGGCCGAGGTGGGTGGATCACCTGAGGTCAGGAGTTCAACACCAGCCTGGCCATCATGGTTGGTGGATCACCTGAGGTCAGGAGTTCAAGACCAGCCACCCCATCTTATTTAAAAAAGAAAAAAAGAAAAGAAAAAAAAGAAATGCAATTTCTTTTGGTTATCAAACTCAGACATTAAAATGAAAGTGCAGTTATGTCCTTCTCCCTCCTTGAACTATCTATCCATCTCTTGAAACTGTTCACTATTGCCACAAGTAGCTATAAATTAAGCTCATTATGCCACATTGGACACTATATCCAATACCCTAAACCATAACAATATATACACGATATACATCTAATCAGTAATCAGTATTATTTCTGACAGACAACTTTGCACGTGCCCACTCTCTGTCCCTGTCTGTCATCTTTACAAATTCTCTCGTTACTGCTGATAATCAGAGTGCATTTCCAGGCAACTTGCATCTTTGCTCCCAGGTTGTAATCCTCAAGCTTGACCCCAATAAAGTGTCTACTTGTATTCCTGTCGTCTTTTTTTTTTAGACTTCTGTAGAATGTGCTAGAGCAGCCTCTGTGAGGCGGTCTCTCCTTTGATTGTACTCCACTTCCTGTGATATGAAAGGATGCAGAGCCAGGTAGATCTTTCCTAGAATCTGCAGCTAAGGTCTGGCCTCTGCCTGGGGTTTACAAAAAAAGGGCCGGACTTTGGATTGAGAATGTACAGAAAACTAACAAAAGGCATTTTCTGCATTGTGAGATGTCAGCATAGACATCTTACAGCCCCCATTTGGGAGTGTGGCTATTTTTTTTTTTTTTTTTTTTAAAGATGAGGTTTCCCCATATTGGTCAGGCTGGTCTCGAACTCCTGACCTCAGGTGATCCGCCCACCTCAGCCTCCCAAAGTGCTGGGATTACAGGCATGAGCCACTGCGCCCGGCTTGGGAGTGTGGCTCTTTGAGATTTTCCACATCTTGTTCATTGACCTGCTACAGTTATGTGAGAGACTCCAGGAGGAAAGAGAATCTGATGTTAGAATTTTAAGGGTAAATAAGCATCTTTGGAGTGGGAGATCGAGGCCATGAAGTATCCAGAGCCATGAGCACAAGTATATTTACCTGTAAAATGTGATACTGAAGTAGAGTATTTTTGTTGTTTCTTTACCCAAGAGCTAGCAAATCAGAACAAATGATCTAGGAGCTGGAGCTCCATCGGCTCCAGGCCACTGGAAATTCTGTCAAAATCACCTAGACATCTTTGAGGCATTTGAGGATGTCTAGAGCAGAATTTTGTCACGTTGGCAAGAGTGGTTGATTCTGCTTCTGTCCTAATGTAAGAAAAATGAGTCATCTGGTGTTTGTCCATCCCCTCATACAAGAGGTGTCTTGGGATGATACCCAGATGAGAGTTTTTCCAGTTTCCTGGTACTCGGATGATAAACAAGGAGGAAATCTGGAGACCCAAATAGATAAACTAGTTGCTTACATTTTATATAAGCATTAAAAAAAATATGTGAAGCAGTTATGGTTCCTACAATCCAGAGACTTTTAGACTAGACTAGAAACTGGATAAAGAATTGAATTATGTATCATATGGTTGGTACAATAAATAGATGTGTCCAAAATCTTTGGCTTTATTTAGGCCACTTTGTTTATATTGTGATTTCTGATGTCTGCACATAAAGGAATATTTATGATCAGAAGAATTGTTATTATAATTTCTTTTCTTTTTTTTTTTTGAGACGGAGTTTTACTCTTGTCATCCAAGCTAGAGTGCAGTGGTGCGATCTTGGCTCACTACAGCCTCTGCCACCTGGGTTCAAGTGATTCTTCTGTCTCAGCCTCCCAAGTAGCTGGAATTATAGGCACCTGCAATGGCGCACAGCTAATTTCTGTATTTTTAATAGAGATGGAATTTCACCATCTTGGTCAGGCTGGTCTTGAACTCCTGACTACGTGATTTATCTGCCTCGACCTCTTAAAGTACTGAAAGTTCAGGCATGAGACACCATGTCCAGCCGTGTAATTTGTATTTCATTTTTTTCTTTTGACGGAGTCTCACTCTGTCCCAGGCTGAATTGCAGTGGCACAATCTTGGTTCATTGCAACCTTCATCCTCCCCGGGGTTCAAGCGATTCTCCTGCCTCAGCCTCCTGAGTATAGCTGAAATTACAGGTGCCTACCACGGCGCCCGGCTAATTTTTGTAATTTTTAATAGAGACGGGGTTTCACCATCTTGGCCAGGCTGGTCTTGAACTCCTGACCTCGTGATCCACCTGCCTTGGCGTCACAAAGTGCTGGAATTACAGGTGTGAGCCACCGTGCCCTGCTGTATAATTTCGATTTCTTTTACCTTGCTAAGTGTACTTATTTGTTTTCTAATAAAATTACTCTAGAATGGCCTGGCACAGTGGCTCACACCTGTAATCCCAGCACTTTGGAAGGCTAGGGGAAACAGATCATAAGATCAGGAGTTTGAGACCGCCCGAATAATAATGATAAAACTCTGTCTCTATTAAAAATACAAAAATTAGCCAGACGTGGTGGCGCACACCTGTAGTTTACACTACTCTGCAGGCTGAGGTAGAAGAACCGCTTGAACCCAGTAGGTGGAGGTTGCAGTGAGCCGAGATCACACCACTGCACTCCAGCCTGGGTGACAGAGTAAGACTCTGTCTCAAAAAAATATATACCATAGAAAATATTAACGGATTTGTTTGAATTGCACATTGTATATAGTATTAAGTTGACAGGGCAGTGGTTAGAAAAAATTAAAATTATGGAAACTCTGTGATTTAAGTTTTTTTAAGCACCTCATAAAAAACAAAACTGAAAGTATCCCAGTCGCATAGAGGGCAGAATTCTACATAGGGTCCTCACCTAGCCTCAGACCTGTTCAGATTCACCCTTTTGGGAGGTTATATTTAGATCTGACTCTACCCTGGAGTCTTGCCTCCCAAAACTGATGAGAAGAGATCAGAGTTTTGGCTGGTGAATCCTGCTGCCTTTCCAGAGCTGGTGCTCACAATTTCCTGAAACCCAAAAGCAGATAAATGGGAAAAGTAAAGTATGTATTGTAGAGTCTTCATTTTTAAATTTTCTATTAAAACCAGGGCTTGCAGAGGCATTCTATTTTGCAACAGGTTTTCTAGTCCTGTAGATCCAGTAGTTGCTGCACCCATCACAGAAAAGGTAAATATAAGTAGAATAAAATTTTTTCTAAATTACATGAAATTCTTTCTTTCTAGGCTGGGTGTGGTGGCTCACGCTTGTAATCCAAGCACTTTGGAGGCCAAGGCAGGCGGATCACCTGAGGTCGGGAGTTCAAGACCAGCCTGACCAACATGGTGAAACCCCGTCTTTAAAAAAAAAAAA
>NW_016107595.1:3777754-3780689 GCF_001604975.1 Cebus imitator
GAGTTTCGCTCTTGTTACCCAGGCTGGAGTGCAATGGCGCGATCTCGGCTCAACGCAACCTCCACCTCCTGGGTTCAGGCAATTCTCCTGCCTCAGCCTCCTGAGTAGCTGGGATTGCAGGCACGCACCACAATGCCCAGCTAATGTTTTGTATTTTAGTAGAGACGGCATTTCACCATGTTGACCAGGATGGTCTCTCGATCTCTTGACCTTGTGATCTACCCGCCTCGGCCTCCCAAAGTGCTGTGATTACAGGCTTGAGCCACCGCGCCCGGCCAACTTTATAGGTTTTATGTATCATCACTTCTTTCTTTTTTTGAGACTGAGTCTCTCTTTATTGTCAAGGATGGAGTGCAGTGGTGCAATCTCGGCTTACTGGCCTTTCATGTTCGAGCCATTCTCCTGCCTCAGTTTCCCAAGTAGCCGGGATTACACATGCCTGCCACCATGTATGGCAAATTTTCTTATTTATTTTTGATCTTTTGAGATGGAGTCTTACTCTGTCACCCAAGCTGGATTGTAGTGGCGTGGTCTCATCTCACTGCTACATCTGCCTCCTGGATTTAAGCCATTCTCCTGCCTAGGCCTCATAAGTAGCTGGGATTACAGGCATGTGCCACCACACACAGCTAATTTTCATACTTTAGTAGAGACAAGGTTTCACCATGCTGGCCTGGCTGGTCTCGAACTCCTGACATTATCTGCCCACTTCAGCCTCCCAAAGTGTTGGGACTACTGGCGTGAGTAACAGCGCTCAGCCAATATTTTGTATTTTTAGTAGAGATCGGTTTCACTTCTTTGGGGGCTACTCACATGTCAAACACTATTATTTGGCTTAAAGCACTGGTCTAGTATTTTTTTCTAAATTTGGCAGTAATATAAAATTATTGGCTAAGAAGACTTTATCTTATTGAAATAGGTTTTATGGGATTTTATTGACATTTAAGTGTCTGAGTTATCTGAAATATGGAAAATTTCCACAAACTCAAATTGAGCACCCTAATATTTTACTAACAGGTTTTCTGAGGTAGTGTAAGATTTATAATATTTTATTATCCTCTGGAAGAAGTGTATTAACCATGTTTTCAGTAATCACTCTGAACACAGCATTCTCAGTTCTCAGTATGCACCCTGAATCACTCAGGGGAAATTGGTATCTCTGTAAAGGGGAAGAAGAAAATGCTGAGTGGAGGTGCACCGCACTGCACATGAATGCTTTCCACATGCACTTATTAGGGTCCTGATTTAATGGGCCTGTTGTTTGCATAACTGTACTTACTGAATTTAGTCACACTATTTTTTTTAACAGCTAATAGCATGTTACTCATTAATTTTATACATTTGCTTTTTTGAAAAATCTTTTACTCTAAATAGAGACTAAATGTACAATCTTTAATTTTTTGGTGTTAAGGCAAATCAGAGAGGAGCAATGTGTGTATATAATTCGCATTTTCCTGCCTATCAAAATTCTTCCTTCATTGCCTTGGGAACCCTGGGAAGCCACCTGTAAAATACTCGCTTTGAATACTTTAGCCAGAATTTTAGACTTCAAAACATAAAAAACAGGCAGGGCACAGTGGCTCACGCCTATAATCCCAGCACTTTGGGAGGCTGAGGTGGGTGGATCATAAGGTCAGTCAAGAGTTCAAGATGAGCCTGGCAAAGATGGTGAAACCGTCTCTACCAAAAATACAAAAATTAGCTGGGCATGGTGGTGGGTGCCTCTGTAATGTCAGCCACTCTGGAAGCTGCGGCAGATACCTTGATCCTGGGAGGTGGAAGTTGCAGTGAGCCCAGATAGTGACACTGCACTGCAGCCGGGGCAATGGAATGAGACTCCATCTCAAAAAAAAAACAAGAAAAAAAATTAAAAGTTCAAAAACAATGAATGAGCAAAATCAAAATCTTGTCTTAGTTTCTTATTAGTCATCTAGCCACTTCCAAAGATGTGGATTTGATTAACTTTATCCCATTTCACACGTTTTCTCTAATTGTTATTTTGTCATGTTAGTCTCAAAGAAACTATCCACATAACTAGTCATGCATTCAAACAATATTCTTATTAATGTATTTACATTTTAATCTTGTATTACAGTATAGTAGAATCCTCCTTAATCAGAATTTAATTATATGTAAATTTATTATTTTTAACATTTTTCAAATAGGAAAAAAAACAATTAGGCATTTTTTTGAAAGAAGTTTAATTCGGCAGAGCACAAGGCCTAGGTGGGCATATCATGAGAGCAGGAGATGGAGAATATCCTGCCTAAAACAGTGAAACATGGTATCTACTATTATAAAAAAAAAATTACCAGGTGTGGTGGTCCGTGCCTGCAGCTGCTTGGGAGGCCGATGCAGGAAAATTGCTTGAACCGGGAGTTGGGGGCTGCAGTGAGCTGAGACAGCACTACTTAAGTCCAGCCTGAATCATAAAGCAAGACTCCGTCTCAAAAAGAAAAAAAAAGTTCAATTCCAGGACATTACCCACTGGTCTTCATGGTTTTTCTGTAGAAAATAGTGTAAACCTGGGTCCCCAGGATGGTGCAGACATGCTTGTTGGATGAGTTCAGCCCTGTCTGTAGATTACTGGTATCTTAGAGGCTGATCATTCACTACAGGTTACTAAATGATCTTCCATAGTGCCAGTGAGCACTTTTACCCAGGTTGCCCTTTTCCTCCCATTAATGTGGTCTTGTTGTAGTCCTATTTCTCTTTAGCTGTCCCAGATGGGAGGTGACTATTTCTTCCATGAATGAGATTCCCTTTTTTCCCCTCTGCCATAGGATTCTCTTATCCTCCCTACTGTGACATGCAGAAGGCAAGAATGCTGACAATAGGCCGGGCGCGGTGGCTCAACCCTGTAATCCCAGCACTTTGGGAGGCCGAGGCGGGTGGATCACGAGGTCAAGAGATCGAGACCATCCTGGTCAACATG
>NW_016107595.1:3781717-3784381 GCF_001604975.1 Cebus imitator
AGAATTGCCTGAACCCAGGAGGCGGAGGTTGCGGTGAGCCGAGATCCCGCCATTGCACTCCAACCTGGGTAACATGAGATAAACTCCGTCTCAAAAAAAAAAAAAAAAAATTATTTTTTGTTTGTTTGAAGAGGGCTTTTATTGTTGTGCTCAAGAATGTTATTTCTGTAAACAAAGTTGCCTGTGCTTTAACAGGCAGTTTCTGGGGAGCATCTGAAACATACACCATAAAATTTTGCATTAATAAATTCAATAATGGCAGGGTGTGGTGGCTCACACCTGTAATCCCAGCACTTTGGGAGGCCAAGGTGGGCGGATCATGACATCAAGAGATAGAGACCATCCTGGCCAACACGGTGAAACCCTGTCTTTACTAAAAATACACACACACACACACACACAAAGTGCCCGGGCGTGGTGGCACGCGCCTGTGGTCCCAGCTACTCCAGAGGCTGATCAAAAGTTAATTGAGTAAATAAACTATATAGATAAACTGCCTTGCATTCCCTAGCTGTTTGCTTTTCTTATAATTAAATGTAAAGTGTTTTAGGTGCCTTTGGCAGAAACTTTCTGAAACTTAGGCGAAACTCTCTGTCTTCCAAGGAGGTTTGTGGCTATAACTATTTCTAATATTCTCACTTAATATCTCTGTCACCACCCTGAGTGAATCCCAACATGCCATGTCTCTTAAGAATTGAGAACTTGTGGCTAGGTGTGGTAGCTCACACCTGTAATCCTAGCACTTCAGGAGGCCGAGGTGGGTGGATCACCTGAGGTCAGAAGTTTGACACTAGTCTGGAAAACATGGCAAAACCCCGTCTGTACTAAGAATACACAAATTAGCAGGGCATGGTTGTGGGCACCTATAATCCTAGGTACTAGAGAGGCTGAGGCAAGAGAATGGCTTCAACCGAGAAGGCAGAGGTTGCAGTGAGCCAAAATTGGGCCACTGCACTTCATCCTTGGTGATGAGAGTGAAAACTCTCTCTCAAAAGGGAAAAAGAGAACTTCTTACAGGGTTGGCCACATTCTTCACACTTATAGGCCTTCTATCCAGCATAAATTATGTGTGATAAAGGCTGAGAACTTTTTTGAAAATTTTATCACATTCTTTATATTTGTAGGTTTTATGTTTCATATAACTTCTCATATGTAGTCAGAGTTGAGAGCTAGTTAAAGGCTTTCCTACGTTCATTATATTCATAGGGTTACTCTCCAGTATGAATTACCTTATGTCTACTGAGGGTGGAGAACGACGGAAAGTTTTTGCCACGTTTCACATCTGTATGGTTTCTCTCCAGTGTGAATTTTCTTATGCGTAGTGAGGGTTGCAGATCGGGTAAAAGCTTTGCCACATTCTTCACATCTGTAGGGTTTCTCTCCAGTGTGAATTTTCTTATGTCTAGTAAGGTGTGAGGCCAGCTTGAAAGCTTTTCCACATATTTCACATTTGTAGGGTTTTTCTCCAGCATGAATTTTTTTATGTATACTAAGGTAATAGGACTGTTTAAAGGCTGTGCCACATTCGTCACATCTGTATGGTCTCTCAACAGTGTGAATTTTCTTATGTGTAGTGAGGGTTGCAGGTCGGTTAAAGGCCTTGCCACATTCTTCACATCTGTAGGGTTTCTCTCCAGTATGAATTTTCTTATGTCTAGTAAGGTGTGAGGCCAGCTTGAAAGCTTTTCCACGTTTCACATCTGTAGAGTTTCTCTCCAGTATGAATTCTCTTATGCACAATAAGGTTACAGCACTTCTTAAAGACATTGCCACATTCTTCACATCTGTAGGGTTTCTCTCCAGTATGAATTCTTTTATGCACAATAAGGTTAGAGCTCGTCTTAAATGCTTTGCCACATTCTTCACATTTATAGGGTTTCTCTCCTGTATGAATTATCTTATGTGTAGAAAGGTTTGAGGACCACTTAAAGGCTCTTCCACATTCTTTACATTTATAGGGTTTCTCTCCTGTGTGAATTATCTTATGTGTAGCAAGGGTTGAGGACTGCTTAAAGGCCTTCCCACATTCTTCACATCTGTAGGGTCTCTCTCCAGTATCAATTTTCTTATGTATAGTAAGGTGTGAGGACCAGTTGAAGGCTTTGCCACCTTATTCACATCTGTAGGGTTTGTCTCCAGTGTGAATTTTCTTATGTCTAGTAAGGTGTGAGGCCAGCTTGAAAGCTTTTCCACATATTTCACATCTGTAGGGTTTTTCTCCAGCATGAATTTTTTTATGTATAGTAAGGTTATATGACTTTTTAAAGGCTTTGCCACATTCTTCACATTTGTAGGGCTTTTCTCCTGTATGAATTCTCTTATGTGTAGAAAGGGCTGAGGAGTGTGCAAAGCCTTTGCCACATTCTTCACATTTAAAGGGTTTCTCTCCTCTATGAATTCTCTTGTGTGTAGAAAGGGTTGAGGAGTGTGCAAACTCTTTGCCACATTCTTCACATTTATAGAGTTTCTTTCCTGTATGAATTCTCTTATGTGTAGAAAGGGTTGAGGACTGCTTAAAAGCTTTGCCACATTCTTCACATTTATAGGGTTTCTCTCCTGTATGAATTAGCTTATGTGTATAAAGGGTTGAGGAGTGTGCAAACTCTTTGCCACATTCTTCACATTTGTAGGGTTTCTCTCCTGTATGAATTATCTTATGTGTAT
>NW_016107595.1:3784591-3788507 GCF_001604975.1 Cebus imitator
CCTGTATGAATTATCTTATGTGCAGAAAGGGTTGAGGAGTATGCAAACTCTTTGCCACATTCTTCACATTTGTAGGGTTTCTCTCCTGTATGAATCATCTTATGTGTAGAAAGGTTGGAGGCCCGCTTAAAAGCTTTGCCACATTCTTCGCATCTGTAGGGTTTCTCTCCAGTATGAGTTTTCTTATGTATAGTAAGGTGTGAGGACCGGTTGAAGGCTTTGCCACATTCTTCACATTGGTAGGGTTTCCCTCCAGTATGAATTTTCTTATGTGTAGTAACAGTTAAGGACTGGTTAATAGCTTTGCCACATTCTATATATTTGAAAATTTTCTTTGCAATATGTCTTGTCTCATGTCTGCTGGAATTTGAAAACTTACAAAATACTTTCCTATATTTATCACATTGAAATATTTTTCTGTGGGTTATTGTCAAACTTTGGTTAATTCCATTATAACCTGCTTTGTGCACATGACACCAGGCTACGCTTTCACGGACATTTTTTAACTGTAAAGTGTCATATCCATATTTTTCACATCTACTCAGTATCATTTTTTGGAAAGAATCTTTCATGCTCTGCTCCGGCAAAAGGTCTTGGGCAAAATGAGAAGACACACCTGAAAGAAACAATACAAACACATTACTTGAATTGCTAGACTCAGATAAATACACTTTACAAATCTATTGTGTAAAATCATACAAACTACATCAGCGAGATGACATAGCAAAATACCACAAGCTGTAATTTCTTCCTGGTCATATAAATATAACAAAAACATACTGACCAAAATCCATTTGTGAAAAATTTATGAGTGTGTTAAGTGTGTGAAGGCCCCAGGTGAGCACAATTCAAAAAGCCACACAGAAGAAACGGAAAAGTCGGTTTCTCATATGAGACACGGGTCCTCCTCCTCAAGCACAGTGCCAGTCAGGGACCGTGGCTCATGCCTGTCATCCCAGCACTTGGGGAGGGTGACAGGGGTGGAACACATGAGGTCAGTAGTTGAAGACCAACCTGGCCGAGATGCTGAAATCTTGTCTCTACTAAAAATACAAAAAAGTAGGTGGGAATGGTTGGGGGCACCTGTAATCCCAGCTACTCAGGAGGCTGAGGCTGCGAATTGCTTGACCCTGGGAGGCAGAGGTTGCAGTGAGCTGAGACCGTGCCACTACAATCCAGCCTGGGTGACAGAGTGACACTGAGCATTAAAAAACAAACAAAACAAAAACTAATAAATTGCCAGACAGACATCACGTCTCATGCCTGTAATCTCAGCACATCAGATGAAAAAGGCAGGTGGATTACCTGAGGTCAGGAGTTTGAGACCAGCCTGACCAACCGGGTTAAATACCATCTCTACTAAAAATACCAAAAAACTAGGCAGGCATGATAACAGGTACCTGTAATCCTAGCCACTTGGGAGACTGAGGCAGGAGGATTCCTTGAACCGTGGAGGCAGAGACTGTAGTGAGCCAAGATGACGCCACTGCACTTCAGTTTAGGTAACAGAATGAGACTGTGTTACTCACACACACACTAATTTAAATTGCCAACTACTGGTTTCACTTTTAACAAACAAAAAAAATATTAACACATACTTTTTTGTTTTGTTTTGTTTTTGAGACTGAATCTCACTCAGCCGCCAGATGCCAGGGTGGAGTGCAGTGGTACCATCTCGGCTCACTGCAACCTCCACCTCCCACGTTCAAGCAATTCCCCTGCCTCAGCCACCCGAGTAGCTGGGACTACAGGCGCGTGCCACCACCCCTGGCTAATTTTTGTATTTTTAGTAGAGACGGGGTTTCACCATGTTGGCCAGGATGGTCTCCATCTCTTGACCTCATGATCCACCTGTCTCGGCCTCCCAAAGTGCTGGGATTACAGGCGTGAGCCACTGTGCCCGGCGACACATGCATCTTTATCCCTTCTAGGGGCATTTGTAAACACTGGCTAATGTGTCCCATGACATAAAATGCTGAAAGAAAGGATGATATACGTTGAAATGATAGTTTGAGTTCACTGAGTCTAAAGATAAATGATACAGAAGCAGAGAAAATGCAGTACCCCCAACAGGAAATGGGTGTAGCAAGTGACGACTGATTATTAAGAAGTATGAATAAGCCAATTTAGCTAAACACGAAACACAAAATTCTGGACAAGACACATCCTAAAAGCATGTTTGATAAATTTCCAGAATCTCTAGCCAAGACAAGTCTTTTCAGACTACAAGAAAACAATGCTATATTATAAAGATTGTAAGAGGTAGTTTTTGTTAATGTCAAAATCTCAATCTCAAAGATTACAATGTATACAAAATATTAGAGTAACATGGACCCATCAAAAAAAATTATAAAATTTTCAAAAGCAACCATAAAAAGTATATAATTCTTTTTTTATTTTTTAGACAGAGTCTTGTTCTGTTGTCCAGGCTGGAGTGCAGCAGTGCGATCTCAGCTCACTGCAACCGCCACCTCCTGGGTTCAAGTGATTCTCCTGTCTCAGCAGAATCCAAGTACCTGGGATTGCAAGTGTGTACCACCACACCCGGCTAATCGTTTTGTAATTTTTAGTAGAGATCGGGTTTGACTATCTTGGCTGGGCTACTCTTGAACTCTTGACTTTGTGATCTACCCACCTCGGGCTCCCAAAGTGCTGGGAATGCAGGCGTGAGCCATCGTGTCCGGCATAGTAATTTTTAAACTTCCAAACAAATTGAACAGGCGAGGCTTGATGGCTTATTCCTGGAATCCAAACATACTGGGAGGCCAAGGTGGGAAAATCACATGGGGGTGGAGTTTGAGACCAGCCGAAAGCCAGGTTCAGTGGCTCACGCATGTAACCTCAGCACTTTGGGAGGCTGAGGCCAAGTGGATCACCTGAGGTCGGGAGTTTGAGACCAGCCCGACCAACATGGAGAAACTCCATCTCTACTAAAAATACAATATTTAGCCAAGCATGGTGGTAGCTCATGCCTGTAATCCCAGCTACTTAGGAGGCTGAGGCAGGAGAATCGCTTGAACCCGGGAGGCGAGGTTGTGATAAGTGGGGATCACACTACTGCACTCCAGCCTGGGAAGCAAGAGCAAAACTCGATCTCAAAGAAAAAAAGAGAGAGACCATCCTGGGCAACATGGTGAAACCCTGTGCTACTAAAAATATGAAAATTAGCAGGGTATGATGGCATGTGGCTATCATCCCAGCTACTTGGGAGGCTGACACATGAGAACTGCTTGAACTCGGCAGGGGGAAGGTTGCAGTGAGTGGAGATTGTTCCACTGCACTGCAACCTGGGAAACGGAGCAAGACTATCTCAAATATAACATAAAATGGCTCACACTTCTAATCCCAGCACTTTGGGAGGCCCAGGTGGGTGGATCATTTGAGCTCAGTAGTTCAAGATCAGCCCAGTCAGCATGATGAAACCCATCTCTTCTGACAATACAAAAAACTTAGCCAGGCTGGTGGCAGGCATCTGTTCTGGCTACTTGGGAGGCTGAGGCAAAACAGTGCCTTGAACCAGAAGGGGGAGTTTGCAGTGAGCCTAGATCACGCCACTGAACTCCAGCCTGGGTAACAGAAACAGTCTCCGATTCAGAAATAAATAAATAAAATGTAATACTGAGGAAGTCAGATAACACGGAGAACTACCAAACATCAGAAAAATGAGGATAACAAGAAATATTAAAATAGCAAAATACAAAAAACTGTGGATATACAAAATACAAAAAATAATTGAAAAATTTCTTTCTTTCTTTTTTTGTTTTTGAGACGGAGTTTCACACTTGCTACCCAGGCTGGAGTGCAATGGCGCGTTCTCGGCTCACCGCAGCCTCCGCCTCCTGGGTTCAGGCAATTCTCCTGCCTCAGCCTCCTGAGTAGCTGGGATTACAGGCACGCGCCACCATGCCCAGCTAAT
>NW_016107595.1:3788739-3793850 GCF_001604975.1 Cebus imitator
TCCTGAGTAGCTGGGATTACAGGCACGTGCCACCATGCCCAGCTAATTTTTCGTAGTTTTAGTAGAGATGGGGTTTCACCATGTTGACCGGGATGGTCTCGATCTCTTGACCTCGTGATCCACCCACCTCGGCCTCCCAAAGTGCTGGGATTACAGGCTTGAGCCACCGCGCCCAGCCCTGAAAAATTTCTTAAAAGAAAAAATGGGCTGGGCAGGGTGGCTCATGATTGTCATCCAAGCTCTTTGGGAGGCTGAGGTGGGCAGATCACGAGGTTAGGAGACCGAGACCATCCTGGCCAACATAGGGAAACACAGTCTAAACCAAAAATACAAAAATCAGTCCCGGCGCAGTGGCTCACGCTTGTAATCCCAACACTCTGGGAGGCCAAGGTGTGCGGATCATGAAGTCAGGATATTGAGACCGTCCTGGCTAACATGGGGAAACCGAGTTTCTACTACAAGTACAAAAAATTGGCCAAGCTTGGGGGCATCTGTAAGTCTCAGCTAATCAGGAGGCTTAGGCAGGAGAATCGCTGGAACCCAGGAGGATAAGGTTGGGGAGAGCCGACATTGCGCCCTTGCACTGAAGCCTGGAAAACAAGAGTGAAACGACGTCTGAAAAAAAAATTATCCGGGTGTGGTGGCAGGTGCCTGAAGTCCCAACTACTTGGGAGGCTGAGGCAGGGGTATCCCCTGAACTCAGGAGGCGGACGTTGCAGTGAGCCGGGATCGTGCCACTGCACTCCAGTCTCCTGACCAAGCATGGCTCCGTCTCAGAAAAAGAAGAAAAAATGTAAAAGCTGAACAAACAAACTAGGATACACAAAAAGATACTTACATCAAACACGCATAGTAGCAAAATTTCAAAAATTACAGATTAAGAGAATTTGGGGAGCTGCAAGATAAAAACGACGTGTTGTTTATAAGCATAGTCTCATGAGTGAACCAGTGAATTTGTCAAAAAAAATGTTTGCAGGTCAGAAGGAAACTGTAATATTGTTAAAGTTATAATTTAACAAAAAGCTCTCGGGTAGGAATAATATCATCAGCAAAATTGTACAATCAAATAATAAGAAATCCTTCAAAATAACCAAATCCAGAGGAAGTCTATTGGCACTTCAGATGCCCTATATATCAAAGATGCTGAAAGGAGTTTCTTTCACTGAAAATAGAATAATGCAAGAAAACAACACAAAATCATATGAAAATACCTAACTTTCTGGAAAATACATGCACATACACAAAACATGGAATTTTTTACTTAATATTATTAGAATAGCATAGAAAACATTTTTAGTTATTCTTTACAATTTAAAAGAATATAGAAATTATTGTAAACATCTGTTAATGAATATACATCATAAAATATATAATTAGCAAAATCAATAACAAAGTTGAAAGCAGATGTAATGATGAAGAAGTTTTGTATGAAAATGAAGTTAAATGTACCACATTTAAATATATTGTGGGATATTTTAGAGGTTTTATGTAATCTGCCGGGTATCACTAAGAAAACATCTGGGCTGCGGCCATCTCTACTAAAAATACAAAAAAATAGCCGGGCATGGTGGTAGGTGCCTGTAATCCCAACTACTTGGGAGGCTGAGGAAGGAGAATCACTTGAACCCAGGAGGCAGAGGTTGCAGTGAGCCAAGATCGCCTCGTTGCACTCCAGCCTGGGCACCAGAGCGAGACTGTGTGGGGGGGAAAAAAAATGGCCACTATAAATTTTTTTAAAAACATCAAATCTGTTGATAATGCAATAAAAAATGGAACCCATGTTGATTGCTGGTGAAAAACATAGATGCAGGCATTATTTTTAAATGTTTTAAATGCTTTTCATTTACATATCTATATGTAAAATATATAACACAGGCCAGGAGCAGTGACGCAAGCCTGTAGTCTTAGCCATTAGAGAGGCTGAGGTGGGCAGATCACCTGACATCCGGACTTTGAGACCAGCCTGGCCAACATAATGAAACCCAAAACTGCAAAAACTTAGCTGGGCGTGGTGGTGGGTGCCTGTGATCCCAGCTAATTGGGAGCTTGAACCCAGGAGGCAGAGGTTGCAGTACAACACTGCACTCCAGCCTGGGCAACAGAGCAAGATTCTACCTCAAGGAAGAAAAAAAAGCAACACAGGACGTGGAAGACAAATTTGAAAATTCTTGTTTATTTTAGCAGTATTCACATTAGCCAAAAGGGTGAAGCAACCCAGATGTCTCTTGATTTATAAAGATATCAAAAAATGTCACATATAAGTACAATGGAATATTATTCCACCTTAAAAAGGAAAATTTCGTCACATTTTAAGATGAACCTTGAATTTAGTAACAAATTTATGGATACTGTATGATTTCACATATATGAGATATTTAAGTAGTCAAAAGTATAAAAACAGAAAGTGGCAGGTTTGCCTATCAAGGCCTGGAGAGGGTAAAATGAGCAGTTGTTACTTAGTGGGTACTGAGTTTTACTTTTACAAGATGCAAAGTTTCTAGAAGTCTTTTGCATAACGATTTGAATATACTTAACATGCCTGAAATCAACAGGTTTTTTTCTTTCTGAAACAAGATCTCTCTCTCTCACGCAAGCTAAAGTGCGGGGGCAATATTCTGACTCCCCCTTAATCTCCCAAGTAGCTGGAACCACAGCTGCGCACCACCATGCCTGGCTATTATTACATTTTTTATAGAAAGGGGTCTCCGTATGTTGCCCAGGGTGGTCTCAAACCTTTGGGCTCCAGGAATCCTCTTCACCGCAAAAAATCCTGGGATTACAGACGAAAGCCACAAACATATCTTGTCCTGAAATGTATACTTCAACAGATTTAAAATCGTACATTTTATGTTATGGTTTTATACGCAATGTTTTTAAAGAAAACTGGAAAACAAATCCGGAATTATAAACCTTTTTGAAAATTACCTTTTTTTTGGAGATGGAATTTTGCTCTTGTTGCCCCGGCTGGAGTGCAATGGCGTTGCAGACCACAACCTGCTCCTCCCAGATTCAAGGGATTCTCCTGCCTCAGCTTCCTAAGTAGCTGGGATTACAGCCACGTGCCACCACGCCCAGCTAAAAAAATTGTATTTTAAGTAGAAATGGGGTTTCTCCATGTTGGTCAGGCTGGTCTTGAACCCTGAACTCAGGTGATCCACCTACCTTGGCCTCCCAAAGTGCTGGGATTACAGGTGTGAGCCACTGCACTCAACCTGCAAATTACCCTCAAATCACAAAAGCATTTCTCTCACTAAATTACTAATAATTAGTTTGCACTCCAGCCTGGGCAATGTATATATATATATATATATATATGTGTGTGTGTGTGTGTGTGTATACATATATATATATAGATATACACACACACACACATTCATAGTTACACACATGGTAAAAATAAGACTATCTCCATGACTACTCACTTAGTCAAGATAAAACTACCATCTATCAAAAATCAGCTAAGAAAGAATGTAAGTTAAGCCATGTCCAAAATTGGGGTCATATTTATACATAAACCCACATACATATGTAATCTGATGATAGACATGCATAATTTATCTCTTCATTAAACCTCAAATTGACTTAAAGTGTACAAACAGAATTGCAAATTGTCTAAAAATAGAATTCTTGGAGAGAGATCCAAGATGCCTGATCATTAGCAGCTCGGGATTGTAGCTCCCAGTGAAAGCGCAGAGAACGAGAGGACGCCACATTGTCCCACGAATTTTTGTTGCTCATGCACCAGGAGATTCCCAGCAGAGGAGCCCCATGGGTCGCCAGCGCGACTTGTGGCCTGCAAGGCGGTTTTGCCGCTGCCTTGGTGGGGCGGTACTTGGTGCAGAGTCAGAAAGCACCATCAATCTTAACGCTGCTGTTTTGGCCGGTGCAGTGGGTTGCTCAGATTTTAGCGCTGGGAATCAACAAGTTGGACGTCCACTCAGAAACCCAATTACAAAGACGGTAATTATGAAGACCACAGATGGATAAATCTAAAATGAAGGGAAGAAACCAGGCTTAAAAGGCTGAGAATACCCCAAACCAGAACGACTCTCCCTCTACAGGGGATCATAGTTCCTCATCAGCAACGGAACAAGGCCTGATAGAGAACGACTGTGTTCCATTATTAGTGTAAGGCTGGCTGCCTCACAGAGGGTTAAGCGGACTCATCCATCTCTCTCCGCGTCTGATAACTGCGTCATCACCCAAGCTCGTTGTCTGGCCTCGCCTCACAGCTTCCCCGCACCCACCTCCGCATACCAGACCCATGCCCACATTCAGCACTAAATTATGCATTTAACCCCCAGCCCGCTGTTGATAAACCCTTCAGGAAAATTTTTTAAAGAAGCCCCATCAGACCCTGCCCGGTAGCAGTCTGCTCTGTATGCCCCCAGAAGGCCCGCTTACCTAAGGTGCCGCCTGCCTACCCATGACCACTAGCTCCAGGTATTTCCTACTTCTTAACAGCCAATAAAATTGCCTTCACTTTGTTTCCCCAACAGTCAATCAAGGCCAAAGGTCCCGCCTGCCTACCCATAACCACTAGCTCCAGGCATTTCCTGCTTCTTAATAGCCAATAGGATTGCCTTCACTTTGTTTCCCCAACAGCCAATCAAGACCCACTTACCCAAAGTCCCACCTGCCTACCAATAGCAACTAGTTTCAGGCACTTCCTGCTTCCTAACAGCCAATAAAATTGCCTTTGCTTTGTTTCCCCAGTAGCCAATCAATCGCCTTCCCTTCCCATAAAACCCCATGACCTAAACAGCTGGGCGCGAGTTCTCTAGTCCCTTCCTGGACCACAGAACCTCACCCAGGAGCTGATTAAATTGGCTTCTCATTTTCTCATACTGTACTTGCCTCAGTTTCCTCATTCTACAACAGCAATAAACCTTACAATCAGAAGCAGGCTTCAAAAGGTGGATGATAAGAAACTTCTGGGAATTAAAAGAACTTGTTCTAACCCAATGCAAAAAAACTACGAACTTTGAAAACAGGTTTGACGAAATGTTAACAAGAATACACAACTTAGAGAGGAATATAAGTGAATTAATGGAGCTGAAAAACACAACACGAGAACTTCGCGAACTATGCACAAGTTTTAACAGCCGAAT
>NW_016107595.1:3794141-3800312 GCF_001604975.1 Cebus imitator
CCTCAAGGCACATAATCGCCAGATTCACCAGGGTTGAAATGAAGTAGAAAATACTGAGGGCAGCCAGAGAAAAAGGTCAGGTTACCCATAAAGGGAAGCCTATCAGACTCACAGCAGATCTCTCAGCAGAAACCTTACAAGCCAGAAGAGAGTGGGGGCCAATATTCAACATCCTTAAAGAAAAGAACTTTCAACCCAGAATTTTACATCCAGCCAAACTGAGCTTCATAAGCGAAGGAAAAATAAAATCTTTTGTGAACAAGCAAGCACTCAGAGATTTCATCACCACCAGGCCTGCTTTACAAGAGCTTCTGAAAGAACCACTAAAAATAGAAGGGAACAACCAGTATCAGCCTTTCTAAAAAATACCAAAAAGTAAAGAGCATCAAAGTAATTAAGAATTTACATCAGAAACAAGATGGCGGGCTCGTGGTGAGAAGCTGTGAAGCAGGAGTAGAAATTAGTATGCCTAGAAGCAGATTTTAAAGGCAGTTTCTCTTCAGAACATCTTTTTTCATACCACTTGATAAGCATCTTGAAACACCATGGCTGTAGCTGCAGTAAAATGGGTGATGTCAAAGAAAACTATCTTGAAACATTTATTTCCAATCCAGAACGGAGCTTTCTATTGTGTTTGTCATAAATCTACATTTTCTCCTCTACCAGATGACTATAATTGTAAAGTAGAGCTTGCCCTGACTTCTGATGGCAGGACAATAGTATGCTACCACCCTTCTGTGGACATTCCATATGAACACACAAAACCTATCCCTCAGCCAGATCCTGTGCATAATAATGAAGAAACACATGATCAAATCCTGAAAACGAGATTGGAAGAAAAAGTTGAACCCCTTGAGCAAGGACCTATGGTAGAACAACTTAGCAAAATGTTCTTTACTACTAAGCACCGCTGGTATCCTTATGGACGGTATCACAGATGTCGTAAGAATCCGAATCCTCCAAAAGACAGATGATACTGAGGTTCCTGGGAGAATCAAAGAGAAATGTGCCTCATTTGCAATTTGAAAAAATGCCATCTGGTGTGTTCACTAATATGTAGTAAAGTAATAATGATAAAATACCTTTTCATATATTAGAATGTGTACTTTTATATATGTTAAGTAATTCTGGATTTGACATTCTTATTTAGAGAAACCTATTACATTTTATTTTTCTTTTTCAATTTTAGTCTTTCATTTATGTATGGTCTCCAATTTAGGACTTTTCCATAGTGCCAAAGCCATACATATTCAGTAGAACATCAATAGGTTATATCAGAACACTTTATTGTAAAATAGGCTTTGTGTTAGATGATTTTGCTCAACTGTAGGGTAATGTAAGTGTTCTGAGCATATTTAAGGTAGGCTAGCATTATGAATTTATGATATTTTCAATTTACAGTGGGTTTATTGGTATGTAATCCTACCATAAGTTGAGAAACATCTTTTTGTGTGTCTAGTATGATTTAAGTATTTTTACATCATTAGCCAAACATTGTTAGTAGTATAAATATGATTAATAAAAAGGTGCATGGCTTTCCTGAGGGAGATTTTTAAATTGCCTTTGAGAATAAACTCATCCATAAGGTCTCCCAAGAAAATAAATGTTATAATGTTTCAATTGGCTTCTAGGAAATAATTAAATTACTGATATTTTGATCAGGTTTTACTATCTACTGGGCCCCTTCCATCCATTCTTATTAAATTCTCAAAATAATCCTTTGAAGAAGGGATGTAATAGCATTTTACAGTGACTCGAACCTACCAAACAAGTGGGAGAGCCAGGAGCCAAATTGTCAGGCTCCAGAGCTTTTTTTCAGTGCATCACAATGACAAAGGGCTGGTTTTCGTTCACCCAAGAATGTGCTTTCCTAGAGATTTTTCTAGATAGAATATTATGTAATTTGTTTTGAGGGTTTTTTTCCTGGCTGTCTTAAAGATTATGCTAGCTTCAGAACACATGCAAACAACTGCAGCTCTGTGATTAAAATATTAGTGCCACTAGACTAGTGTTATGAGAATGTTAATAGATAACTCTGCTGCCATTACTAGTTACATATGATCCTTAATAGCATTGCTTCCCCTTCAATTTCTATTAAGGTGGTGAAGAATCTTTTAATAAGGTAGAAAGTTGCTTTATTTAAACTTTGTGCTGTAAAATGTTTGTGATACAGTAAAATTGATGTGAAAAATAATTTCTCATTCAAAGTCCATTATATGATCTAGTTCTTTTAGTAAAGGAACTGTAGTTGAAGTTCCAAGTAGCCAGTGAAGTAGGAGAGAGTAAAGGAAATAATTAATAATGGTGATCTTCTGTTACCCAAAAGAAATATTTTTAAGTGGTTTACTTTTTCCATTAATATAAATTTCATTTGGAAAGATTAAAAAAATAAGTTTGATTGAATTTAATAAATCAGAAATATTTACCAGCTTTGTCAATGATGTATTCTTGAAAAATGTTTGGTTTTCTTTCAGGTTGACTTATATCCAAAATTCTACAAATTTTTAGCTATGTTGTAAATGTAGAAAGAACTGAAAAACAAATCAAAATATAATGACAAAGATTTTTCTTCCAAGTATCAAGCTCTACTAAATAGGGATTGTCCTCAGACACCCAAAGCCACATAATTATGTGTCAGTGCTTTGGCAAATTAACTTTGACTTTACTCTACTGGTAGTATAGATGTACACTGTACTTCCTGAGATTCTGCTTTTCATGGGTTGCTGATTTTTAATTTTGCTAAATAAGCACATATTTCATCACCAGCATCACCTGCTCTCTGCCTCCCCAACCACTCTCCCCCACCCCCAGGGATAAAAACCTGTTATCCACCATCACTAAAATTTTATGAAAGATCTATTTATTTGTCTGTTTTGCAGACATTTTAAAATTCGTAAAGTGGAATGTTTCTTTAATTAAATACAGTTAGCTTCATGAAAAACTCACTACA
The DNA here is from genome assembly GCF_001604975.1 of Cebus imitator. Taxonomy (NCBI): domain Eukaryota; kingdom Metazoa; phylum Chordata; class Mammalia; order Primates; family Cebidae; genus Cebus; species Cebus imitator. The sequence goes on from NW_016107595.1 coordinate 3,797,092, forward strand.
CCGTTCTTGTTCAAGCATTATTGGTGAAACCACCAGAGGGCACTCTCGCTCAGGGTTTAGTTTGGCTATCTCACCCAAACATGACTTTAAAAAGCCCTTAATTAGCAGAGAATTTGGATGTTCCTTAGTAGAGAATGACTAACAGAATAAATGGTAATAGTGAAATTAAGTGCTGGAATATTCTGAGTAGGCCAATAAAAAAATTGATCCTTTTTTTTTTTTTTTNTCAGGCAATTCTCCTGCCTCAGCCTCCTGAGTAGCTGGGATTACAGGCACGCGCCACCATGCCCAGCTAATTTTTTGTAGTTTTAGTAGAGATGGGGTTTCACCGTGTTGACCAGGATGGTCTCGATCTCTTGACCTCGTGATCCACCCGCCTCGGCCTCCCAAAGTACTGGGATTACAGGCGTGAGCCACCGCGCCCGGCCTTATTATTAATTATAAATTTAAATCAACTAAATCCCCCAATCCAAAGACACAGAGAGGCAAAAAAAGCCAAAACCCATCGGTACGTTGCACCCAGACCCATCTCACATGTAAGGATACACAAAGACTCAAAATAAAGGCATGGAGAAAGATTTACCAACCAAATGGAGAGCAAAAACAAATAAATAAATAAAAAGCAGGAGTTGCAATTTTTGCCTCTGAGAAAATAGACTTCAAAGCAACAAAGATCAGAAGAAGCAAAGAAGGACATTACATAATGATAAAAGGAGCAATGCAACAAGAAGAGCTAAAGATCCTAAATATACATGCACCCAATACAGGAATACCCAGATATATAAGACTTATAGAGAGACTTAGACTCCCACACAATAATAGTGGGAGATTTCAACATCAATATTAGATCAATGAGACAGAAAATTAATAACGATATCCAGGACTTGAACTCAGATCTGGATCAAGCAAACTTATTTATCATTTATAGAACTCTCCACTTTTAAATACACAAAATATACACTCTTATCAGTACCACATCATACCTACTTACAGGTTTAAAGGAAATATTGGTTGGCTGCTTGTTTGTTATTTTCTTCCCTCATTTTCATGTCTCTATTATTAAGCACAATAATAGGCATACCTATTTTTAGACTGCATTCTAGCCTGGGCAATAAAGCAACACCCCCGTTCTCTCTCCCTCTTACTCTTCCTTTCTTCCTCTTCTTCATCATTTTTTTTTTTTTAGTTATCTTTTATTTTTATTATTATTTTTTATTCTTTCTCCTTTTCTTCGTTTTATCTTCAAATAAAAAAAATAAAAAATAGAATTATTAAGTAAAACCAATAGACACAATAAACTGAGGCTAGGAAACCTACACTGAGGCTAGGTGCGGTGGCTCACACCCGTAATCCCAACACTTTGGGAGGCTGAGGTGGGCAAATTATCCGAGGTCAGGAGTTCAAGACAAGCCTGGCCAACATGGTAAAACACCATCTTTACTAAAAATACAAAAATTGGCCAGGCATGGTGGCTCATGCCTGTAATCCCAGCCACTTCGGAGGCTAAGGCATGAGAATTTCTTGAACCCAGGAGGTGGAGGTTGCAGTGAGCCAAGATTGCACCACTGTATTTCAGCCTGGGTGACAGACGGTGACTCCATCTCAGAAAAATTTTAAAAATTGTGTAGGTAACTGCAGTAATTAACTTTTACTGTGTACTCATCAAATACAGGTATTTCGAATGACTGGCATGCACTGTCTGGTAGTTAAAATTTTAGAGAATATGCAGTATAGGCCAGGCATGGTGGCTCATGCTTGTAATCCCAGCACTTTGGGAGGCTCAGGCGGGCAGATCACCTAAGGCCAGCAGTTCGAGACCAACCTGGCCAACATGGTGAAACCCCATCTCTAAAAAATAAATAAATAAAGGCGGAGGTTGCAGTGAGCCGAGATCACGCCATTGCACTCCAGCCTGGGTAACAAGAGAGAGAAAAAAAAGAAAAAGAAAAAGAAAACAAATAAGTAAACAAACAAATAGAATACACAGTATAATGACAAATATCAGATTCTAATGAGAAACTTTTAATAAGTACCCATTTTTAAAAAGTTACTTTTTATGTTTTAGTAAATATGCTATTCTTACACAAAGTGAAACTGCTGTAATCCAGCTTTAGAAAGAATAGCCTTACATTGCTAAATACAGAAAATATATGTAAATATTTTACAGAATAGAGTTATACCCTCTCTTATGTAAAAAAAATGTATTAAGAAATAAACTATGTAATTATTTAGATATAGGTTGAAGAAAGTAGATGAAAACCTGTATTTCTTTTGCCTGCAGCAAACTTAAAAATATAAGTAACTATTTTAGTAAATATGGAGTGCCTAATTATCTCATTTTCTTCAGACATACCACGCAAATTCTAGAATATTGTCCTAACAATCTGAATCTAAAATTACAGACATATATGAAATAGAAGGCTGGGCGAGGTGGCTCATGCTTGTAATCCCAGCACTTTGAGAGGCTGAGGCGGGGGAATCACGAGGTCAGGAGTCAGACCAACATAAAGAAAACTCATCTCTACTAAGAATGCAAAACTTAGCCAGGCGTGGTGGCATGTGCCTGTATTCCTAGCTACTTGGGAGGCTGAGGCAGGAGAATCGCTTGAACCCGGGAGGCAAAGGTTGCAGTGAGCCGAGATCGACCCACTGCACTCCTGCTTGGGCTACAAGAGCGAAACTCCCTCTAGGAAAAAAAAAAAAAAGGAAATACAAACTGCAAACTTAAAATATATCAGGAGAGTGACATCAGTAAGATAAAAACACTGAAAGTGCCCTATTTTCATATCCTGTTACAGCAAAAACAAAATGTCAGCCATCCCTGAAAAAAAGTCTTTATGGCAGGAACAGGCATTATGGCTCAAACGTGTAACGTCAGCTACATGGCTCATTACGGCTGGAGAACTGCTTCGTGCCTGGATATCAGACCAGGCTGGTTTATGTAGCAAGAAGCCATCTCTAAAGTAAGTACCCCTAAGAGATATGATATCCAGGGAGGGAGTTGTGAAGTGCTGTTAAAGCTTAAGATTGAGAAGTGTTGCCGGGCGCGGTGGCTCAAGCCTGTAATCCCAGCACTTTGGGAGGCCGAGCCGGGTGGATCACGAGGTCGAGAGATCGAGACCATCCTGGTCAACATGGTGAAACCCCGTCTCTACTAAAACTACAAAAAATTAGCTGGGCATGGTGGCGCGTGCCTGTAATCTCAGCTACTCAGGAGGCTG
>NW_016107595.1:3801629-3803648 GCF_001604975.1 Cebus imitator
AAAGTATATTGGCCGGGCGCGGTGGCTCAAGCCTGTAATCCCAGCACTTTGGGAAGCCGAGGCGGGTGGATCACGAGGTCAAGAGATCGAGACCATCCTGGTCAACATGGTGAAACCCCGTCTCTACTAAAAAAAATACAAAAAATTAGCTGGGCATGGTGGTGCGTGCCTGTAATCCCAGCTACTCAGGAGGCTGAGGCAGGAGAATTGCTTGAACCCAGGAGGTGGAGGTTGCGGTGAGCCGAGATCGCACCATTGCCCTCTAGCCTGGGTAACAAGAGTGAAACTCCATCTCAAAAAAAAAAAAAAAATTTTACAATATAAATCAATGAAAAAATTAGAGATGATCAGGATCCAAATCAATTTTAAAATAGTTGGTGTCTATGGATAGAAGAATGCATATTATTAACTCGCCATATTATTCAAAGTGATCTACTATATATTCAACAAACTTCCTATGAAAACTGCAGTGGTATTTTTTTCATAGAAATGAAATATATAATTCTAAAATTTACATGAAACTAAAATAAACTTTGAATAGCCAAAGCAATCTTGAGGAAAAAGTACAAAGCAGGATAAAATACTTATCATTTCAAACCATATTTCAACACTATAGAGTAATAAAAACAGAATGGACTACACAAAACAATGAACAAAAAATGCAACAGAAACTACTCCTCTCACGCATTTCAGACACGACGCAAAACAAGAACTTAAAAAATAGTTTTAGTTTCTAAAAATCATGCAGATATTTAGGTGTCCCCAAAACAATAAAACAGCAGCCAGACTGTGCAGTCTCTTACACGCCACAAAGAGGACTTTCGTTCTCACTGTAACCTTGAAGGAAGCTCACCAAAAGAAAAGCAGAATCTTTAGAGAATTGAAAAGCCTAGACAGAACATGTCCCTTTGTGAGAGCAAAATTAAAAAAAAAAAAAAAAAAAAAAAAAATTAGCTGCCCAGAAGTGTTTTCTTTGGCACACAGCTTCCCACATCACATTTTAAGGGCTGGCTTTCTCTTTGACCTTGGGATGTCTTATCGTGTGTCCTCTGTTGTATTCATTTTCACTTGCACCTACCTGGGGGTGTGGCAATCATCTCATGTCCCTTCACAGTCAAAGGTTTTTTTCCTTGCTCCAGCCAGGTGATCAGGTCTGGCTTAGAAACAGCAATACCTGTTTTATTAAAAATAAATAACATGAATCTGGCTCATATTCTCCACTTACAAGCTAGTAATGTGCTCAGAGAGGATGTGAGAAAATATTCTGCATATAATATCAAAATACTAATTAATAAAATACTTTCAACTTCTAGGTGTTTTTTTTTTTTGAGACAAAGTTTCGCTCTAGTTACCCAGGTTGGAGTACAAAGGAACAATCTCAGATCACCACAACCTCTGCCTCCCGGGTTCAAGCAATTCTCCTGCCTCAGCTTCCAGAGTACCTGGGATTACAGGCGTGCACCACCATGCCTGGCTAATTTTGTATTTTTGGTAAAGAGAAACTTTCAGCATGTTAGTGAGCCTGGTTTCAAACTCCCAACCTCAGGTGATCTGCCTGCCTCAGTCTCCCAAAGTGCTGGGATTACAGGCGTGAGCCACTGTGCTCAGCCCTGCGTGTGGGGTTTTCAATTCTACTACCTGGTACTACTGAATCAAAAACTGGTGGTGGCAATTAGACTTTCAGGTGAGGGCAACAATATTTTATGCCACTAAATTGCTGGAATTACCACTAATTTAGAGTGAAGGATACAGCTCAACTCAAGAATTTGGAAAGTTTGGAATAAGATGAAACGTCTTAAAGAAATTCTTTTCTAAGTGAACAAATTCTAAATATATTTTGGTAAAAGGGCTTCTGAAACTCTTTTATGCAAAGAATTAATTACTAAAAAACATTCTACAGGGCAGGGCGCGGTGGCTCAAGCCTGTAATCCCAGCACTTTGGGAGGCCGAGGTGGGTGGATCACAAGCTCAAGAGATCGAGACCATCCTGGTCAACACGGTGAAACCCCGTCTCTACTA
>NW_016107595.1:3803943-3805545 GCF_001604975.1 Cebus imitator
AACTCCCGACCTCAGGTGATCTGCCTGCCTCAGCCTCCCAAAGTGCTGGGATTACAGGCGTGAGCCACCGTGCTCAGCCCTGCTTGTGGGTTTTTCAATTCTACTACCTGGTGCTACAGAATCAAAAACTGGTGGTGGCAATTAGATTTTCAGGTGAGGGCAACAATATTTTATGCCACTTAATTGCTGAAATTACCACTAATTTAGAGTGAAGGATACAGCTCAACTCAAGAATTTGGAAAGTTTGAATTAAGATGAAACGTCTTAAAGAAATTCTTTTCTAAGTGAACAAATTCTGAGGAGTTTCTGGAAAAAGGGCTTCTGAAACTCTTTTATGCAAAGAATTAATTACTAAAAAACATTCTACAAAAAAAGAGAAAGAAAACATTTAGGGTGTATTATGAATTAAGTATTCAAGTTATCCTCACCAAGGAAGACCAGGTTTCTGTAGTTCTCCAACATCACATCCCTATACAGATTCCGCTGTGCAGTGTCCAGGCAATGCCACTCCTCCAGAGAGAATTCTATGGCCACATCCCTAAATTCCAATGGTTCCTGAAAAACACACACACCACACAGACACAGACACAAAGACACACACACACACACACTTTTACCAAGTAGCAATAGGTGAAGTATTTAATTTGACATAAGGCAAAAATAGATGAACAGATGCTTTTTCAACAGAAGACACAGATGTGGCTAAAAAGCATATAAAGAAAATGGTCAACGCTCATCATTGGAGAAATAAAAAAAAAGCACAATGAGATACCACCTCAAACTAGTCAGAATGACTATTTGTAAAAGTCAAAAACTAGCAGATGCTGGCAACGCTGCAGAGAAAAAAGAATGCTTATAATCTATTGGTGGGAATTAAATTAGTTCAAGGATTGTAAAAAAGCAGTGTGGTGTGCCGGGCGCTGTGGCTCACACCTTTAATCCCAAAACTTTAGGAGGCAGAGAGGGGCAGATCCCCTGAGGTCAGGAGTTTAAAACCAGCCTGACCAATATAAAGAAACTCCGTCTCTACTAATTAGCTGGGCTTAGTGGCACATGAGTCTCATTCCGGCTACTCAGGAGGCTGAGGCAGAAGAATAGCTTGAACCTGGGAGGCGGAGGTTGCAGTGAGCTGATATTGTACCATTGCACTCCAGCCTGGGCAACAAGAGCAAAACTCCTGCCTCAAAAAAAACCAAACAAAACGAATGCAGAAACAGAAAACTAAATGCACGTTATTATTTATAACAGCTGAATAATAAAAACACATGAACACAAAAAGGAAGCAACAGACACTGAAGCCTAGTTGAGGGCGCAGGGTGGGAAGAATAAGAGGATCAGAAAACATTCCTGTTTGGGGCTATGCTTAGTATCTCAGTGTCAAAATCATCTGCACACAAGACCCCCATGACATAATTTTAGCTGTATAACAAACCCACATGTATACACCCCACACCAATAATAAAATCTCATATAAAAAAAAAAATCCTGGCCGGGTGCGGTGGCTCAAGCCTGTAATCCCAGCACTTTGGGAGGCCGAGGCGGGTGGATCACGAGGTCAAGAGATCGAGACCATCCTGGTCAACATGGTGAAACCCCGTCTCT
>NW_016107595.1:3807131-3808878 GCF_001604975.1 Cebus imitator
AGATCGAGACCATCCTGGTCAACATGGTGAAACCCCGTCTCTACTAAAAATACAAAAAATCAGCTGGGCATGGTGGTGCGTGCCTGTAATCCCAGCGACTCAGGAGGCTGAGGCAGGAGAATTGCCTGAACCCAGGAGGCGGAGGTTGTGGTGAGCCGAGATCGCGCCATTGCCCTCCAGCCTGGGTAACAAGAGCGAAACTCCGTCTTCAAAAAAAAAAAAAAAATCCTAAGTGGGAGAGAGTGCAGTGGAGGTGAAAGGACTGATTTTTTTCTACAGATAGTGGCCCAGGTGGGGCTGTACTCTGATTAATTTCTGTGTGCATGCAGTCAGGTGAGAGTATAAACAGGATTATAAGCAGGTCCAGAACCCTAGCTTGGTGGAGAACACAGCTTACTGCTGCAGATTCAGTGCCTGGGGGAGGGGAAATGCCAGGAGACTTGTAGACACACATGTGGGTTTTTGGCAAGAATCACTAGGATCAAAAATGCCGTGGTGAAGTTCCTGAGGGTGGTGCCTAATCCTGAGAGGAGTGTGGCCACGTCACTGTCTACTGTGTGTGTTTGTGAGTGGGTGGGAACCCTGTGGTGGCAGCTGCAAGAAAAGAGGATCTGTCATCAGAGCTCCTTTCCTCTGTTTTCAGACTTCTGTCACCTGGAGAGAAGACCTGGAATCACAGGAAAATGGGCAGTGTGACAGCCTGTGTACAGGAGAGCAGAGCCTCCCATTCCCAGACAACCAGAGTTTTATTCCAGGCCAGGCCTCCATGACATCTTCTTTCTGGCACCAAATCTGTAGCATTGGCTGAACATCAAACAATTCTCCAACTTCAACTTATTGTCTAACATTTGAATTCTGACACCACCCAGAGTCAGCACAGACCCTGATCAGGGCCTGAGGTCAGAGTTCCAGACCAGCCTAACATGGAGAAACTCGTCTCTACTAAAAACACAAAATTACCTGGGTGTGATGGCCCATGCCTGTAATTTCAGCTAATCGAGAGGCTTAAATAGGAGAATGACTTGAACGCAGAAGGCAGAGGTTGTATTTTTAGTAGAGACAGTGTTTCAACATGCTGGCCAGGCTGGCCTAGAACTCCTGACCTCATGATCTGCCTGCCTCGGCCTCCCAAAGTGCTGGGTTTATAGGTGTCAGCCACTGTGACTGCCCAGGAACGGTTTCTTTTTTTTTTTTTTTTTTTTTTTTTTTTTTTTTTTTTTTTTTTTTTTTTTTTTTTTTTTCAGATTGAATCTCGCTCTTTTGCCAGGCTGGAATGCAGTGGCGAGATCTCCACTCACTGGAACCTCCACCTTCTGGATTCATGTTCTTGTGCCACAACCTCCCAAGTAGCAGGGATTACAGACAGGCGGCACCACACCCAGCTAATCGTTTTTGTTTTGTTTTTTTTTTTTGTGGTGAGATGAGCGTCTAACCTGTTGGCCATGATGATCTCCATCTCCTGACCTTCCAATTACCCCGCCTTGGCCTCTCAAAGTTCGGGGGGCTACAGGTTACAGCCACAGCGCCCAGCCCAGGAAGGGGTTTTTAACCCTAACAGATTTCCTGTTTCTGTGTCCTTGCCCTGTTACCTGGGGTCAGACAGCACAATCTAAGCCGACCCAGGTTGGCTTTGACTGAAACTTTTTCCAAATAGGGTAAACACATGATTTTTTGAGAAAAGGAGAGGAGGGAAGAAGGGGTCAGATTGATTTACAAGTTTTTTCTTTCTTTTTTTTTTTTTTTTTTT
>NW_016107595.1:3809673-3811384 GCF_001604975.1 Cebus imitator
TTGAGACGGAGTCTGACTCTGTCACCCAGGCTGGGGTACAATAGCGGGATCTCGACTCATTGCAACCTCCGCCTCCCAGGTTCAAACGATTCTCCTGCCTCAGCCTCGGGAGTAGCTGGGATTACAGGCACGTGCCACTGCGCCCAGCTAATTTTTGTATTTTTAGTACAGACGGGGTTTCAACATTTTGGCCAGGCTGATCTCGAACTCCTGACCTTGTGATCCACCCGCCTCGGCCTCCCAAAGTGCTGGGATTACAGGCGTGAGCCACCGCGCCCGGCCTGATTTACAATTTTTACATCTTATGAGCAGGAAGTTGCTTCTTTGAAGAGAAACTTAGTTGACCTAACAACTCCTGACCTCAAGTAATCCGCCTCCCTCCGCCTCCCAACGTGTTGGGATTACAGGTGTGAGCCTCCGCTCCCAGTCGGATAAATTGTTAACAGAACAGAGAAATTGTGAACCCCACGGACCAAAGCTCTTCCCACTCATGAACCCGCAACCCAAGTCAGGATTCTCCACTGACGTCCCTCCCGTGATCCCTGCACAAACTGGGAGAGAAGCCGCGCTGCCGATGCAGAGCTACCCAGAGGTCTCCAGGTCAGGGCAAGGTCAAGGCGCAGCAGAGACAGGACTCCGGGGTCGCCCGTCCTGTCTCTTTGGTTGGAAGGGGTTGAGGCCTAGCTGGGCAAGAAGAACTCGGGGAGGAGATTGAGGAGATTGAGGAGCTGACTGCAGGGAGGCCTGAGTCCCGCCACAGCCATTTCCCACTAGTTCCAACCCGTCCCTCTTCTCTCTCGGAATGTCGGACCGGCACTCTCACCATTTCTAGGCTTCCAGGCGGTCCCGGCGTCTTAGCTGTGGATCTCCCAAAACCTGCAGGTCACAGGGCCACGAGGCTGGGCCTCTAGGAGCAGAGGACACAGAGCAGAGAAGACGGGACCCGGAGCTGCGGCTGCAGGAAGAGACAAAGGCCGCGCCAAACCCAGAAGCCCTCCTCTTTGCTCCAGCTGCGTTCCTGATTGGACTGTTCCCGGCCCAACGTCCCTGATTGGATAATGTTTAAGCCTCCGCCCACTCAGGCCCTGAGTGACAGAAGATGTGATCAGACTCTGCCCCGAGTGAAGAGTAACAGCCTAAGCTTCGGCCTTGTCAGGCGGGGTTTCCTCCCTGAGCTGAGCAAGGCGATCCCAGGGACATGGAAAAATGGTCTCTTCTTTACTCTCTCTCTTTTTGCATGTATTTAATAGGTGAACGGAAGTATTTTACTGTCATGTTAATAAAATTTTTGTTCAAGAGAAAATTAACTTTTACTTTGGTAATAGTGTATTATCAATATTAAAGCTGATTTTAATAAAACCTTGTAAATGAATTTATTTTTCACGTCTCAAGATTTACATATATATTTTGTTATGTTTTATAATTTTTTAACCTTTTTATCTTTTATTTTTATGGACGTTCTTTTTAGTTTTTCAATTTGAAACAAATTACAAGTAATTTCAAACTGCTATAGGAGATAGAAATCATTTAGAGCCATTCATCCGCATTCACATTTGTTATGGTGGAAAATTTGGCCTTTTGATCTTCCTGCTGATGAAATAGTCTTTCAAGAGAAAGCAGAGACGCATGAGTATCTACATCGAAAACAGCGACAGTGGTAGTGTGCGCCAGAATTCAGTTATCTTCCCAGTATTTTTTTTTTTTTTTTTTT
>NW_016107595.1:3812934-3814047 GCF_001604975.1 Cebus imitator
GACCAGGATGGTCTTGATCTCTTGACCTCGTGATCCACCCGCCTCGGCCTCCCAAAGTGCTGGGATTACAGGCTTGAGCCACCGCGCCCGGCTCCCAGTATTGTTTTTCCCAAACATCTTTATTCCCAATTAAACGTTTGCACTCCAGCCTGGGCAGCAAAAACGAAACTCTGTCTCAACAAAACAAAACAAAAACAAACAAAAAACATATGGTTGAGGCAGAGGTGTTACAGTTTCACCAAATTCAATAGCAAACTAACAATTGCTTCTCCACAGGGCATTAAGCTTTGCCAGCCTCTGGCAGTTTCTGGGTCCAAAATCCGAAAGGTACTGAAGAGGGAGACCCAGGCTTCTCAGAGCAACTTCCCCTTTGACAATCGTGCTGCAATTCAATAGAAGAAAAGGTTGACTGGCGCCTCCGGTTTTACCTTCCTATAGGTGACAGGCTGGGCCTTGGGGAAACTCTCCAGAAGTCACTATTTTTACTTAAAACAAGATCAAACTAAAACCTTTTTACATGTGAGTCCTAAAACTGTAAACTGGAACCCTTTCATATGTGATTCCTGAAGCTGTAAACCAGAACCTTTTCACCTGTGAGTCCTAAAACTATAAACCTAAGATTCTTCCACGTGTAACATCTAAAGTATAAGCCTACACAAAGGCCAAATCTCCCTTTGTTAAACGAGCTTGGGAATATGATGTCTCCAGAATACAAAGAAGAGGATAAATTTCTGGGCCTTCTTTTTAGTGTTAGGGGTTGCAAATTCTAGTATGTTAGCCTTAGGCTTTGGTAAAATGGACTATTTCTCTGCATTCCAGAAGATGCCAAGGAATTTTACAGTTTGTGCAGGTCCTTGAATTTTATTAAGGTTAATTTCCCATCCTTACAATATGAGTTGGGGAGTGGCTGGGCACAGTGGCTCATACCTGTAATCCCAGCACTTTGAGAGACCAAAACAGGTGGATCATGAGGTCAGGACTTCAAGACCAGCCTGGCCAAGATGGTGAAACCTGTCTCTATTAAAAACACAAAATTTAGCCAGGCATGGTGGTGAGCGCCTGTAGTCCCAGCTACTCGGGAGGCTGAGGCAGAAGAATAGCTTGAACCTGGGA
>NW_016107595.1:3815907-3817497 GCF_001604975.1 Cebus imitator
AAAAAAAAAAAAAAAAATAGGAGGTGGGTTTTTACCTGCTCCAAGTCCCTGCTGACTAGTTCTTCAGTTTCACCCTGAACAGGCCACTTAGATAGCTGGTTTTTTCAGCAACAGGCTGATAGCTTTGAGCCTGATCAATCAGGGCATAGGCCAAGCATGAGGCCGGGGCCAGTCTGAAAGTAGATTAGCATTTTCCTTTTTTAGCTTACTTTTCTCCTGCAGCAACTAGCCCCTTTCTTGACACATTAACTTACAAGCAGTAAACAAGCGCCATCCACTCCAGGAGATCCCTCTGCATCCCCTTTGCTGATTGGAATCCCCTGCAGCACTTTACGCACAAAGGTTTAAATTGCACTAATTTAGATTCTCAATTCTCACAAAGGCCAGTTGCCCTGGACCTTTCGATAGCTAAGGGAAGAACTGGGAGAGTTCCCATCTTGAAATGTAAAGTCCTGGAGTTTCCAACCCTGTCCTTGTGGCCAAATAGTGGCACTCTTTTGGTTTTGAATCCTGTTTCTGATACGAAAAGTGTTCTGTACAGGACATGCGTGAGGCGAGAAGATACACATAATACCTTTAAGGTAAAACAAGCTTTATCCCACGTAACTGGCAATGCACATAAAATAAACAAACGATATAATAAGCAAATCAATATAATAAGCAGATTGATACAATAAGCAAATTGTAATAACGAGGAGAAGGAAAAAGATACATATATTTATTTATTTATGATCATCAGACCGAAGAATTCACCACCAGAGTAGGAAGCAACAGCCTGGCCTCCAGAGTTGGACACTCATCCCTGCAAAGACTAGGAGAGGTCTCATGAAGTTTCAGTTCGGTCTGGGAACCTAGCTCTTTTTTAGCGAGTTGTTTGGCATAAGGCCTAGTCACGAGTGCCCTTCCTGACTGGCCTTAAGGAACACAAAATGGTCAACTTTTTTTAGGGATTGTCTATTGTTTTTCAACAACTGATGTATAGGAATAGATTGAAATAGAAACTTATCCGATGTAGTCCTGGATGAATGCCTGAAGGAGCTCACACACACTGTTTCAGGATTTGACCATTGTTTGTGTCCATGTTCAACTGCGTTCAAACTGAATAATTAAATTTTCCTCCACAAATTACACTTTCTGGATGAATCAGCTCTGTCTAGGCAAAGGGCAAGGTGAACCCCATAGGCCGATACACAACCTCCACCTCCCGGGTTCAAGCGATTCTCCTGCCTCAGCCTCCGGAGCAGCTGGAACTCCAGGTGTGCACCACCACCCCCAGCTAATTTTTTGTATTTTTATTAGAGATGGGGTTTCACCATGTTGGCCAGGTTGGTCTTGAACTCCTGACCTCAAGTGATTCATTCACCTTGACCTTCCAAAGTGCTGGGATTACAGATATGAGTCACTGCACCTGATCCTAAATGATCTCCTTCTATCTCCTACAACGGTTTGAAATTACTTATTGTTTCAAATTGAAAAAAATCAAAGAATGTAAATAAAAATATATGTCAGTGTAGATGTTGATGCATTTGTCCTTTTTTTTTTTTTTTTTTTTTTTTTTTTTTTTTTTTTTTTTTTTTTTTTTTTTTTTTT
>NW_016107595.1:3818262-3819616 GCF_001604975.1 Cebus imitator
TGAGGTAAATTACATAGTTACAGGGGTGGGGGGTCTTGAGAAACCCAGTGTCCAGGGGGAAATTTTCACAAGGCTGAACAGGAACAATGGTTGCAGGTTGCAGTGGGAAAGCAATTAGTTGAGGCAGGAACAAGTTGAACATGTTGACCAGGATGGTCTCGATCTCTTGACTTCGTGATCCACCCGCCTCGACCTCCCAAAGTACTGGGATTACAGGCTTGAGCCACCGTGCCCGGCCTGAAACCCCATCTTTAAAAAAAAAAAATATATATATATATATATATATATATTTATATATATTAGATAGATTCATGGGTTATCGAGCGGCTCCTTTAATACCTGCAAGGAGATACCAGTGGAAATTGTCCAAAGCTTTCCTTCCCCCAAGGTATTTGGGTCCCAATCAGGCCTAGCAGAAGGAAAAAACCTCCTCTTTGAGGTCTTCGGCTTCCTCCTCTGGCATACTGCTGAAGTAAGGAAAAAGTCTCTGGCCTCCCTCCGAATATGGTCCCTTTCCTCAGATGTAAAAAGGGTCAGGAGAAGCTGCTGACAGTCATCCCAGGTGGGCCAGTGGGTCTGAAGCACAGAGTCCACCAGTGAGGTTAAAACCTGGGGCTTTTCAGAAAAAGGAGGATTTTGAGCCTTAAAATTATACAAATCGGAAGTGGAAAAAGGAACACAGAACTTTAAGGGGCAGAGCGCTGACTACCTGGTGGAGGTGGTCCCTCCCTTAAGGGGAGGAGTGGTGCAGCCTCTTCCAGCTGAGGCCTTAGCCAGGAGGCGAAAGGCGGAGAGACCTCAGGAGACGGCGCTCAGGGGGCGGGGGCAGAAAAGGGATCATGGGAGAGGAGGACAAGGAGACAGAACGGGATCCCAGGGGAGCAGGAGGATTGTACAAACAGAACAGACATGAGACATACAAATTCAGATGTTAGGAACAAACAGGACAACAGACACGAGGCACAAATTCAGATGTTGGCCGGGCATGGTGGCTCACGCCTGTAATCCTAGCACTTTGGGAGGCCGAGGTGGGTGGATCACCTGAGGTCAGGAGTTCCAAACCAGCCTGGTCATCATGGTGAAACCCCATCTTTATAAAAAAAACAAAAAACAAAAAACAAATTCAGATGTTAGGAACAAACAGGACAACAGACACTGAGGTAGATAAATGATTATGGCAGTTTCAAGGACAAACAAAGGGAAGGGGGGTCCCACATTGGGTGCACTCAGATGCCTGCCTGGCTGCACGCCTTGCTGGAACTGAGGTGCCTCTTGGCATAAACAGAACGGTAAAAACCCTCAACTTAGATCGGGCCTAGCCCAATGCTCTCTTTTTTTTTTTTTTTTTTTTTTT
>NW_016107595.1:3819841-3822445 GCF_001604975.1 Cebus imitator
ATTTTTTGTATTTTTAGTAGAGACAGGGTTTCACCATGTTGACCAGGATGGTCTCGATCTCTTGACCTCGTGATCCGCCCACCTCGGCCTCCCAAAGTGCTGGGATTACAGGCGTGAGCCACCGCGCCCGGCCCCGATGCTCTCTTTAAGCCATATGAGGTCACCACAGAACGGCAGGTTAGGGCCCATTAGGATTCTGTAGCTTTCGCTGTGGAGCCACAACCTGGATCCTTAGACACCAGCCTCTGAGGTCCTCATGCACTCACACATGCACTCAGAGGTGATGACAGTTTTTACAATTTCTTAACCCAGTCGGAATACAGGTTTACAATTTCTTAACCAGTCAGAAATCAGAATACGGGAGAAATTTCTCAAACCAATCAGAAATCAGAATACAGGAGTCAATCCCAGCATCCTGGGCAATTGACTGACCCTTTAAGGCATGACTCTTGCTAGGATTCACCTCCAGAAATAACCCGGTCAATCCTGACTTACCTTCTCCGTGGAGCAGGACTGAGGACTCAGAGGAATAATTTGGTGGGGCGCACCAGGGTTCGATCCGCTCTTCTACGGAAAGTGGTGACTTACGGGGCCCTGGAACATCTCAAGGGGTGCCTACCAGTTGGGAGTCCTTTATTGAGGTGACCTGACCGAGAATCGGCTCATACTTTAAATCTCTCAGCCGAGAACGGGGCTTGATTCCTTTTTATACCTTGCTTAAGAAAGGGGAGGGGGAGCCTAGCTGAAGCAGAATTTACAGAAGCAGAGCAAGCAAGGAGACAGGAGGTTCCCAGGATTGTTGATTACTAAGGAGGGTATACACAGGAGGTTCCCATGATTGCTGGTTACCAAGTATTCAGTACTTGTCACACAATCAATCAAGGAGGGTATTCACCATAGCAAGTGGGCTTGCCAAGCAGGATATGGTTACAATGGTTATATGCCTCTAGAGTTAAGTACAGCATGACCCAGCACAGGAGTATGACCCAGCTATGTACTCAAGGGAGAAATGGCAGGAGGGGTGAGGTGGAGGTGGAGATGAAGATGGAGTCTGTCTGGCTCTGAGCAAGTTGGAGTCTGTCAGGCTAACACAGGGTAGGTTAACACCAATCATCTCATGTCTCTTCACAGTTAAAGGTTTTTTTCCTTGTTCAGATAGGTGATCAGGTCTGGCTTAGAGACAATACTTGTTTTATCAAAAATAAATAACTTGGGGCTGGGCGTGGTGGCTCACGCCTGTAATCCAAGCACTTTGGAGGCCAAGGCGGGTGGATCACCTGAGGTCAGGCGTTCAAGACCAGCCTGACCAACACGGTGACACCCCATCTTTAAAAATAAATAAATAAATAAAAATAAATAATTTGAATCTGGCTTATATTCAATTACATGCTAGTAATGTGCTCAGCACAGAGGATGTAATCAAATATTCTAGTAAATTAATACCAAAATACTAATTTATAACAGAAAGTTCTAAATATTTAGAAAATATTTTCAACTTGTAGATTTCTTTTTCTTTTATTTATTTATTTATTTATTTATTTTTGAGATGAAGTTTTGCTTTTGTTGCCTAGGCTAGAGTGCAGTGGTGCAATCACAACTCGTTGCAAACTTGCCTCCCAGGTTCAAACGATTCTCCTGCCTCAGCCTCTGGAGTAGCTAAGATTATAGGTATGTGCCACTATGCCTGGCTAATTCTGCATTTTTAGTAGAGACGTCACTTCTCCATTGGTCAAGCTGGCCTCAAACTCCCAACCTCAGGTGATCCACCGGCCTGGGCCTCCAAAAGTGCTGAGATTACAGGCATGAGCCACCACGCCCGGCCCTGCTTGTAGGTTTCTTAATTTTACTACCTGGTACTACTAAATCAAAAATTGGTGGTGGCAATTAGATTTTCAGATGGAGGCAACAATATTTTATGCCACTAAATTTCTGGAATTACCACTAAATTTACAATGAAGAATACAGCTCAGTTCAGGAATGTGGAAAGTTTTGATTAAAATGAAACATCTTTTTTTTTTTTTAATTTTTTTTTTTAAGACGGGGTTTCACCATGTTGGTCAGGCTGGTCTTGAACTCTCAACCTCAGGTGATCTGCCTGCTTTGGCCTCCAAACTGCTTGGATTACAGGTGTGAGCCACCGCACCCGGCCAGGTGAAACATCTTGAAGGAATTTTTTTTTTTTTCCTTCTTTTTTGAGATAGAGTTTTGGTCTTTGTCGCCCAGGCTGGAGTGCAGTGGTGCAACCTCAGCTCACCGCAACCTCCACCTCCCGGGTTCAAGCAATTCTCCTACCTCAGCCTCCTGAGTAACTGAGATTACAGGCATCTGCCACCACACCCCGCTAATTTTTGTGTTTTTAGTAGAGATGCGGTTTTACCACATTGGCCAGGCTGGTCTTGAACTCCTCACCTCAGATAATCCACCTGCCTCGACCTCCCAAAATGCTGGGGTTACAGGCATGAGCCACTGTGCCTGGCTAAGAATTTTTTTTCTAAATGAACAAATTCTGAAGATTTTCTTAAAAGGGGGATCTGAAACTCTTTTTTTTTTTTTTTTTTTGAGACGGAGTTTCACTCATGTTACCCAGGCTGGAGTGCAATGGCG
>NW_016107595.1:3822563-3824061 GCF_001604975.1 Cebus imitator
AGAGACAGGGTTTCACCATGTTGACCAGGATGGTCTCAATCTCTTGACCTCATGATCCACCCGCCTCGGCCTCCCAAAGTGCTGGGATTACAGGCGTGAGCCACCGCGCCCGGCCCGATCTGAAACTCTTTTATGCAAAGAATAAATTACTAAAAATATTCTACAAAAAAGATAATTAAAAACCTGTAGGGTGCATTATGAAGTGTGTATTCAAGTTATCCTCACCAAGGAAGACCAGGTTTCTGTAGTTCTCCAACATCACCTCCCTATATAGATTCCGCTGTGCAGTGTCCAGGCAATGCCACTCCTCCAGAAAGAATTCTATGGCCACATCCATAAATTCCAATGGTCACTGAAACACACACACACACACACCACACACACACACACACACATTTTTACCAAGTTGCCAGGGGCAGAATTTTTAATTTGACTTAAGGTAAAATTAGAATGTGAAGAAAAACTGGGTTGACTTATAGGACTGACTAAAATTATTTAATAAAATAATTTTCTTCTTTTTTTACTTCTTTTTTTTTATTTTTTATTTTAAATAAAGACGAGGTTTCACCATGTTGGTCAGGCTGGTCTTGAACTCCCGACCTCAGGTGGTCCGCCCACCTTGGCCTCCAAAATGCATGGATTACAGGTGTGAGCCACTGCACTCGGCCAATAAAATAATTTTCAACACAGAAATATTGTCTAATGTATTCTCTAACTCTGACAAAGAAGAACAACATAAGATCCACAACATCAGTTCATATATAATATTTTTCTAGTCTCTACTAAAAATACAAAACTTTGCCGGGTGTAGTGGCACATGGCTATAACCTCAGCCACCCGAGTACCTGAGGTTATAGCCATGTGCCACTACACCCGGCAAAGTTTTGTATTTTTAGTAGAGACTGAGTTTCCCCATATTGGTCAGGCTGGCCTTGAACTCCAGACCTTAAGTGATTCACCCACCTTGGCCTCCCAAACTGCTGGGATTACAGGTTTGAGCCACCTCACTCAGTCAAGTCTAATTATTTCAATTTCTAAGAAACTCACCAATAATGTCAATGTTTCTAGCCCAAGAAAGATATTTTTAAAAACATCCAGTAAATGTCCTGTAAACAAAGATATGAGCCTTCATTTTCCAAAGAAAAATATGTAGAAAAAAATAAGAAAAAAGGACAGCTGCCAGATTTATTGTGATGGTTTATGAATAACAGCTGAATAAAGATACTTAGTAATGAAGAGAAAAATAATTATAGTGAAAAAATAAAATCTGTCAGAGAGCTATTAAACCAAGTGAATCATTAACTATTAACTGCACTAGGACCAATTTTCATGATGTGCTAATGCACACAGGAAAACACAGCGTGACTGTTGAAATATTCATCCCTAAAAAAGTAAATAAAATGGCGGGGCGCTGTGGCTCCCGCCTGTAATCCTAGCACTTTGGGATGCCGAGGTGGGTGGATCATTTGAGGTCAGGAGTTCAAGACCAGCCTGGCCA
>NW_016107595.1:3825480-3827502 GCF_001604975.1 Cebus imitator
GCAGTGGTGTGATCTCAGCTCACTGCAACCTCCACCTCCTGGGTTCAAGCGATTCTTCTGCCTCAGCCTCCTGAGTAGCTGGGACTACAGGCACGCACCACCGCATCCAGCTACTTTTTGTATTTTTAGTAGAGAGAGGGTTTCACCATATTGGCCAGGCTGATCTCGAACTCCCAACCTTGTGATCCGCCCACCTCGGCCTCCTAAAGTGCTAGGATTACAGGTGTGAGCCACGGTGCCCGGCCTAAGGGAACACTTTTAATATTGTGCGTCATAAATTCTTGCTGAGAATTCTGCATGGCATATAAGGAGCTATGACAGAGAGTGTAGAGAAGGCTCTGGAATACAGGAAAGAAATATTTTTCAGAGACCCTTGATCATCATAAGAATTTTAGAAATTAGTTACACCAAACTCATTAGGGAGGAGAAACACAAGTAGAGAAGTAAAGGCTTGCAAGTACTAAATGCACGGCATTCCAGGAGGCAGAGTGGACACAGCCCTTGATCTGAGACATGGTTTTCAGAAGAAAAGCCATTTTTTCCCTTTCTCCTCCTTCTCTGGGATTCCTTCTCGGGTGATGATCTCTGGACAAATTACACCAGTATGTTGAGAATATGCCTTTCAAGGTATCATTACCACATGTTTACCTGCTAGCATGACATCAACTGACAGAAAAACACAGAGTCCACCCATTTCTGTCCTTAAAGACAGAAGAGATTCAGGAACAATGAGCGGATCCATGAACATCAAAATACCAGTTTCTCCTTTCCTGTCCTCAGGTGCCCTCCCCTGCCACAGACACCAGCAATTTCTGCTATAGTGATGGAAATACACACCACACTGACCTGTCCTTACCAAACCCAAACACAGCAGGCCCCGTGACCACCGTTTAGTGCAAAGGTGGAACTTAACTGTCAGGAATGTATTTTGAAGCCCTCATACCTGATTCTGGCCTCGCCTTAGAGTCACATGAGGCGCTTCACTAAAACAGCACGGATGCTTCCACCCAGATGAATAAATGGAAGCTGTGGGGAGGGCACAAGAGATTTTTGCAAATTGGCCACGTGATCCTAATGAGAAGCGTGGGCTGGTAACCACTAAGCTAAACACTGCCTTTCAAGCTCTCACAAGCTTATAAACCACTTGTTAATGTTGGTCCCACTCTATGTCATGTGATTCTGCAGGTTTGGAAAGGGTCCTTGGATGGGCGTTTCAAACAAGTCCTCTCTCAATGCTGCTGTTGCTCCCCCGGGCTCATTATTAGCATTAGTTAGAGAAAGCAGGCACAGCACAGAGTCCCTTCCACTCAGCACTCCTGTCACAACCAAATACTTCTGGTACAAATAAAAATAACCCATCTCCATCCTAAAGTTTTCTATTCTTTGCCGGCTCTTTAAAATATACAGAGGAAACAAAAGGCCGCAATGTCTGAATACATCTGGATTTAAAAAACCACATGGACACATGTAGTAATGCAATGTATATTAACCAGGTACTATGCACCGAAAAGTATGACATAGAGCACTGTGCTGAGCCTAACACATTATTTAAGTTTTGTAACACCCTAAAAGCTGGTACTAAGGGTTTAATGATTTTCAGGATTTAAATAAAGGGCCCAGAATTTTTATTTGTTTCGCTGTCATCAAATTTTTTTAAAAAAATTGTCCTGATCCACCCACCTCGGCCTCCCAAAGGATCTGATCATGTGCAGAAAGGTCCTTTAGTGAGCTCTCTATTCTGTTCTTTCATCTGTTTATCTTTGTGACAGTATCACATTATTTATATTACTGTAGCTTTTAACTCTAGTTTGTATTCACATCTTTGAAAAACTGAATTTCTTGACTCCTGACCAACAATATGTTGAAATAGGCCGGGCGCGGTGGCTCAAGCCTGTAATCCCAGCACTTTGGGAGGCCGAGGCGGGTGGATCACAAGGTCAAGAGATCGAGACCATCCAGGTCAACATGGTGAAACCCCGTCTCTACTAAAAATACAAAAAATTAGCTGGACATGGTGGCGCG
>NW_016107595.1:3828698-3839825 GCF_001604975.1 Cebus imitator
GATCTCTTGACCTCGTGATCCACCCGCCTCGGCCTCCCAAAGTGCTGGGATTACAGGCTTGAGCCACCGCGCCCGGCCGTTGGTACACATTTCTTATACAGTCTGCCAAGATGTGAAACAAATAAGCTTTTTTTTCTTTTCTATTTATTTATACATATGTTTTTGAGATGGAGTTTCACCCTGTCACCCATGCTGGAGTGCAATGGCATGATCTCGGCTCCCTGCAATTTCCACCTCCTCAGAGTAGGTGATTCTCCTGCCTCAGACTCCTGAGTAGCTGAGATTAAAGGTGCATGCCACTGTGCCTGGCTAATTTTTGTATTTTTAGTAGAGATGGAGTTTCACCATGTTGGTGAGGCTGGTCTTGAACTCCTGCATTCATGATCTGCCCACCTCGACCTCCCAAAGTGCTGGGATTACAGGCATGAGCCACTGCGCTTGGCCTAACCTTTTTAAAAATAAATTATACACTTTCATGGTGGGCGAGATGGCTCACACCTGTAATCCAGTGGTTTGGGAGGCTGAGGTGGGTTGATCACGAGATCAGAAGTTCTAGACCAGCCTAACATGGTGAAACCCTGTCTCTATTAAAAATACAAAAAAACCCCAGAATAGCTGGGCATGGCGGCAGGCACCTGTAATCCCAGCTACTCGGGAGGCTGAGGCAGAATTGCTTGAATCCTGGAGGTGGAGGTTGCAGTGAGCTGAGATTGTGCCACTGCACTCCAGCCTGGTAACAGAACAAGACTCTGTCTCAAAAAATAAATAAATAAATAAAAATAAAAATAAATCGTGTACTCTCAAGTATTTCTCTATATGCAAAATATTTAATACAATGTTGTCTAAGTTTTCTGTTTGTTTTTTATCTGAAATTTCTATTACTGCAAATGGGGTCTTGATGTCTACAATTACTGTGTTGCTATGTATGTCTCGCTTCAGTTTGCCAATATTTGCTTTGTATAATTTGGAGCCCTGATGTTATACATACATACACATATAGATATATCAATACTATAGTTACAGATTCCTGGTAAATCAACTCAATTTATCATAATATAACATCAATCTTTATCTCATGGTAGTACTTGACTTAAAGCATATAACGTCTAATATAATTAACACTACCTTACTCAATTGTGATTACTACTTTGAATGAATATCTATTTTTTTCCTTCCGTTACTTTCAGCCTATTTGCTCAATGCTAAAATGAGTCTTGTAGGCAGCATACTTTATGCCTTTTTAAAAACCACTCAGACATTCTATATTTTTTCTTTATGTAATATTATTTAAGACAAAGATTTTCTCTTTTTGCCCAGGTTGGAGTGGAATGACATGATCTCAGCTCACTACAACCTCCGCCTCCCATGACCAAGTGATTCTCCTGCTTCAGCCTCTTGAGTAGCTGGGATTATAAGCGTCCACCACCACACCTGGCTAATTTTTTGTATTTTTAGTTTCACCATGATGGCCAGGCTGGTCTTAAACTTCTGACCTCAGGTGATCTGCTCGCCTCAGCCTCCCAAAGTTCTGGTATTACAGGCGTGAGCCAATGCACCTGGCCTCATTTGTTTTTGAGTCAGGGTTTCACTCTGTCAACCAGTCTGATTTGCATGGTTCACTGCTACCCAAACCTTCAACCCAGATGATCCTATTTCAGCCTCTCAAGTAGCTGGGTTACAAGTATGTGCCATCACACCCAGCTACCTTTTTTGTATTTTTTGTAGAGACAGAGTTTTGCCATGTTACCTAAGCTGGTCTTCAACTTCTGGTATCAAGTGATCAGCCTATCTTGGCCTTCCAAAGTCCTAAGAATACATTTCATATTATTAAGTTGTTTAGTTAATTTATATTTAAAATGATTGCTAAAATAAATGAAGTTTGTTGGAAATGGATGCTCGGTCAGAGAAAAAATTAGCACTGAGACAAAGAATCTCTCAGCAAGCAAATTTTACTTCCTGGACTGCAGGAAGGGTACTCTCATGAGCCATTTTGCCAAGAGAGTACAAGGAACATAGAAAAAGGAGACATATTTATTTCTTATGCATTTGGAGTTGTCCTTACTGCTGTGTCTGATTTCCATTGGCTGGAGCCAGACTTCACAACCTAAACTAAAACCCAATTGGCTAACAACTCAAAGCTTTTTTAAACACATAAGGGAATAGGCCATGAGCTGGTATATGCCTGTGAGCACATCCAGCACCGATATCTTGGTTAAAGTACAAGGACATAGAATATACTACATGCCTATAAGCATATCTAATAGCTACATAGGTTAGGGCTCAACAGAAAGTTATTAGCAAATTTATTCTTTATGATTATAATTATCTTTGTAATCATTTTGAAAACTGGAGATTACATACATCTCAAAGTTAAAACAATATATTTTAATCCCATAACCTCAATTGAATACAAAAACTATGCCTCTATATTTCCCAGTTATTGATGTTATAATTATTTTATATGATGCATCTATTAACAGATTTATGCAAATTTACATAGTTTATTAATATTCTATAAAATAACTTTAAAGGTTTTACGTATTTTTTTTAAGACTGAGTCTCGCTTTATTGCCAAGGATGGAGTGCAGTTGTGCGATCTTGGCTCACTGGCCTTTCATGTTCAAGCAATTCTCCTGCGTTAGTTTCCCAAGTAGCTGGGATTACACATGCCTGCCACCATGCATGGCAAATTTATTTCTTATTATTTGAGATTGAGTCTCACTCTGGCACCTAAGCTGGAGTGCAATAGCATTGCCTTGTCTCACTGCAACCTCTGCCTCCCAGGTTTAAGCCACTGTCCTCCCTCAGTCTCCCATGTAGCTGTGATTACAGGCATGTGCCACCACACACAGCTAATATTTGTATTTTAGTAGAGATGGGGTTTTGCCATGTTGGCCAGCCTGGTCTCAAACTCCTGACATCACTATCTGCCTGCATCAACCTTCCACAGTGCTGGGATTACTGGCTTGAGCCACAGCGCTCAGCCCATATTTTGTATTTTTAGTAGAGATCGGTTTCACTAGTTTGGGGGCTACTCACATGTCAAACACTATTATTTGGCTTAAAGCACTGATCTTGTATTTTTTTTTTCTAAATTTTACCAGTAATATAAAATTCTTGGCTAAGAAGACTTTGTCTAATACAAATATGTTTTATGGGATTTCATTGACATTTAAGTGTCTGAATTATCTGGAATATGGAAAATTTCCACAAATCCAAATTGAGTACCCTAATCTTTTATAACAGCTTTTCTGGGGCAGAGTGAGATTTATAACATTTTATTATCCTCTGGAAGAATTGCATTAAGCATGTTTTCAGTAATCACTCTGAACACAGCATTCTCAGTTCCCAGTGTGCACCCTGAGTCACTCGGGGGAAACTGGTATCTCTGTAACAAGGTAGAAGAAAATGCTGAGTGGAGGTGCACTGCACTGCACATGAATGCTTTCCACATGCACGTATTAGGGTTCTAATTTAATTGGCTTGTTTGCATAACTGTACTTACTGAATTTAGTCACACTATTTTTTTAGCAGCTAATGGCATCTGTCACCCATTAATTTTATACATTTCCTTTTATTGAAAAGCAATTCTTTTGATTACTCTAAATTGAGACTACATTTAAAATCTTCAATTTTTCAGTGTTAAGGCAAATCAGAGAGCAGCAATGTGTGTATATAATATGCATTTTTCTGCCTATCAAAATTCTTTCTTTATTTCGTTGGAAACCCTGGGAAGCCACCTGTAAAATACTCCCTTTGAATACTTTAGCCGGGATTTTAGACTTCAAAAGGTCAAAAACAGGCTGGGCATGGTGGTTCATGCCTGTAATCCCAGCACTTTGGGAAGCTGAGGCAGGTGGATCACAAGGTCAGGAGTTCAAGGCAAACCTGGCCAAGATGGTGAACTGCAGTGTCTACTAAAAATACAAAACTTAGTTGGGCATGGTGGTGGGTCCCTCTGTAATCCCAGCTACTCTGGAGGGTGAGGCAGATACTTAATCCTGGGAGGTGGAGGTTGCAGTGAGCCAAGGTTGTGACACTGCACTCCAGCCTGGGCAACAGAATGAGACTCTGTCTCAAAAAAACAAACAAAAAAAATTAAAAGTTCAAAAACAGTAATTGTGGAAACCCAAAATCTTGTCTTTGTTTCTTATTAGTCATCTAGCCATTTCCAAAACCATTGCAATCATGCCAAGCCTTTCAAAAGATGTGGATTTGATTCGTTTTATCCCATTTCAAATGTTTTCTCTAATTGTTATTTCATCATGTTAATCTAAAAGAAGCCATCTACATAACTAATGAGGCATTCAAAAATATCCTTATTATTTACATTTTAATCTTGTATTACAGTATAGTAGAATCCTCTGTCATTAGAAATTAATTATGTATAAATTCATAGTTTTTAAAGTTTTTAAATGTGAAAATAAACAATTTGGTATGCTTTCTGAAGGAAGTTCAGTTCGGCTGGGCACGGTGGCTCACACCCGTAATCCCAGCATTTTGGGAGGCCGAATTGGGCAGATCATGAGGTCAGGAGATCGAGGCCATCCTGGCTGACATGGTGAAACCTTGTCTCTACTAAGAATCCAAAAAAAATTACCCAGGCATAGTGGAATGTGGCTGTAATTTCACCTAATCAGGAGGCTGAAGCAGGAGAATCACTTCAACCCAGGAGATAAAGGTTGCAGTGAGCTGAGATTGCACTACTGCACTCCTGCTGGGTAACAAAACAGGACTGCATCTGAAACAAAACAAAACAAAGTTTAATTCTAGAACATTACCCACTGGTCCTTATGGTATTTCTTTAATGAATAGTGTAAAACCGAGTTACCTAAATGGTACAGACATGCTGGTTGATTGAGTTCAGCCCTCTTTGTAGAGTAGCGGTATCCAAGAGGCTGATCATTCACTACAGGTTACTAAATGATGTTCCATAATGGCAGTGAGCACTTTTACGCAGGTTACCCTTTTCCTCCCATTAATGTGGTCCTGTTGCTCTTCAGCAACAGATGAGAGGTGATCGTTTCTTCCATGAATGCGATTCCCTTTTTTCCCCTCTGCCATAGGATCCTCTTCTTCTCCCTACTGCAAGTGACATGCAGAAGGCAGGAATGCTGACAATATACAAACATGTTTCCTGCCGTGTGGCCACCATAAGCAGCTTACAACAACGCCCACCTTCACACTTACTTTCAGGCCAGCAGGGGTGTTTTGCTATGTTTCTCTTAAAATCACCTCTGATTAAGCTTTAGCACAATTAGGATAATCTCCATTTTGAGAAACACAAAGTCAACACGTGGGTAACATAATTTCATGAGTGATTTCCGGGCACAGACACACATTTTCTTACACTCGAGAGGAAAGGATTACACAGCAGGTGTGCAACAGACTGGGAATCCTGGGTATTGTGTTGGAATTTTCCTACACACCAGAATAAACTTTTAAACAGACTTTCTGCTACTGTTGTTATCTACATAAACAAAGATATCATCTGTATATAGTAACTACTTTCCAGTTTCATTCATTACAAATTTTTTTTCTGGCTTATTTTTTCCTTATGTACCATTTTATACATTCACACACACATAGATGGATAAAAATGTATCCAATTATTCAATTTTGAATAAATTTTTATTAAAATAAATGTTAAAATAATTTTTTGTTGTTGTTTCTGTTTGAAGAGGGCTTTTATTGTTGTACTTCAGAGTGTTATTTCTGAAGTGTTAAAGTTGCCTGTGCTTTAATGGGCAGGTTCTGGGGAGCATCCGAGACATACACCATAAAATTTTACATTAATAAATTCAATACAAAGCAGAAAGCAAATCTATACCATTTGCTTTCAGCATTTTCAAGATGTTTAGTTTTCTTAGTCAACTAATTAAAATGTGTTTTGTTTCAATAATTGCTCTTTTCTTAAAATACGTACAAACTCATATTCACATAAACACTCACCAGATAATTTTTTTTACAATTAAGGTCTTTCTTCAGAGTAATATGTGTATATTTAACTCTATGTAAATTAAAAATAAAAGGCACTATGTTGCCAGTCAGAGAGCACACGTTCAAAGAAAACTGTGTAACAAATATTTATTAGTAATTTTTCAGAACTCTAAAATGTATGGATTTTATTTACATTTCTTTTTTTTTCTTTGAAATGTAGCCTTGCTTTGTTGCCTAGGGTGGAGTGCAGTGCCATGATCTCAAGTCTTTGCAACCTCCACCTCCCAGTTTCAAGCGATTCTGCTGACTCAGCCCCCAGACGTGAGCCACCATGACTGGCTACCTTTTATATTTACTAGAGTCGGGTTTCATCATGTTACCCCCGTTGGTCTTGAACTCCTGACCTCAGGCAATCCAGCTGCCTTGCCTGCCAAAGTGCTGGGATTACAGGTGTGAGCCACCTGTATCCCAGCCATCTGTGCCCAGCCACGGATTAGTTTTTATAGTCAACGCTCTGATTTAGTGTAATCTCTGAAATTTAGTGCCTTATTTATCTACTGTAAATTCTGATATTTACATACAGTTAATTTTGAATTAAAATAATTTTATATTTACTGCATCTGTAAAACTACATTTTAGTATAGACTCTCTAGTGTTTTCTAAGCTATAGTTTTTGGGGAAAAAAAAAAGTGTTTCCCAATACATTACATTTGCAGGACTCTTCTGCAAAATAAATCCCCTGAATTTGAACAAAGCTTGAGCAACTCCTGTAGGATATCCTCCAGTGCAAAATGCTTGCAATAAGATCTGTAATACAAGTAAAGGTACTACAACCCCCTTTATATTTGTTATTGTTTTTGAGAATACTTTTCTTAACTTTAAAGGCTTATATTTTCTGAAAGATTTTTTGACAGAAATTGCACTTTTATGCTTTTATTAAATATGACCCTTTTTATGTTGTGGAATATGTGAATAGGCATTAAGGGGTTTCCATAGTCTTCATATTTATAAAATTTTTCTCAAGCATAATAGCTTTCCTGTGAAATAAGCTGTAAGCATTGATTAAAAGTTTCCTCACATTCTTCACACTTGTAGTTTTGCCAATATGAATTATCTTACCTACAATCAAGTGTGGCAACCGTAAAAAGACTTTGCCACATTTTTTACATTTCTAGGGTTTCACCCTAGTGTATATATTTTTATGTACAGAAAAGTTAGAGGTGTTGGTAAAAGCACTGTCCCATAATTCAGTTTTGTAGAGTCCCTCTTCAGCATGAATCATCACCATTGTGACGTTGGTCACGTCGAGGTCACCACTGGGCAGGGGTCTGTACTGAAGATCCTGACTCAGTGACAAATCAATAAATACACTCAGAGAATAGAGTATAAGAGCCAGGATAGGGGATTGTGAGCTGCTCACAAAGAGAGTGATCGCAGCTACATGACAACTACTTGTTCCTCCTCAGGTTTATTCAGTATAGATTTAATAACGGAGGTTTCAAGTGAACATGCTTGTGGATAATTAACATGGTTAAAATAGTGGTTTTACAAATGCTGAAAGCTCAGATTCCAGTACCCACAGTAAATACCCTTAATGGGTAATCTCCCTGGTTGACCTCACCTCAAGATGGCCATCTGGGGTGATCAAAGGTTGCTGAGTAAACAATAAGAACTGAGTTAACAAAAGAACTGAGAACTTGTGGATGTAGTGGCTCATGCCTGTAATCCCAGCACTTCAGGAGGCCGAGTTAGGTGGATCACCTGAGGTCAGAAGTTCAAGACCAGCCTGACAAACATGGCAAAAGACTGTCTTTATTAATACACACAAGTTAATACTGCGTGGTTGTGGGCACCTGTAATCCCAGGTACTCGAGAGGTTGAGGCAAGGGAATGGCTTGAACTCAGAAGGCAGAGGTTGCAGTGAGCCAAAATTTTGCCACTGCACTTCGGCCTGGGTGATGAGAGTAAAACTTTTGAACTTCTTATAGAATTTGCCAAATTCTTCATACTTGTGGGGTTTCTGTCCAGTATAAATTATAAGGGCTGAGGTCTTCCTTGAAAACTCTGTCACATTCTTTATATTTGTAGGGCTTATATTTCATATAAATTCTCATATTTAGTAAGAGTTGAGGGCTAAAGGGTTTCCCACATTCATTACATTCATAGGGTTTCTCTCTGTTATGAATTAGCTTATGTCCACTGAGGCGTGACAACGAGGGAAAGTTTTTTCCACATTCTTTACATCTTTAGGGTTTCACGCTAGTATGAATTTTCCTATATGTAGTAGGGAAAGAGGACTTTTTAAAGGTTTTGCCACATTCTTCACATTTGTAGGTTTTATCTCCAGTATGAATTATCTTATTTGTAGTAAGGGTTGCAGATTAGGGAGAAGCATTGCCACATTCTTAACATCTGTAGGGTTTCCCTCGAGTATGAATTTTTTTTTTTTTTTTGAGACGGAGTTTCGTTCTTGTTACCCAGGCTGGAGTGCGATGGCGCGATCTCAGCTCACCGCAACCTCCGTTTCCTGGGTTCAAGCAATTCTCCTGCCTCAGCCTCCCGAGTAGCTGGGACTACAGGCATGCGCCACCATGCCCAGCTAATTTTTGTATTTTTAGTAGAGACGGGGTTTCACCATGTTGACCAGGATGGTCTCAATTTCTTGGCCTCGTGATCCACCCACCTCGGCCTCCCAAGGTGCTGGGATTACAAGCGTGAGCCACCACGCCCGGCCGAGTATGAATTTTTTTATGTGTAGTAAGGTGTGAGGCCTGCTGGAAATCTTTTCCACATTCTTCACATCTGTAGGGTTTCTCTCCAGTATGAATTTTCTTATGTGTAGTAAGGTGAGACGATCTCTTAAAGGCATTGCCACATTCCTCA
The DNA here is from genome assembly GCF_001604975.1 of Cebus imitator. Classification (NCBI taxonomy): domain Eukaryota; kingdom Metazoa; phylum Chordata; class Mammalia; order Primates; family Cebidae; genus Cebus; species Cebus imitator. The sequence continues at coordinate 3,837,522 of NW_016107595.1, forward strand.
CATTTGCAGGGTTTCTCTCCAATATGAATTATCTTATGTGCAGCAAGGTTTGAGGAGTATGTAAAGTCTTTGCCACATTCTTTGCATTTGTAGGGTTTCTCTCCAGTATGAATTCTCTTATGTTGAGTTAGAGTTGAGGATGCAGTAAAGGCTTTGCCACATTCCTCACATTTGTAGAGTTTCTCTCCAGTATGAATTATCTTATGTGTAGAAAGGGTTGAGGAATACGTAAAGACTTTGCCACATTCTTCACATTTGTAGGGTTTCTCTCCAGTATGACGCATCTTATGTATGGTAACGCGTGAGAAGCAGTTGAAGGTTTTGCCACATTCTTTACATTTGTAGGGTTTATCTCTGGTATACATTTTCTTATGTGTAGTAAGAGTTAAAGACTGGTTAATAGCTTTGCCACATTCTATATGTTTGAACATTTTTCTTCCAATATGTTTTATCTTCTGTCTGTTGGAATTTGAACACTTATAAAAGACTTTCATGGCCGGGCGCGGTGGCTCAAGCCTGTAATCCCAGCACTGTAGGAGGCCGAGGCGGGTGGATCATGAGGTCAAGAGATCGAGACCATCCTGGTCAACATGGTGAAACCCCGTCTCTACTAAAAATACAAAAATTTAGCTGGGCATGGTGGCGCGTGCCTGTAATCCCAGCTACTCAGGAGGCTGAGGCAGGAGAATTGCCTGAACCCAGGAGGCGGAGGTTGCAGTGAGCCGAGATTGCACCATTGCACTCCAGCCTGGGTAACAAGAGCGAAACTCCAAAAAAAAAAAAAAAAAAAAAAGACTTTCACATATTTATCACATTGAAATATTTTTCTCTGGGTACTTGTCAAATTTTGGTTAAGTACATTATAACCTGCTTTGTCCAATTTTGGTTAAGTACATTATAACCTGCTTTGTCCACATGACACTCACCCACACATTCACAGCTGTTATTTAACTGTAAATTGTGATGCCCACATTTTTCATATCTTCTCAGTATCATTTTTTGGAAAGAATCTTTTATGCTCTGCTCTGGCCAAAGGTCTTGGGCAAAATGAAAATATGTAACTGAAAGAAACAATAAAAACACATTACTTCAATTGCTAGACTCAGATAAGTACACTTTAAAAATCTAAAATATAAAATTATACAAACTACAGAAGCAAGATGATATAGCAAAATACCACAAGCTGTAATTTCTCCCTGGACATATAAATGTAACAAAAAGATACCGACCCCAAAATCCATTTATAAAAAATGTATAAGTGTGTTAAGTGTGTGAAGGGTCTCAGATGAGCGCAATGCAAAGAGCCACATAGGAGAAAAATAAAAGTCTGTTTCTTATACCTGACACAGGTCCTCGTCCTCATCAGAATAACATTTTGCCTTTAAAAGTAAATTCCCAGCCAGGCCTGGTGGCTCATGCCCGTAATCCCAGCACTTTGGGAGGGTGACAGGAGTGAATCATAAGGTCAGAAATTAAAGACCAACATGGCCAAGATGATGAAAACCCGTCTCTACTAACAATACAAAAAAATTACTAGGTGTGGTTGCAGATACCTGTAATCCCAGCTACTTAGGAACCTGAGGCAAAGAATTGCTTGAGACTGGGAGGCAGAGGTTGCAGTGAGCTAAGATGGTGCCACTGCACTCCACCATGTGTGACAGAGTGAAACTGCCTTAAAACAACAAAAAAAAGTAAACTGCCAGACAGACAGACATGCCTGTAATCTTAGCACACTGGATTAACAAGGCAGGAGGATTACCTTAGGTCAGGAGTTTGAGACGAGCCTGACCAACCAGGTGAAATCCCATCTCCACTAAAAATACAAAAATTAGCCAGATGTGGTAACAGATACCTATAATCCTAGTTACTGGGGAGACTGAGGCAGGAGGATTGCTTGAATTGTGGAGGCAGAGATTGTAGTGAGCCAAGATCACGTCCCTGCACTTCAGCTTAGGTAACAGAGTGAGACTGTCTCACACACACAAAAACGTAAATTGCCACCTATTGGTTTATTTTTTAAAAAACAAGAAATATATTGACATATACATCTTTATTTCTCACATTTAGGAACCTTTCTATACACTAGTTAATGTCTCCCATGTCATAAAATGCTGAAAGAAATGATGATATTTGTTGGAATGACAGTTTGAGTATGCTGAGTCTAAAGAGAAATTATTCAGAAGCAGAGAAAATGCAACCCCTCACAGGAAATGGGTCTAGCAAGTGATGACTGATTATTAATAAGAAGAAATATGAGGCCGGGCACGGTGGCTCAAGCCTGTAATCCCAGCACTTTGGGAGGCC
>NW_016107595.1:3840095-3842122 GCF_001604975.1 Cebus imitator
AAGAAGAAGAAATATGAGTAAGCCAATTTAACTAAACACTAAACACAAAATTTTGGACAAGACACATCCTAAAAACATCTTTGATAAATTCTCAGAATGTCTAGCCAAGACAATTGTTTTACAGCTACATCAAAACAATGCTACATTATAAAGATTGTAAGAAGTAGTTTTGTTAATGTCAACATCTCAATCAAAGATTACAATGTATACAAAGTATCAGAGCAACATGGGTTCATCAAAAAAAGTAGAAAATTTTCAAAAGCAACTACAAAATATATATAAAGTAGTTTTTTTTTTTGTTTTTTTGTTTTTTTGTTTTTTTTTTTAAGAACCAGTGTCACTCTGTTGCTCCGGCTGGAGTGCAGTGGTGACCTCAATTCCCTGTAAACTTCACCTGCCCTAGTGATGCTCCTGCCTCAGTCTCCCCAGTACCTGGGATTACAATTGTGTACCACCACACCTGGCTAATTTTTTGGGCTATTTTTTTGGTAATTTTTAGTAGAGATGGGGTTTCACCATCTTGGCCAGGCCAGTCTTGATCTCCTGACTTTGTGATCCACCCACCTCCTGCTCCAAAAGTGCTGGGAATACAGGCATGAGCCACCATGCTGGATCTAGTATTTATAAAATTCCAAAAAAAATTTAACAGGTCAGGCTTGGTGGCTTATTCCTGGAATTCAAATGCACTGGGAGGCCCAAGTGAGAAAATCACATGGGGTCAGAAGTTTGAGACTCACCTGAAGCCAAGTGCAGTGGCTCATGCATGTAATCCTAGCACTGTAGGAGGCTGAGGCAGGTGGATCAACTGAGGTCACGAGTTAAAGACCAGCCTAACCAATATGGAGAAACCCTGTCTCTACTAAAAATACAAAATTTAGCAGGCATGGTGGCTAATGCCTGTAATCTCAGCTACTCAGGAGACTGAGGCAGGAGAATTGTTTGAACCTGGGAGGCAGAGGTTGTGGTGAGCCGAGATTATGCCATGGAACTCCAGCCTGGGTGACAGAAAAAGTCTCCAATTCAGAAAAATAAATAAATAAATAAAATTGAATAATATTGAATAAGTGAAATAAAAACACAAAGAATTACCAAATATCAAAAAATGGGAATAACAACAAGACATATTAAAATAGCAAAAAACAGAAACTGTGGATATAAAAAATAACTGAAAAGTTTCTTAAACGAAAAAATGGGCCAGGCATAGAGGCTCACACTGGTAATCCCAGCTTTTTGGGAGGTGAGGTGGGTAGATCACTAGGTTAAGAGACCAAGACCATCCTGGCCTACATAGTGAAACCCAGTGTCTACTAAAAATACAAAATTTTGTCCAGACACAGTGGCTCACATTGGTAATCCCAACCGTTTGGGAGTCTGAGGCTGGCAGATCACAAAGTAAGTAGGAGATTGAGACCATCCTGGCTAACACAGTGAAACTCCGTCTTTACTAAAAATACAAAAAATTAGCCAGGCATGGCGGCATTCGCCTGTAGTCCCAGCTGCTTGGGAGGCTGAGTAGGAGAATCGCTTGAACCCCGGAAGCGACGGTTGTGGTGAGCTGAGATCGCGCCATTGCACTTCCACCTGGATAAGAATGAAACGACTTCTAAAACAAAAATTAGCTGGATGTGGTGGCAGGTGCTGTAATCCAAGCTACTCGAGAGGTGGAGGCAAGAGAATCGCATAAACTCAGGGGGCGGAGGTTGCCGTGAGCTGAGATTGCAGCTACTGCACACCAGTCTGGTGACAGGCATTGCTCTGTCTCAGAAAAAGAAAAAAATAAAAATAAAAAAGCTGAACAAACTAGGATACATACAACGGTATTTATAACAAACACACACATTAGCAAAATTTCAAAAATTACACATAAGAGAATTTTGGTAGCTGCAAGATAAAAATGATGTGTCATTTATAAGCACAGTCTCATGAGATAACCAGTGAATTTATCAAAAATTTGTAGGTCAGAAGGAAAGTGTGTCATATTGTTAGTTATAATTTTTTTTTTTTTTTTTTTTTTTTTAAGAACCAGT
>NW_016107595.1:3842785-3855000 GCF_001604975.1 Cebus imitator
GCCACCATGCCCAGCTAATTTTTTGTAGTTTTAGTAGAGACGGGGTTTCACCATGTTGACCAGGATGGTATTGATATCTTGACCTCGTGATCCACCCGCCTCGGCCTCCCAAAGTGCTGGGATTACAGGCGTGAGCCACCGCGCCCGGCCGGGAAGATTTTTAATTCTCTAAAATTTAAAAGAGTATTTATAAACATCTCTTAATGAACATACAACATAAAAATATGATTAGCAAAATCCATAACAAAGTTGAAGGTAGATGTAATGATGAAGAACTGTATGAAATCAAGTTAAATTTACCACATTCAAACATATTATTGGATCTTTTTGAGGTTTTATGTAATCCCCCAAGGTATCACTAAGAAAATATCTGGGCTGGCACAGTGGCTTTTGCCTGTAATTGCAGCACTTTGGGAGGCCAAGGCAGGTGAATGATGAGGTTAGGAGTTCAAGACCAGCCTAGCCAACATGGTGAAACCTCGTTTCCACTAAAAATACAAAAACTATCTGGGTGTGGTGCCAGGTGCCTATTGTCTCAGCTCCTCGGAGGGCTGAGGCAGGAGAATTGCTTGAACTGGAACCCAGGAGGCAGAGTTTGCAGTGAGCCAAATCCACGCCCGGATTACAGGGCAAGACTATGTCTAAAGGTGGGAGGTGAGAGGAGGGGAGATAAGGAAAGAAAGAATAGGGGAAGGGAAACCCCATCTCTACTATTAATACAAAAATTAGCCAGGGGTGGTGGCGCATGCCTGTAATCCCAGTTACTTGGGAGGCGGAGGTTGCAGTGAGCTGAGATCATGTCATTGCACTCCAACTTGGGCAACAAGAGTGAAACTTCATCTAAAAAAAAAAAAAAAAAAAAAAAAAAAAAAATAAAAAAAAAAAAAAAAAAAAAAAAAAAAAAAAAAAAAAAAACCCCAAAACTGAGAACTTCTCACATTTTGATATAAAAAAAATTATTTCTAACCAGTATTAAATCAAAATTATTTCAAAAAGGAGATGAAACTAAAGCCTTTCCGGTTGACGCTCTTTTCAGCCTCAGCCCACCTGCACCAAGGTGAAAAAAATTAAAAAAAACTAAAAAAAATAAATAAATACTTTTTGGTTACCAAGAGGATGTACCAAGCCATTCATGAAAAATTTGCTTTCATGACAGTAACATGTCCCACCAGGTCCCACATCCAGCATTAAGGATATATATTGCAGCATGAGGTTTGGAAAACACGGACATCCAAACCATATTATACACCAATTCGGCTTCACAGACACATACACAACTCTCTAGTCAAAACCAAGATAATACACAATAGTCTTATTCTAATGTATTCGGTTAGGACAAATATCAAGTTTTATTAAATTTAAAAATGCTGACTAGCCTGGGAAACATAGTGAGATCGTAACACTATGAACAAGTAAACAATTTGGCAGACATGTCTGTAGTCCTAGCTACTCAAAAAACTGAGGTAAAAGAGTCACTTGAGTCCAGGAGGCTGAGGAAAGTGAGCCAAAATTATGCCACGGCACTCCAGCCTGGGTGACTCTGAGATCTTGTGTTAAAACAGCAACAACAAATGAATTTAAAAAGACAAAAAATTATACATTGTGTGTTTTCTAACAAAAACTGAATTAGGCCGAGTACAGTGGCTCAGCCCAGAATCCCAGCACTTTGGTAGGCTGAGGCTGGCAGGTCACGAGGTCAGGAGATTGAGACCATCCTGGCTAACATGGTAAAACTCCGTCTCTACTAATAACATAAAATTTAGCCTGGCATAGTGGCACATGCCTATAATGCCAGCTACTCGGGAGGCTTAGGCAGGAGAATCACTTAAATCCATGAGGCGGAGGTTGCAGTGAGCCAAGATGGCACCACTGCACTCCAGCCTAGATGACAGAATAAGACCTTGTAACAAAGAAAAAAAGGGGGAGGTGGAAACATTTGTAAATTACATGTAAAAGAAGTTAACATTTAAAATACATGAACAATCCTTAAAACTGAACAATAAAGTGGAATAACTTTAGAAATGGACAAACAAAATTTTCATTAAAAAATTACACAAATGGAGCGGGGCGCGGTGGCTCTTCCCTGTAATCCCAGCACTTTGGGAGGCTGAGGTGGGCGGATCACCTGAGGTCAGGAGTTCAAGACCAGCCTGACCAATATGGTGAAACCCCATCTTTAGGAAAAACAAAAAAAATTACACAAATGGAAAAAAGGACTTAAGAAAACACACACAGTTACTAATTCATGGAGAAATAATAGTGAAAAAAACCACAATGACAAACAAAATAACCTTACATCCATTAGAATTGCCACTATAGCCAGACGCGGTGGCTCATGCCTCTAATCCCAGCACTTTGGGAGGCCGAGGTGGGTGGATCACAAGGTCAGGAGATCGAGACAATTCTGGCCAACATGGTGCAACTTGTCTCTACTAAAAATACAAAAAATTAGCCAGACACGGTGGTGGACACCTGTAATTCCAACTACTTGGGAGGCTGAGGGAGGAGAATCACTTGAACCCAGGACATGCATGTTGCAGTGAGCCAAGATTGCATCACTGCACTCCAGCCTGGGAGACAGAGCGAGACTAAAAAAAAAAAAAAAAAAGAAAGAAACAAAAGAATGGCCTATATAAATTTTTTTAAAAACAACAAATCCATTGATCATGCGATAGAAATGGAACCTATGTTGATTGCTGGTGGAAAATATAGATGCGGCCATTATTTTAAAATGTTATAAATGCTTTTCATTTACATATCTATATGAAAAATATATAACACAGGCCATGAGCAGTGACTCAAGCCTATAACCATAGCCATTTAGGAGGCTGAGGTTCCTAAGTCACCTGAGGTCAGGGGCTTCAGACAAACCTGGCCAGCAAAATGAACCCCATCTCTACTAAAAATACAAAAACTTAGCTGGGCATGGTGGCAGGCGCCTGTAATCCTAGCTACTTGGGAGGCTGAAGCAGGAGCATCACTTGAATCCATGAGGCAGAGGTTGCAATGCACCATGGGACGCCAGCCCGGGCAACAGAGCAAGACTCCATCTCAAGGAACAACAAAAAAGAAAGCAACACAGGACATGGAAGACATATTTGAAAATCCATGTTTATTGTATCAGCATTCACAAAAGCTGAAAGGCTGAAGCAACCCAGATGTCTCTTAATTTATAAAGATATAAAAAAGTCACATATTAATCCAGTAACAAAATTATGGATACTCTATGATTCCACCTGTATAAGGTATCTTAAGTAGTGAAAATTATAAAAACAGAAAGTGAAAGGTTTGTTTGTCAAGGGCTTCACAGAGGGTAAAATGAGCCGTTGTTACTTAATGGGTATTGAGTTTTAGTTTTACAAGATGCAAAGTTTCTAGAGGTCTTTTGCACAACAATTTGAATATACTTAACATGTCCAAAATGAATAGGTTTTTTTTTTCTTTTTGAAACAGGGCCTCACTGTCTCACCCAAGCTGGAATGCAGTGGCACAATTTTGACTTCCCCTTAATCTCCCAAGTAGCTGGGACCACAGCCGCACACCACCATGCCTAGCAATTATTACATTTTTTTATAGAGAGGGGTCTCCATATGTTGCCCAGGGCGGTCTCAAACATTTGGGCTCCAGGAATACTCCTGTCTTGTCCCTGAAAAATCCTGGGATTACAGATGAAGGCCACAACCACGCCTCGTCCTGAAATGTACACATCAACAGATTTAAAATGGTACATTTTATGTTATGTGTATATAAACAATGTTTTTAAAGAAAAACTAAAAAAAAAAAAATCCAGAATTATAAATCTTTTTGAAAATTACCTCTTTTTTTGGCAGATGGAGTTTTGCTCTTGTTGCCCAGGCTGGAGTGCAATGTCATGGCTGACTGCAACCTTTGCCTCCCAGATTCAAGCAATTCTCCTTAGTTTCCCAAGTAGCTGGGATTACAGCCATGCACCACCAAACACAACTGATTTTTGTATTTTTAGTAGAGATGGGATTTCTCCATGATGGTCAATCTGGTCTCAAACTCCCGACCTCAGGTGATCCACCCACCTTGGCCTCCCTAAGTGCTGGGATTATAGGCGTGAGCCAACGTGCTTGACCTGAAAATTACCCTCAGAACACAAAAGCATTTCTCTCACTAAATTATATACATAGATATTCATAGTTACACACATGGTGAAAATGAGTATCTCCATGACTATTCACTTAGACAAGATAAAACTACCATCCATCGAAAATCAGCTAAAAAAGAATGTAAGTTAAACCATATCCAAAACTGGGGTCATATTTATAGATAAACACATATACTTATGTAATCTGATTGTGACAGACATGAATAATTTATCTCTTAATTAAACCTCAAATTGACTTAAAGTATACAAACAGAATTGCAAATTGTCTAAAAATAGAATTCTTAAGTAAAACCAACAGACACAATAAACCGAGGCTAGGAAACCTATACTGAGGCCAGGTGTGGAGGCTCACACCTGTAATCCCAACACTTTGGGAGGCTGAGGTGGACAAATTACCTGAGGCCACAAGTTCAAGACGAGCCTGGCCAACGTGATAAAACCTCATCTCAAGTAAAAATACAAAAATTAAGGCCAGGCGCGGTGGCTCACGCTTGTAATCCCAGCACTTTGGGAGGCCGAGGCGGGTGGATCACGAGGTCAAGAGATCGAGACCATCCTGGTCAACATGGTGAAACCTCGTCTCTACTAAAAATACAAAACATTAGCTGGGCATGGTGGTGCTTTTAATTCCTTGTTTCATTCAGTTTTTGTCAGAAAACTCATAGTGTATGATTTTGGTCTGTCTAAGTTTATTTGTTGTTATTTTAAGACAGAATCTCACTCTTGTCACCAAGGCTAAGGTGCAGAGACATAATTCTGACTCACTGCAACCTCATCCTCCTGAGTTCAAGTGATCCATCTCAGCCCCCTTCCATCTCAGCTGGGACTACAGACATGCATTACCATGACTGGTTAACTTTTTGAATTATTTATAGAGATGGGGTCTCACTATGTTACCCAAGCTGGTCTCAATCTTTTCATCCCAAGTGATCCTCTCACCTTGATTTTCCAAATTGTTGGGATTATAGGTGTTAGCCACTGCACCTAGCTGGTATTTTTAAATGTAGTAACACTTCTTATGTGTCCTAAAAGAAGCCATCAGGTGCAAATAAAAATATTATGGGTTTTATGGTTTTGTTTTGTTTTTTTTTTTTTTGGACACATAGTCTCCTGTTGTCCAGGCTGGAGTGTGGTGGCACAATCTTGGCTCACTGCAGCCTCCGCCTCCCAAATTCAAATGATTATCCTACCTCAGTCCCCTGAGTAGCTGGGATTATAGGCAAATGCCATGATGCCCAGCTAATTTTTGTATTTTTAGTAGAGAGGGGGTTTCACCATACTGGTTGGGCTGGTCTCGAACTTTTAACCTCGTGATCCACCTGCCTTGGCCTCTCAGAATGCTCAGATTACAGGCTTAAGCCACTGTGCCCAGATTTTTTTTTTTTTTTTTTGAGATAGTCTCAGGCTGCAGTGCAGTGGTGCAATTTTGGCTCACTGCAACCTCCACTTCCTGGGTTCAAGTGATTCTCGTCCTTCAGCCTCCCGAGTAGCTGAGACTGCAGGTGCATGCCACCATACCCTGCTAACTTTTTTTTTTTTTTTTTTTTTTTGTATTTGTAGTAGAGACGAGATTTTGCTATATTGCCCAGGCTGATATCAAACTCCTGAGCTCAGGGAATCCACCTACCTTGGCCTCCCAAAGTGTTAACATTATAGGCATAAGCCACCTTGCCTGGCTTTTGTTGCTTTTAACTGGAAAGTTTTGTACGTGTCTGTTAAGCCTAGTTTGTCTAGGTTATGGTTTAGATGTCCATGTTCTCCAAACTTCATGCTGTTGTGTAATCCTCAGTGTTGGATGTGGAACCTGATGGGAGGTATTTGGGTCATGGTGGCAAATTCCTCATGGTGGCTTGGTACCACCCTCTTGGTAATCAGAAAGTTTACACTCCATTAATCCAAATGACAGCTGGTTTCTTAAAAGAATCTGGCCACTCCACCTCAAACTTGCCCTGTCTTTTACCATGTGATATTTCCAGTTACTTTTTGCCTTCCACCATGATTGTAAGCTTCCTGAGACCCTCACTAGATAAAGATGCTGGCACATACTTCTTGTACAGTCTGCCAAACTATGAGCCAAGTAAACCTTTTTTCTTTTGTTTAGTTTTGAAAGAGTCTCCCAGGCTGGAGTGCAACATGTGATCTTGGCTCATTGCAATCTCCACCTCCCAGGTTCAAGTGATTCTTACGCCTTAGCCTCCCAAGTAACTGGAATTATAGGCACATGACACCATGCCTGGCTAATTCTTGTATTTTTAGTAGAGACAGGGTTTTTCCATGTTGGCCAGGCTGGTCTCAGTCTCGTGACCTCAGGTGATCTGCCCACCTTGGCCTCCCATAGTGCTGGGATTACAAGCTTGAGCCAGTGTGCCTAGCTGTAAATTTTTTCTTTATAAGTTATCTACTCTCAGGTATACTTCTATGTGCAAAGTAATTAATACAGTCTATAATGTTATCTACATCTTCTGTTTTCTTATTGATCTTTTATCTGAATTTTTAATTTATTATTTACAATGGGGTCTTGATGTCCAAAATCATTATGTTGCCATGTATTTTCTGCTTCACCTTTGCCAATATTTGCTTTATATATTTTGGAGCCCTGATGTTATTTATACATATGCATATTGATGGATACATAAGATGGTTATAGATTCCTGGTAAATTGACTCATTTGATTATTATACATCAATCTTTGTCTCATACTAGTACTTGATTTAAAGCATATTATGCCAAATATAATTGTGACCACCTTATCCAATTGTGGTTACTATTTGCATGGAATATAGAATTTTTTTTTATTATGTTACTTTCAGCCTGTTTGATTCAATGCTAAAATGAGTCTCTTATAGACAGCATATTGTAGCTTTTTAAAATTTAATCCTCTCTACACATATTCTTTCTTATTCTTTTTATAGATTTAATTATTTATTTATTTAGAATAGTATCTTAATCTGTTAACCAAGCTAGTTTGCAGTGGCCTGATCACAGTTCACTGCACCCTGCACCCTCAACGTTACCAAACTCAGATAATGTCATTTCAGCCTGTTAAGTAGTGGGTTACAGGCATGTGCCATCATTGCCCAGCTAGTATTTTTTTTTTTTTTTGGTATTTTTTTTGTAGAGACAGGGGTGCCCAGGCTGGCCTTGAACTCCTGAGATCAAGTGATCAGCTCACCTGGGCCTCATAGAGTCCTGGGATTAATTACTTTTTTTTCTTTTCTTTTTTTCTTTCTTTTTATTTTATTTTATTTTATTTTTTTGAGACAGAGATTCATCCTTGATGTCCAGGCTGTAGTGCAATAATGTGATCTTGGCACACCACAACCTCTACCTCCCAGGTTTAAGCAATTCTCCTGCCTCAGCCTCCCTAGTAACTGGGATTACAGGCATGGGCTGCCACCCCTAGCTAATTTTGTATTTTTAGTAGAGATGGGGTTTCCCCATGTTGGTTAGGCTGGTCTCAAACTCCCATCCTCTGGTGATCTGCCCACTTTGGCCTCCCAAAGTTCTGGGATTACAGGTGTGAGCCACCATACCCAGCTATATTTCTTTTTATTTTTTATTTTATTATTATTATTTTTTTTTTGAGACGGAGTTTCACTCATGTTACCCAGGCTGGAGTGCAATGGCGCTATCTCGGCTCACCGCAACCTCCGCCTCCTGGGTTTAGGCAATTCTCCTGCCTCAGCCTCCTGAGTAGCTGGGATTACAGGCACGCGCCACCATGCCCAGCTAATTTTTTGTACTTTTAGTAGAGACGGGGTTTCACCAGGTTGACCATTTCTTTTTATTAAGCAGTTTAATTTGTATTTAAAATAGTTGCTTAAAGAAATGATGTTATTATTAACAGTTTCATTGTTATTGTTTTATGTGTTTTTTTGTAGATATGCTTTTCTCATTTTCTGTTTTACTGCCTAATTTTTGTTTATTTTAATTTTGTTGTGACATGGCTTAATTATTTTTTATTCTGCTTCACATACTTTCTACAAATATAATGTAATTATCCTGAAGTATAACATAATCATCTTGAAAAGTGGAGATTACATAAAACATCTTAAAATAATATATTTTAATATTATAACTTCCGTTGAATACAAAACATATACCTTTATATTTTCCAGTTTGTTATTAATATTACAAATATTATTTTGTATATATATTAACAGATGTATGCAGATTAAAGTCTTTCTTTTATTTACAGAAGAAGTTTGAGGGTTTTATGCACCATCTTTATAATAGAATTCTGTATGTATCTATATATTTACATTTAACCGAGAGCTTTATATACTTTTTTTTTTTTTTTTTCTGAGACAGAATCTCACTCTGTCACCCAGGCTGTAGTGCAGTGGCAACCTCTGCCTCTTGGGTTCAAGTAATTTTACTGCCTCAGCCTCCTGAATGGCTGGGATTACAGCCAGGAGCCACCACACCCAGCTAATTTTTGTATTTTTAGTAGAGACAGGGTTTCAGCATGTTGGTCAGGCTGGTCTCAAACTCCTGACCTTTTGATTTGCCTGCTTCAGCCTCTCAAAGTGCTGGTTTACAGGCATGAGCCACTGTGTGTGGCCAGAATATTTTTTATTATGTCGTAATGTGTAAAATTCTTAGCCTTTGTTTTCTTCAGGTAATCTCTTTATTACTTTTTCCTCTTATTCCTCTTCTAAGATTTCTTTCATAAATATATTGATCTGCTTTATGTTTTCCAACAAGCTTTACACTGCTTGTTTAGTGTTGTTTTGCAATTTTACATTTCTGTGTTATACACTTTAGAAGATGCCACCTTATATCAGTTAATTGTGTTTTGATATTTTCGTTTATATTATAATTGTATATGACAGTATTGAATTTTGTACAATTTAAGAATGTGTAGAGCAAAATCAAATATAAATCAGTGATATATCTGTTGCCAATATAGTTATCTTTATGTTTGTTTGCCTGTATAAATATAATTTGTAGGCCAGGCATGGCGGCTTACGCCTGTAATCCCAGCACTTTGGGAGGCCAAGGTGGGCAGATCACAAGGTCAAGGGATCAAGTCCATCCTGGCCAACATGGTGAAATCCCGTCTCTAGTAAAAATACAAAAATTAGCTGGGCTTGGTGTCGTGCGCCTGTAGTCCCAGCTACTCAGGAAGCTGAGGCAGGAGAATTTCTTGAACCTGGGAGGCAAAGGTTGCAGTGAGCTGAGATCACACCACTGCACTCCAGCCTGGCGCCTGGCAACAGAGCAAGAAGCTGTCTCAAAAAATATATATAAATTATATATATATATGTATATATATTTATAATTATATATATTATTTGTATTTTTTATGACATGTTTATTTTTGAGTAGGTTTCCTGTGAATGGTTGTTTAATCTTTTGTAAGTAGGCAGTCATAATTTTACTAATTTCAACATCTATTTATTTGTGAACCTATGTCATTTTTGTGTGGGGGAAAAATTTGGATTTGACAATAATTTAAAAACTATCAGAACTTTATTTTATTAGATATTGTTCATTTTTGCTTTTTAAAAACACATAACAATATTTACAAATATTTAAAAATATTAGTTGTATTGACAGTGCTATGCAACATATTGCTAGAATGTTTTTGTCTTGCAAAGCTGAATCTCAGTACACATTAAATAACTAAGAATTTTCTTTTATTTCCTTGTGCTTTTCAAATGCCACTCTGTTTTCTGTTTTTAAGAGTGTAGGCCGGGCGCGGTGGCTCAAGCCTGTAATCCCAGCACTTTGGGAGGCTGAGGTGGGCAGATCACGAGGTCAAGAAATCGAGACCATCCTGGCCAACATGGTGAAACCCCATCTCTACTGAAAATACAAAAAATTAGCTGGGTGTGGTGGCGTGGGCCTGTAGTCCCAGCTACTCAGGAGGCTGAGGCAGGAGAATTGCCTGAACTCAGGAGGTGGAGGTTGCGGTGAGCCGAGATTGCGCCACTGCACTCCAGCCTGGGTAACAAGAGTGAAACTCCGTCTCAAAAAAAAAAAAAAAAAAACCTCTAAAAGATATAAGAATATATTTTAATTGAGTAAAAAATGTACTTCAGTTAAATACAGAAATTCTTCTGCCAATTTTTTATTTCTTTTTTTGGTTTTTTTTTTTTGAGACAGAGTCTCACTCTGGGGCCAGGAGCCAGGCTGGAGTGCCGTGGTGCGATCTCAGCTCACTGCAACTTCCGCCTCCTGAGTTCAAGCAATTCTGCTGTCTCAGCCTCCCGAGTAGCTGGGACTACAAGCACGAAACACCACGTCCAGCTAATTTTTGTATTTTAGTGGAGATGGGGGTTTCACTATGTTGGCCAGGATGGTCTCAATCTCTTGACCTTGTGATCAGCCCGCCTCAGCCTCCTAAAGTGCTGGGATTACAGGCATAAGCTACCGTGCCTGGCCTCAATTTTTTATTTCTATATTATTCTCTAGAATTACTTTAAAGTGTGTAGAAGAATTAAGAATGTTTTCTGTACCATTATAACAATGGTAAGACATTTCATTTTTGTGTATGTGCATATCTTTCCCAGAAAATAATGTATTTTTATATGAGTATGTGTTACTACCTTTTTTTTTTTTGGAGACAGAGTCTTGCCCTGTCACCTAGGCTGGAGTACAGTATTGCAGTCTGGGCTCACTGCAACCTCCACTTTTCAGGTTCAAGCAATTCTCCTTCCTCAGCCTCCTGAGTAACTGGGATTATAGGTGCACATCACCCCACCTGGCTGATTTTTTTTTAGTGGAGGTGGGTTCTTGCCATGTTGGCCAGGCTGGTCTTGAACTCCTTATCTCAGGTGATCCATGCACCTCAATCTCCCAAAGTGCTGGCATTACAGGCGTGAGTCACCACACCCGGCCTGTGTAATTATTATTATTATTGAGATGGAATCTCTAAGTCTCAGTCTGTCACTAGGCTGGAGTACAGTGGTACAATCTAGGCTCACTGCAACCTCTGCCTCCTGGGTTCAAGCAATTCTCCTGCCTCAGCCTCCCAAGTAGCTGGGACTACAGGCGTGTGCCACCATGCCAAGCTTATTTTATTATATTTTAGTAGAGATGGGGTTTCACCATGTTGGCCAGGATGGTCTCAATCTCCTGACCTTGTGATCTGTCCCCCTCGGCCTCCCAACCTGCTGGGATTACAGGCATAAGCCACTGTGCCTGGCCATTATTTTCTTGAATTATTTTATTTTCAGTGGAAGAAACTTATTTCTGCATCTTTTATACATAGGGCACATGCAGTGCCAATATACATTTTTTGGAATTTGATTACTTTGGATGTTTTATTTATTTATTTATTTATTTTTGGCCGGATAGATTTGCTGATGGTGTTATTCTCACTTGATAGATATTTTTTGAGGGCTTTGACTATATCACATAGTTCACTGTTGGCCTGCAAAATTTTTGTTGACAGTTCACCGGTTATCTGGAAGATTATGCTTGTAAGTGATACATCACTTTTTTTCTTGCAGTTTCCAAGATTGTCTTTTTGTCTGTGAGTTTTAAAATGTTCTTATATACATGTGTGCTATAAATATCTTTGTGTGTATTCTGGTTTCTTTGTTGAGCTTCATTTTTATCTTTTCTTTTAGAATTTTTAGTTATAATTTCTTTTTGTATTTTTTACCTTCACAATTTGTTTTTTTGATATTTTAATACTTTTGGTATCCTCATTTTTCTGTTTTTCTGTATTGTCTGTGTTTCTGTTTCACTCTTTATTATTCAATTTATTTTCAATTTTTAAAAATAATATAGATCTTTTGTATAATTTCTTTCTGAAAAATTTATAATATTCTTGATGGGACTGTAGTGCCCTACATTCTGTACATTGGAATCTTTGAGATTTGGACATTAATGAAAGCTACCTGTCACAATGTTTATGGCATAGTCTGAAAACAGTTGTCTTGGTTAGAGATTTTTGGAGTCTGTTAAACAGGTTGTTATGATGTGTCTTGTCTGAATTTTGTGTTTGCTTTCTAATTAAAGAAGTTTATTCATGTTTCTTTTTTTTTTGAGACGGAGTTTCGCTCTTGTTACCCAGGCTGGAGTGCAATGGCGCGATCTCGGCTCACCGCAACCTCCGCCTCCTGGGTTC
>NW_016107595.1:3855245-3856535 GCF_001604975.1 Cebus imitator
CTTGACCTCGTGATCCACCCGCCTCGGCCTCCCAAAGTGCTGGGATTACAAGAGTGAGCCACCGCGCCCGGCTGTCTCATGTTTCTTTTTTATAGTCGTCACTTGCTACACCTGTTCCCTGTCTGTGGCACTGCAGTTTCTCTGCTGCTATAACATTTGCCTTTAGTCTCGGCAGACTGAAAGTGTCATTCCAAAGTACATGAACAGTTCTTTTAGCATTTTATGTCATTGGAGACAAAAACCAGTGTCTAGAAAATCTCCTAGAATATAGAAATGAAGACGTATGGGCCAGTATTTTACTTGTATTTTTAAAAAAATTCAGTTGTTTACAATTTACTTATCAAGGCTCTTTGCTATGTTGGGGAGCAGGAAATGCTGTTTTGGGTAGATGTAACAAACTTTTGTCTTTATTCTATTAGGCTCTTTGCAGTGTGCTTACTTGTGGCACTGCACATACTTAATTCATTTATAAATTTTCCATAAATATATTTTTGTCTGTACGTTTTTGTTATATTTATGTGTCTATGAAGTAATTATGGCCTGTGGTATTTTGCTATGCCATCTTGCTTATGTCATTTGTAAAATTTTATAACTTAAATTTGTAAAGTATAGCCATTTGAGTCTAGTAAGTGAAGTAATTTGTTAATTTTATTTTTTTCAGTTGTGTGTTCTCATTTTGCCCTAGACCTTTGGCCAGAGCAGGGCATAAAAGATTCTTTTCAAAAAGTAATAATGAGAAGGTATGCAAAATATGTACATGACAATTTACAATTAAGAAAAGGCTGTGAAAGTGTGGATGAGTGTAAGATACACTAAGTAGGTTATAATGAACTTAAGCAATATTTGACAACTACTCCGAGCAAAATATTTAAATGTGATCAATATGCGAAAGGCTTTCATACATTTTCAAGTTCAGATAGTCAGAATATAAGACATACTGGAAATAATTCTTTGAAATGTAAAGAATGTGGCAAATCATTTTGCATGCTTGTACACCTAACTCAACATGAAAGAAATCATACAATAGTGAATTGTTACGAAGGTGAAGAATGTGGCAAAGCCTTTAATTTCTCCTCATCCCTTAGTCGACATAAGAGAATTCATACTGGAGAGAAACCCTACAAGTGTGAAGAATGTGGCAAACCCTTTAATTTCTCCTCATCCCTTAGTTGACATAAGAGAATTCATACTGGAGAGAAACCCTACAAATATGAAGAATGTGATAAAGCTTTTAAACTATCTTCATGCCTCACTATACATAAGAGAATTCATACTGGAAAGAAACCCTAC
>NW_016107595.1:3860515-3861608 GCF_001604975.1 Cebus imitator
ACCTTACTGTACATAAGAGAATTCATACTGGAGAGAAACCCTACAAACGTGAAGAATGTGATAAAGCTTTTAAACTATCTTCATACCTTACTGTAAATAAGAGAATTCATACTGGAGAGAAACCTTACAAATGTCAACAATGTGGCAGAGGTTTTATCCATTCCTCAACCCTTACTAAACATAATATAATACATACTAAAGAGAAACCGTACAAATATGAAGAATGTGGAAAAAAGCTTTTAACCAATATTCAACCCTTAATAGACATAAGATAATCCATACTGGAGGAAAACCCTACAAATGTGAAGAATGTGGCAAAGCCTTTGACATATTCTCATTTCTTAACAGACATAAAATAATTCATACTAAACAGAAACCACAAACTTTAAAGATATGACAGTGCTTTTTCCCAAATCTCACACTTTTCTAAACTTAAAAGAAATAATGCTGCTGAGAACCCCTAGAAATGTGAATAGTGTGACAAAGCCTTTAAATGGCTGTTTTACTTAATCGTAGGTAAGATACTTTGTACTGGAGAAAACTCCTACAAGTGTGAAGAATGTGGCAACACTTTTAACTAATGCTTACACCTCAATGCACAGAAAATTTATATTTGAGACGAATTGTACAAATATAAAAAATGTGACAAAACCATTAATATCTGCTCACATCTTAACATCTGAGAGTTAACACAAGCATTAAAAGTGCAATTGCTGTTAAAAGATCTTTCAGAAAATATAAATCTTAAAGCATATTAAATTTATTGCTGTGAATTCTTATGGCTTAGTTCAGAATCTCTTCATGCAAATTCTGTTTTTACTTTTCTGGTTCTCAGACTCATAATTTTCTTGATTCTTATTTTTGCTTTATAGGTTATAAAGTGTTCATGTTAGCTGGTCAGTGATTATAAGAATTATTTTTATGAAATTTAGTAGTGCACACAAAATAATGTTCAAATGTAATTCCACTAGTGTATTAGGCTTTATTTAGTTAGAACATTTCTTTTTTGT
This sequence comes from Cebus imitator, assembly GCF_001604975.1. Classification (NCBI taxonomy): domain Eukaryota; kingdom Metazoa; phylum Chordata; class Mammalia; order Primates; family Cebidae; genus Cebus; species Cebus imitator. The sequence continues at coordinate 3,861,526 of NW_016107595.1, forward strand.
TCTTTTAAGTGCAGAAACTTAATATAAGCCTACTATTTTTATTATTATTATTATTTTTTTTTTTTTTGAGACGGAGTTTCGCT
>NW_016107595.1:3863075-3865022 GCF_001604975.1 Cebus imitator
CCCAGCTAATTTTTTGTATTTTTAGTAGAGACGAGGTTTCACCATGTTGACCAGGATGGTCTCGATCTCTTGACCTCGTGATCCACCCGCCTCGGCCTCCCAAAGTGTTGGGATTACAGGCTTGAGCCACCACGCCCGGCCAAGACATACACTTTCTACAAGTGATAAGAATATATCAATTGCCATGGTTTTATTTATTAAAGAAAAATCTTATTAGATTCTCACACAAAGTGTGAAAAATACAGTGTGCCAAAAATGTATATCTCAGAAATTTAATTTGTAAGAGTTGACTGTAAGTGAACACTTTCAAATTTAATTTTTTATAATAAACTTATAGCACAACTTGTGTTTCTGTAGAAAAATCTTCAATTTTTAAGTGTGATGTTAAAGTTGGCAAAATAATGCAATGACCTCTGTGGATGTGAAATTTGATATAATACATTTTTTTATGTTATTCCAATTTGGAGGAATTTCTCACTTCACTTTTTTTTTGCTAGTCTACTGTTTTTATTCTTAGTCACCTAACTGTAGTCACCTACTTGGGCATTTTTTCTGGAAAACTTTTGGAGAATATGGCTGCATTTGGATTAAAATATTTTCCATTATTTTGCATAAAATCTAGTTTATCATGTTTACAGAGTGGCCAGTAATGGGACCATAAGCAATGCCTGCACCTTTCAGTGTTTTTTATATTATTACCATCAGCAATAGAAATTCCAGGTGCCCATGCTTGAAGTAAAAGCTGTAACTTACGTTGGCGCTTCCCATACACTCTGCTGGGTCCAGAAAGTGCTGTTAAATATCAGAGTTCCTGTGGTCATGGCTGACAAACAAAATGACAAAAACAGCAAAAAAAACTATGTACTTTTTTATACTATTTAGCCTTTTATAACAAAGGCACAGTATTTGAAACACTGTTATTAATACACACACACACACACACACACACACACACACACACTCTTGCTCTGTCATCCAGGCTGAAGTGCAGTTGCACTGTCTTAGCTCACTAAAACTTCTGCATTTCATGCTCAAGCAATTCTCATGCCTCAACCTCTTGAGTAGCTGGGATTACAGGTGCAGAAAGGGAGACAGTTCCTCTCTGTCTCCCAGCCTGGAGTGCAGTGCAGCCTCCACCTCCTGGGTTTAAGCAATTCTCCTGCCTCAGCCTTCTGAGTAGCTGAGACTTCAGGCATGCGCCACCACTTCTGGCTAATTTTTCTATTTTTAGTAGAGGTATGGTTTCACCATGTTAACAGGCTGCTCTTGAACTCCTGACCTCAAGTGGTCTGCCCCCCTTGGCCTCTCAAAGCACTGGGATTACAAACATGAGTCAGCATGCCCAGCTAAAAAATGTATTTTTCAAGTTGATAGATAAAATGCATATTTATCTTGCAAAACAATATTTTGAAGTAGGCATACACTGTCACATGATTAAGTATAGGTAATTAATGCTTTACCTCATATAGTTAACATTTTTTGTTGTGAGCTCACACGGTATTGTCTTAACATATTTAAAAATCAGATGCAAGACGCAGATCAAAAAAAAAAAGAAGCAAAAATACATTATAATGAACTATAGTCACTGATGTACGATAAATCTTGAACTTATTTCCTCCTATTCAAATATAATTATATGTTCTTTGCTTTCCAACTCCCCCATTTCTTCTAAATATCATGGCAACTAGTATTTACCACTTTATTTTCTACAGCAATAAGACTTCGAATTCATGTGTAAGTGATATTATGATATTCATTCTGTCTGGCTTATTTAAACTAATATAGTGTTCTCCAGGTTAATCCATGCTATTGGAAATAATATAATTTTCTTTTTTTTTTTTTGAGACGGAGTTTCACTCATGTTACCCAGGCTGGAGTGCAATGGCGCGATCTCGGCTCACAGCAACCTCCGCCTCCTGGGTTCAGGCAATTCTCCTGCCTCAGCCT
>NW_016107595.1:3865037-3870873 GCF_001604975.1 Cebus imitator
GCAATTCTCCTGCCTCAGCCTCCTGAGTAGCTGGTATTACAGGCACACGCCACCATGCCCAGCTAATTTTTTGTAGTTTTGGTAGAGACGGGGTTTCACCATGTTGACCAGGATGGTCTCGATCTCTTGACCTTGTGATCCACCCGCCTCGGCCTCCCAAAGTGCTGGGATTACAAGCGTGAGCCACCACGCCCGGCCTTATAATTTTCTTTTTTAAAAAACAATAGTATTCATATGTGTATGTATGCCACATTGTCTTCTACTCATGAGATGTCAAACAGTTGTATTTTGGCTATTGTGAGGAGTGCTGTGAGCATCATAGATGTGCAAATATTTCTCATCCTGATTTTATTTGTTGTGAATATATGTCTAGTGTTGAAATTCTTGTATTATATAATAGTTTTATTTTGTTTGAGATGCAGTTTCACCATATTGGCCAGGCTGGTCTTGAACTCCTCACCTTGTGATCTGCCCTCCTTGGCCTCCCAAAGTGGTCGGATTATAGGCGTGAGCCAACGCACCCGGCCTAGTTTGATTTTATGTGTTTTTGTGAGATCTCTTTTGTTTTTCATAATGGCTGTCCTCATTACATTAAAACCAACAGTATGCAAGCATTCCCTCATCTATGCCAGCATTTTATTTTAACAAAAATCATTCTAACAGTAGTGAGCTGATCTCTTGTAGCTTCTTTTTTGTGGACATGCCTTTCTCTGCTAATAACTGACATTGAGCACAGCCCACGACTCCCTCTTACGGGCCCGCTATGGCAGCTTCGGAGGCCCCTGGAACAACCAGAGGCTCCTGTCGGTGCCCGCTGCCCGCCATACCACCCTGATTCCGGAAGTTAAGCAATGTCAGTCCCCACCAGGGCTTGAATTGGAGACAGCCTGGGGATACCGGAAACGTACTAGCTTCCCAATTCCTTCCTCTTTCCGTGTTGGGCCACCACGCTTCCAATCGCCCCCTATTTTCCGCTGGCTTGCATGACTGTCACAAACCGAGTCCTCATGGGAGCTGCTGAGGAAACTCCGTAGGTCTTCAGGCAGTCAATGCCTTCTGCCAGCGTCTAAGGCAATACCACCCAGATCCTGAAAGCTAAGTAGGGTCGGGCCTGGCCATACCTTGGATGGGAAACCACCTGGGAATAGCAAAAGCCATGGGCTTTTGGCTTCCCGCTCCCTCCCTCTTTTTCATTGGGTTGCCATGCTTCCAAACCGCTCCCAATTCTTCTCTCCCCCTTTTCAGCCCCCCTGCGCACCTGCCACGGCCCGGACCTTCTCATGGGGCCCTTCTGAGACAGCTTCATGGGGCCCTCGTGCAACCAGGCACCTCCTGCAGGCGTCCACCCCCATACCACCCAGCTTTTGAAAGCTAAGAAGGGTAGGGCCCGGCCAAGACTTGGATGGGAAATCATCTGGGAATACCGGAAGTGGTTGGCTTTTAGCTTTCCCTCACTTCCTTTTTGGTCCTTTGGTTGTCTGGCTTCCCAACATTTCCCCCGACACTGCTCTACCCCTTTTGCACCCGCCTGGACCCGTGATGCAGCCTGGGACCTCCTCCTGGGGGCCGGCTGTTGTAGCTTTGAGGGACCTCAAGGTGGCCAGGTGCCACCTGCCAGCATCTACGGCCATACCGTTCTAATCCCAGAAGCTAAGGAGGGTCGGGCTTGGTCAGTACATGGATGGGAGACAGCCTGGGAATACCGTAAGTGGTGGGCTTTTGGTTTCTCACTCCTTCCCTCTTTCCCCTTTGGGCTGCCACACTTTCCAACTGCACCTTGACTCTCCTTTCCCCCTTTTCTGCCTGCCTGCGTGGCCGTCGCAGCCCAAAACCTCCTCGTGGGGCACCCACGTGGCAGCTCCGCGGGCCCTTGGGGCAGCCTGGTGCCTCCTACTGGCGTCCACGGCCATACCACCCTGATTTTGAAAGGTAAGCAGAATTGGGCCGGCCAAGACTTGGATGGAGACAGCTTAAGAATCCCAGAAGCAGTGGATTTTTGACTTCTTGCTCTTTACCTTTTTCTCCCTTTATTTGCCCGGCATCCCAAACTGTCTAGCGACTCTTCTCTCCCTCTTTCCCGACTGCCTCCACCCCCTTGTGGGTTTCTGTGACCTCCTCCTGGTGACCCGCCACTGCAGCTCCCTGAGCCCGAGGGGTGGCCAGGCGCCCCCTGCCAGAATCTACAACCATATTACCCAGATGCTGGAAGTTAAGCAGGGTCGGGCCCAGGCTAAGATCTTAATGGGAGACTACCTCAAAAAACCAGAAGTGGTTGACTACTGGCTTCCCGCTCTCACCCTCTTCCCCTCCTGGGTCGCCACACTTCTTAACATTCCTCTGACTCTTTCCTTCCCATTTTCCTCCTGCCTGAGACTTTGCTGCAGCCCTGGACCTCCTTGTGGGGACATGCCACGGCAGTTCTGTGGGCCTTTGGTTTGGCCAGACCCCCCCGCTGGCATCTACGGCCATACCACTCTGATTTTGAAAGCTCAGCAGGGTCAGGCCCCGCCAGGACTTGGATGGCAGACCACCTGGGAATACACAGGAGCAGTGTGCGATTGGATTCCCACTCACTTCCTTTTTCCCTTTTGGGTCGCCATGCTTTCCAGCCACCTACTGACTCTTCTCTCTTCCTTTTCTGCCTGCCTGCACCCCCACTGCAGCTTTAGGCCTTTTCATGGGGGTCCACGGACATTGGGGCAGCCAGGAGCCCACTGCTGTGGACTCTAACTATACAAAACTGATCCCGGAAGCTAAGCAGGTTTGGACCTGGCCAATACTTGGATGCGAGATCGCCTGGGAATACGGGAAATGGTGAGCTTCTGGCTTCCTGCTCCCTCCATCTTTCCCCCTTTGGTCGTCAGGCTTCCCAACCGATTCCTGGACCTTCTTTCCCCCTATTCCGCCCGCCGGTGCTTCCGACACAGCGCAAGACCTTTTCATGAGGACCCGCAGTGGCAGCTCCGCAGGCCATCGGAGCAGCAAGGGTCTCCTGCTGGCGTCTATGGCCATACCACCCTGATCCTGGAAACTAAGCAGGGTCGGGTCCAGAAATAACTTGGATGGGAGACTGCCTAGAAATACCAGAAGTGGTGGGCTTTCGACTTTCCGCTCCCTCTGTCTTTCTCCCTTTGGGCCAGATGCTTCATAACGGTCTTCTAACTCGTCTCTCTCCCTTTTCCGCTTGCCTGCACCCCAGCTGCAGCCAGGGACCCCTTCCTGGAGGCCCACTGTGGCAGCTTCGTGGACCTTGAGGCAGCCAGGCGCCCCCTGCCGGCGTCTACGGCCATAGCCTCTCGATCCCGGAAGCTAAGCAGGGTCGGGCTGGGCCAGGTCTCGGTTGGAAAACCGCTTGGAAAAACCGGCGACAGTGGGCTTTTGGCTTCCCGCTAACTCCCTCTTTCCCCTTTGGGTCTCCACACTTTCTGTCCGCCCCCTGAGTCTTCTCTCCTTCTTTTTAGTCTGCCTGCGCCCCTGTCACCCTGGTGGACGCCTGCCGAGGCGTTTTTTCATGTTCTTGGGGCAACAGGCGTCCTGTAGTGATGTCGACAGTCAGACCACCCAAATCCTAGACGCTAAGGATAATCGGGAATGACAAGGACTTGGATGGAAAACTGCCTAAGAATACCCGAAGTGGTGGGCTTTTGGCTTCCGGCTTCCTCCCTCCTTTTCCGTTGCATTGCCATGCTTCTCAAATGCCCCCTGACTTTTCTTTCCCTTTTTACCTCCCGGCTGTGTGCTCGTCGCAGCTTGGGATTTCTTCGTGGCGCCCCACCGCGGCAGCCAGGCTGGCCCTTAGGGCAGCAGGTGCCCCCTTCCGACGTTTACGGCCACATCATCCTGATGCCGGAAGCTAAGCAGGGTCGGCCTCGGCAAAGACTTGAGGGGGAGAACGCCTGTAAATACCGAAAGTGAGGCCGGGCGCGGTGGCTCAAGCCTGTAATCCCAGCACTTTGGGAGGCCGAGGCGGGTGGATCACGAGGTCAAAAGATCGAGACCATCCTGGTCAACATGGTGAAACCCCGTCTCTACTAAAAATACAAAACATTAGCTGGGCATGGTGGCGCGTGCCTGTAATCCCAGCTACTCAGGAGGCTGAGGCAGGAGAATTGCCTGAACCCGGGAGGCGGAGGTTGCGGTGAGCCGAGATCGCGCCATTGCACTCCAGCCTGGGTAACAAGAGTGAAACTCCGTCTCAAAAAAAAAAATACCGAAAGTGGTGGGTTTGGCTTCCTGCTCGCTCCCTTTCCCCCTTCAGTCTCAGGACTTCCCAACCGCCCCGCTGATTCTTCTCTCCCCTTTTTGGCCCCTCTGAGCCCCCGTCAAAACCAGGGACCTTCTTGTGCCGCGCCGCCGCAGCAGCTCCGCGGGCCTCGGGGCGGCCAGGCGCCCCCTGTTGGCACCTACGCCCATAGCACCCTTATTCTGGAAGCAAAGCAGGGCCGAGCTTAAATAGGACTCGGATGGGAGACCGATTTGGGCTTCCTGCTTCCTCCCTCTTTCTCTCTTCGATCTCTGGGCTTCCAAACCACCCCCTGACCTTTGTTTCTTCCTTTTCCACCCGCCAGCGCCTCTGCCAGTGCCTGGGACCATCTCGTGTGGGCCTGTCACAACAGCTCCGCCAACCCTTGGGGTGGCCAGGGGCTCCTGCCAGTGTCTACGGCCATTCGAGCCTGATCCTGGAAGATAAGCAGGGTTGGACTCGGGAAGGACTTGGATGGGACACTGTCTGGGGATGCTGGAAGCAGTGGGCATTTGTATTCTCGCTCCCTTTTTTTTTTCTATTGGGTCACCATGCTTCACAACAGCCCCCTGACTCTTCTTTTCCCCTTTTCTGCCCGTCTGTTGTAGCCACCACAGCCCGGGACCTCATCGTGGGGGACCCCGTGGCAGCTCCGTATGTTCCTGAGGCAGTCAGGAGCCTTCTACCAGCGTCTACCGTCATAACACCCTGATCCTAAAATCTAACCAGTGTCGGGCCCAGCCAGGACTTTTCTCTTCCCGTTTTCAACCCACCTGCACCCCAAATGCAGCCTGGGATCCCCTCGTGGGGGCTTGCTGTGGCAGCCCCACAAGCCCTCGGGGTGTCCAGGTGCCCCTTGCCAATGTCTGTGTCTATTCAACGCTGATCCTGGAAGCTGAGCAGGGTCGGCCTGGCCAGGACTTGGATGGAAGATCAGCTGGGAATATCAGAATTGGATGGCTTACGGCTTCCTGCTCCCTCTCTTTTTTTCTTTTCAGCTGCCAGGCTTCCCAACCGCTCGCTCACAGTTCTCTCCTCCTTTTCCACTTGCCTACATCTCTGTTGGGGCCCAGGTCCTTTTCGTGGGGGCCAGCTGCAAAAGCTCCGTGAGCCCTTAGGGCAACCAGGTGCCTCCCGCCAGCGTCTACAGGTATACCACTCTGATTTAGGAAGCTAAGTAGGGTCAGGCCTGGCCAAGACTTGGATGGGAGACCACCTTGGGAATACCTGAACTTGTGAGTATTTGGCTTCCCACTCTGAGAATTCACTCAGGGTGGTGGCAGAAATATTAAGGGGAAAATATTAGGGATAGTTACAAGATATAGTCGCAAAACCTCCTTAAAAGGCCAAGAGGTTTGCATAGTTTCAGTAGCACTTTTTGTGGAAGGCAGCTAGTTCTTTTGAGACTTAAAGCATAGGGCAATTATCAGGGGAATGCAAAGGAGTTTATCTATCTGAATACCTTGTTTACTCAGGTGGTCTTAAAACCAATCTTTGGGCAGGGCACGGTGGCTCAAGCCTGTAATCCCAGCACTTTGGGAGGCCGAGGCAGGTGGATCACGAGGTCAAGAGATCGAGACCATCCTGGTCAAC